>NC_034201.2:6943115-7543115 GCF_002021735.2 Oncorhynchus kisutch | reverse complement strand
CAAAAATCTACATTTAATCCATTTTAAATTCAGGCTGTATGGAAAAAGTAAAGGGGTGTGAATACTTTCAGAGGGCACTGTATATGTTGTGAAAGGCTAAGAGTTTGCATCACCATGGAATTGATGGAATAGCTTTACTACAGTAAGTGTCAGGCAAGGTTCGGTCAACAGCTCGCAAATGTCATTATGCACACTAGACTGAAACTACCCTAGTTTCTACTCATGGTAAAAAGACTGGGGGCGGATTTTTTTTTTTTCCACCAGACCTGTTGATCTATATAAAACATTTAAAGTTGATTTGCTATTCATTCCCATCCACTTTAATGCCTGACTAGTACGATGTCTTATCCAGTAAGCAGATACATTGTTCTAGGTATCTTTAATCTCATGGATGCAGTGATGAAGCCCTCCATAGACTAATCTTATCACTGCATTTGTGAGAATTCGAGTGCAAAGTTTGTAGTTCCATCTTTTGGGTATGGTATGAAAATATGATCACACAATGTAATCTCTCTCCTATATAATCTTGTTTCATTTGTTTGTGTTAAATTTGGATGAATCTGGTCGTAAAAAAACACACTATTATGTGGTCATGTAAGTATTTTGTACCTAAAATACTAATTATTTTTAAAAATTAAACTGCACAGTGAATGAAAAAAATATTCATTGGAAATATATTTTCCCTGACAATCATTAGGCATTCTGTTTTCTGGAGGGAAAGAAGCATGTTGCTCTATAGCAGGGCTCTCCAACCTTGTTCCTGGAGAGCTACTGTCCTGTTAAATTCTCCAACCCTAACCTAGCACACCTGATTTTAATATTTAGCTGGTTGACCAACTGAATTAGGCTAGTTACAACTTGGACTGGTGCGAAAACCTACAGGACTGTAGGTCTCCGTTCTGTATAGCCATAGGCAGGACGCGTATGCAAATGTTTCAACTGGCTTAAGAGGAGAGGAAACCCCAGCAGGTAACATTGTCGATGTCGTGTTACAATGTCGGGTGTATTCATTAGCCAGATTCCATTTTCAAAATGTTTGGTTTCGTAACAGAAATCATTTTCTCCAAACTGAGTACGTATTGCAACAGAAATCATATTTATTTATTGGACAAGTTCAGGTAGGTCCTATCCCTGTTTCATTCTGTTTGGTTTACCATTGCACAACTTAATGAATACACAACAGGTGTTAATGTGTCACAAGAAATGTTGAAATTCTCTCACCTCCAAGGAATACTTTTACATCTCAACCTATTTTCCTTGGTCTCATAGCAACCTGCTCAGTTTTGAAAATCCGTTATTTGCTTTTATACTTTGAATTACATGACATTTGTCCGGGCTCAGTAAAACATTTTATTTCAAATGAATTTGGCTTGAATCTTAACTCGACAAGGCCTGTCGTTATTTCATTGATAAAATGACACTCAAAATACACAGTAGCAGTAGCAGGGTTACAAACCTCGACTAACCGGTGCCCCCCCCACTGACTCTGTACTGGTACGCCCCTGTATAAAGTCTCGCTATTGTTTTATTGCTTCTCTTTTTTAACATCTTATTTGTATTTTCTTTTTTTTCCCCCTTTAAGCTGCATTCTTGGGATTCGTAAGTAAGCATTTCACTGTAAGGTCTACTGTTGTATTTGGCGCATGTGACTAATACAATTTTGATTTGATTTGAAACGAGTTAAAACCAGTTCATCAAATTTCAGACAAACAATTGTGGAGAATCCCGTAACAGTGATCTACTACTGGACACACTTCCTGATGCGTCTGTTTACTCTTCGTCTGACTCCTCTAGCAGAGCCTTTTTGGAGCTAGATGTCTTTCTCATCATGATCTCTATGTCACTTCCTCTTCCTGAACATCTTTGTACACAGCTGTTAGGACCAGAGAAGAAGAAGCCATGGATTAGAGTTGGCTCATGCAGGCAGTGAATTTACCCAAGCTATGTCAATGGAATGGCTTTATTTGATGAAGTTTTACTGACCTATTAAAGAGGCGATATGACAAAGATATATTGATAAAAAAGGAAGATGCTCACCACCAGCACATCCAGTAGTTGATGCCAACGATCAGCAGGGCCACAGCCAGATGCCAGCAGAAGCACATGGTGATGAACATGGTGTTATCGTGTGCCTGCAGATCCCACTGTACTCCGTTTAATGGGTACAGCACAAATCCAATCTGAAAGAGTACCCACTTTGCTCAGTTCCTCTGTGTGAGCGTGATGCGTTTGACTCGTTTGAAAATGACAGTGGTTCATTTGGTGGTGGTTACTGTTCTACCTGAAAGAACCAGGAGCCTTGCAGGATGGTCATGCTGGTCCTGAGCAGTTCCAGTACGATGTTATCTCGCATGAACACCTCCAACAGGGTGATGGCCGCCCCACCAAACACCGGCACAAACAGCATGGAGTGGATGTGGGTATCCAGAGGAGGGCGCATGTGCACATGGAAGTAAAACAGGAGCCCTGGAGGGGAATGGAACATCCTGGAATATTGATACAATATGCAGATAACATCTAATCTGTCTAGTGGTCAAAGAGCAAATAAAAACAGACAATTATACTGATGGTAGGAATACTTGCTAATTCAAATCTGCCTCTAGTCTGGTAAGGGATATGTAACAAATAACAGTCAAACTTTTGACACTGTACCTTCAATAAAAAAAGCCAGGGAGAGAGCAAGGCGGTCAAGACCAAGTGGGACTGGAAGCGGTGACATAGTGAGGACTTTAACAACTCCAGCGATACTGAAGAAGAGGTACATAGTGCTGTGCTGCCAGTTCATCAGCTTCACCCAGGACTGGGTCTCTCTGTTGTACAGGTGGGCATGGGGCCCATCAGGCACAAACTGCTCTGCCATGATGCCTACAAAGTGACAGGACAACATCAGGGTCAAACAGCAAGCCTCTGGCAGATCATTCAGAGGTTGAGAGATTCCATAGTGTAAGATCTTAAAGAGAGAGCAGTCCAAATAAGTGCACCAGGGAAGACACTCACCCACAAAGGCAAAGAAAATCATGAGTGCCCCCTCGATTAAGTCTATTCTGTTAAAGAACAGGGGCAGTTTTTGTCTTGCTTTAGGCTGACGCCTCCTCCAGCAGTGTTGGAGAGGGTACATCACTGACCAACACAGGCCTAACAGCAGAAAGCAGCTGCCAGGAAGGGCATGTCCCTTGAAGTTGGCCATCCTCCAGTCAACCCTGACAAATGAGAAATGTGAATTATGCATTAAATGTGAAATAAATTATAAGTTCTAAGTTGTTTTGTGCTAAAAGTAATTACCATGGCAAATAATTGCTTGAGTAACTTTACTGTTTACATGAAACTTTAATAAAAATGTGCAAAAAGGTGTGTGTGAACTAAACAATGTGTCGGGGTAGGTTCCTTGTCAATCATTGGCTTATTGGTGAAATCAGCAATCAGACAATATCTTCTTTACCGCATTTGGGGCCCTGGGGCAAATTTCCTGCAATCCTACACATTTTGCCATTGCTTATGACGTGTCCAAGACGAATAGTTTGAGAAATGGGATCTATCTCCTGGAGGGCCGGATTATCAAATGGGCACGCAGGGCACATGCCCTTTTTTTTTAGAGGGGGTTGTGGGCCCCCAGGAGGTCATGGGCCCCGGAGCACTTGCTCTGCATGTCCTTTCGGTAATCTGACCCTCCACAAGATAGATACAAGTTCAAACCATTTGTCTTGCAAATGGAAAATACCTATTAATTTGTGCAGCCCCAAAGGAGAGAAGGGTAGAAAGAAACCTGAGGTGGATAGTAAAGGATAACAAGGCAAGACAATTCTGTAGTTTGCACACCAGTTTGTCGTTTCCAGCCATGTCAGATAATTGACGTAAAAAATATGTCATCAAATCTTTTGTTTGTGAGATATTGACAGCGAGTCCGTAAAAAGGCACCTGGTATCATTGTGAATGTACCTTACTAAAAATGGTGTGTTGACTATGTGCTGAGAGGCAGGCTACATTTTGCTATGTTGTCTTTACTTGAAAAGCAAGAGTTTGAAAACTGGCCGTGTGAGTGATGTAAGTGATATCATTGTCCTTTAAGTCATGCTTGCAGTGAATATCACTTTATTTGTTCATTAGACTTTACACGAGGCTAAAGTGCCATCCTTTGTATTTGTTGGTTGTTACTTTCGCTGTAATGTAATGTATAGTATACCTTCGGTTGGTTAAAGCTTACCGTTGTTTCGACAGAGGACATATGAATAAGGTGTGTGTGTGTGTTGACTTTAATATGCACTCCAGGATCTTAAGCAAAACAAATTTGTAACATATAGTGCAAATTCGATTCATAACATATCATATGAATTGCAAAAAATATTTATAATAATAATAATAATTTGCCGGCCGTGACATATTGTACGAAATGGATTATGTAATACAGAAATTGAGGAAGTAGTACACAAAAAGGGGGCCCACTTTTGGCTCGTGAGCACCACTTTCAAAACTAGAGGAGAGGAGTGGTCGGTATTTCTACTTGGATTACTTTTTGTCAGACAAGGTTTTCTCGACTGGTCGACCTCGCATTCGACATTGCGTAGAATATAGTCTTGTTTTCTGTCAATTTGTATTTTCTCATTAGAGTGAAAAACTAGGAAACATTGATTTGAAGTTTAAATGGAGCAATTTCTCCCCTTCTGTCCAGTCCTATAAATGTAGCCTTCAGACCTGTTGACATTTGGACCATTGTCGGGACAACGCCATATACTTTGGACCCTTTACTCATCAATCATGAGAGAACAATGGTTTTACTCTGCTATTCATAAGTTACACAACAACCACAAACACACAGAGACAATTTGAAATGTTCATACCTTGTTCGTTGTCACGGCGCAGTTGGCCGACTTCTCCCTCTCAAATCAGTGAATCCTGTTAGTTGAGATGAATATTGAACTAACAGTGGCCCTAGTACCTGTGTCCACACACACCTGCTCATCTACCTGTAGTGTAAGCATCACGTGACACCGCCCTTGTTTGCTTTGCATGACCTGACTGCGACCAAGGAGCACAGCACCCAGGGTACTATTTACAAATGGACAACACATGATATGCTTATGTTGACTATCTGTTTGTTTAATTCATATATTTTTCTTTGATCGCCTGTAATGCATCAATGGAATGATGTGAGGCACCTGCAGTGTAGGCCTACTTCAATAACACAACACTAGTTTTATATGCAAACAGTTTGATCCTCAATATAATATAGCTATTTTGTGTTAAAGTTGTCGATTTCAAAATATCCAAAATTAGGCTATTATTGGCACTAATGGTGTTGAAACCCTGAAATGGTTCACAGCACTCTTAGATGTTAGACATTTTACAGTCAAGTATTGCTGAGGTTTTTAGACAGATTTAGGTGCAATTTAAGTTAATGTCTAATCTCTAATTGTCAGGGCAGTGTGCTGAAAGGGAGAGGCTAGTATGTAAGCTAGGTTTGTAGGCCTCGAATGAACTTTGCTCCCATCGTAAAGAACGTTCTATTTCAGTCAATCAGATCAATCCAGATAAATAATTCAAGCGCTTACATATACAGCTTTTTAAAAATACAAATAATCATCACACTGATTAGGCCTACCAAAACCAAAATGTTCAAGGGTTCTTCAACTGTGTTAGCATTATTTGTCCTGTCCTACTTATTGCTGATAATGACACAAAACGTAGAGTTATTGTATTTAATAACGTGAATTTGTGGGGATTAGAGTATGGCACAGAATAATTTCTTCTCCCGAAAAGGGTTCTCAGAGGATGACACTGGTATCACCAGAGGGTCCTCCTTGGCATGAGCCTCACAGAAGGCCATCAGATCAGCTGCTGCTTTGGACACCTGCACATAGAACACATGATTAACAAGGACAAAGCTATCAGATTGGAGAGTGGGAGCCAATGTGCTCTATTTACAATGTAAATTGACAATGGACAGCTTTTTTGGTACCTAAAGAGATCAAAAATAAAACAGAAAAGGATCTTGTGCCTAATAACCATTGTGCCTAATAACCATTCCTTGCTCACCATCATTCTTTCGATGTTAACTTCCAGTTTCAGCTGTTCCACTGTCTTGCGGGTATCTGTAATCTTAGCCATGTTATTGGACATCCTGCTTCCTCTCACTGTACCTCAGCCTGCTGCAACAGTTTGTAGCTCATGTATTATGTTAATGCTTTAAAGAAGAATGATCAGAATTAAAAAACAGGTATTGCCATATACCATGCATCAGACGTAAATGCCAAAGCATGAGATGGAACCATGCCAATGTATAATGGTTTAATTTGCTTGTTATTGCTGCTGCCTGGGTCTAAGCTGGAAGTGTCACAGTGAGGGCCTCAGAGGGAAGAGGTGCAGGGAGAGGCATGCATAGGCAGAGGCATTATGATTCCCTGATAAAATAAAGGTGAAATCAAATAAATTACCCAGGGTGTTTCTGCTAGCGCATCACCCGTTTCCCTGTTGCTGTATCTGTAAATAAAATGTGCTGAACACTTGTTATTACCTTGTCATGATAGTCTTACTGTATTTGTGATTATTAAAATTAGTAGCATTAGTTCTCTTACAAATTGCATGTGAATAAAGCAAATAACAGAGGAAATTCCGCAATCACCTCTCTCATCCCTCCATAACCAATTATGTAGCTGGTCATCATGTGGCACAGTGTGGCTCTCAATGACAATTGCCCACTTGGCCCCTTCAGAGGGCAGTTTCTTTCCTCAGCCGTTAATTTGTCCCCAATTTCATAGACAACTGAATGAATTGATGATGAACACTAGCTTTGTTTTTTTACATGAACATTTACATAACATGTAGGCCTACTACACTTTAATGAACTGTACAACAACACTGTACAACAACACATATCTCAAACTTTATAGTTTGTTGTCTACATCAGAACACAGCCAAATATACACTGAACAAAAACATACAGTGCCTTCGGAAAGTATTCAGTATTTCAGTGGTATATTTGTAATACATTTGCAAAAATGTCTTAAAACCTGTTTTTGCTTTGTCATAATGGGGTATTTTGTGTAGACTGATAAGAAAAACAATGATTTCATCCATTTTAGAATAAGGCTGTAATGTATCAACATTTTGAAAAAGTCAAGGGGTCTGAATGCTTTCCGAATGCGCTGTAAACACAACACGCAACAAAATGTCTAAGATTTTCCTGAGTTTACAGTCCACATAAGAAAATCAATCAATTGAAAAAAATAAATTTGGCTTTAATCTAGGGATTTCCAATGACTGGGAATACAGATATGCAACTGTTGGTCACAGATACCTTAAAAAAAGGTAAGAGCGTGAATCAGAAAACTAGTCAGTATTGTGTGACCACCATTTGTCTCATGCAGCTCGACACATCTCCTTCACATAGAGTTGATCAGGCTGTTGGTTGTGGTGGCCTGTGGAATGTTGTCCCACTCCTTTTCAATTGCTGTGTGAAGTTGCTGGATATTGGCGGGAACTGGAAGAATATGGAAGAACTGGGACATTTTCAGCTTCCAGGAATTGTATACAGATCCTTACCACATGGGGCCGGGCATTATCATGCTGAAACATGAGGTGATGGCGTCGGATGAATGGCACGACAATGGGCCTCAGGATCTCGTCACGTTATCTCTGTGCGTTCACACTGCTATCGATAAATTGCAATTGTGTTCAATGTCCATAGGTGCCAAGGCCTGCCCATACCATAACCCCACCGCCACCATGGGGCACTCTGTTCACAACGTTGACATCAGAAAACCGCTCTCCCACACGATGCCATACACACTGTTTGCCATCCGCCCAGTACATTTGAAACCGTGATTCATCTGTGAAGAGAATACTTCTCCAGCATGCCAGTGGCCATCGAAGGTGAGCATTTGCCCACTGAAGTTGGTTACAACACCGAACTGCAGTCGGTTCAAGTCCCTGGTGAGGACGACGAGCACCCAGATGAGCTTCCCTGAGGCAGATTGTGCAGAAATGTGGAGGTCCTGGGCTGACGTGGTTACACGTAGTCTGCGGTTGTGAGGCCAGTTGGACGCACTGCCAAATTCTCTGAAACAACGTTGGGGGTGGCTTATGGTAGATAAATTAATATTCAATTCTCTACCAACAGTTCTGGTAGACATTCCTGCAGTCAGCATGCCAATTGCACGCTCCCTCCAAATTTGAGACATCTGTGGCACTGTGTTGTGTGACAAAACGGCACATTTTAGAATGGCCTTTTATTGTCCCCAGCACAAGGTGCACCTGTGTAATGACCATGCTGTCTAATCAGCTTCTTGATATGCCACACCAGTCAGGTGGATGGATTATCTTGGCAAAGGAGAAATGCTCACTAATAGGGATGTAAACAAATGTGTGCCAAACGTTTTTGAAATAGGCGTTTTTGAGTATGGAAAATGTCTGGGGTCTTTTATTTCAGCTCATGAAACATGGGACCAATACTTTACATGTTGAGTTTATATTTTTGTTCAGTGTATATCAATATTCTATTTACAACAACATCAACTTTAACTATGGACCAGAACACAATCAATCTAATTTAAGGATTCTAATTAGCCACTTACCGCAAAAACAAGACAGACAGGTTGGTAGGTCCAGGACTCCCGAGTTGAGATGGGATGGTTGAACAAGGCAATCTCTCTACAAACAAATTGAGAGTTCCAAATGGAGAGAGATTAGTGAGTATGATGGGGAGGAGGGCTTGAATAGGTTCCCTCCTCTCATACAGTAATTACCTCTCGTTCTTCCCCCATGACATAGGGTGTGACGTTCCTCTCTTGACAGTGCCTATCATTTGATTGTCATCAATCAGACTTGTCATTTTAGCTGTTTACTTTAGAGGAGACTCCTACAATTTTGTTGTAAAAGATTGTCATTTCATCCCCTAATCATTTTTGCAGGCAAATTTGGGTTATGCTTATTGGGTCTGATTATTTATTATAAACAAAAAATAATCTGTGTTGCTCTTACATTTTCTGTTTAAGACTGTATTTATTTTGTATTGTTGTATTACTGTACTACAGTTCTGTGGAAAAAGTCAGTGATTTGCATGTAACCAAGAGCCTTAGGCAGGAGAGGTGTCATGAGAGATAAGCCTAGTGGTTGTTTTCCACATGCTACCCACAACAAATATTTACCTGAAAGATTACAAGGGGGACACTTCGTACCACCGTTGTTGTGCTACACTGTGGGCTACTTAAATACTTGTGTAGTATGGAGTGTTATAGTGTCTAATACCATATATTGTGTGGTTAGGGATCCTGATGGTCTAAAATGGAGTGTGATGTGGAGTCTCTGAAGGGGAAGTTAGATTTAGCTTCCAGTAACTCTAAGTACTGTCTGGATTTTCAGTATCTCTAGCAGGGCTTGCAGGGTTGCCAGGCTACAGCAGGGGCTACAGTGCCTGCCTCATAGTTTAATGCCAAGTGCCTCATTAGCAGGTGTTTCCTTGCGTTGATTGGTCGTCTCACTGCAAGTAGAGTGCTTCCAACCAGCACAGCCAGGTAAAGTCCTTCGACACTTACGCTTTCTCTGCTGCAGGTTGATGTTTATTGTAATTAATCTTGCCTTGGAGGCAGAACTGAGCAGTTTCCACTAGATGGGCCAGCTGCAAAGTCAAAATGGGCATTTCCTGAAAACAAAAAATGAGCTTTTTGGTCTTAAATTTTAACCCATAACAGTCTAAGCTATTAGCCCGTACAAACGCATTGAATAACAGATTCACTACATGGATCAACAGATAGTCCGCCAAGAAAATCTAAAGGAAGTTTGTTCTGAAGTGTCTGTCATATATCTGTGAGATATAAGAAAGGTTCATATAATCTCCATACATACTGTACTTCCATTCATTTTTTCAACTGGTACCAGGGGACCTTCGGACTAGACTTGTGAGGCCTGTGGGAGTCTTAGAGCAAAGCAAAATACATGTACATTACCGTTCAAAAGTTTGGAGTCACTTAGAAATGTCCTTGTTTTTGAAAGTAAAGCACATTTTTTGTCCATTAAAATAACATCAAATTGATCAGAAATACAGTGTCAACATTGTTAATGTTGTAAATATTGTAGCTGGAAATGGCAGATTTTTTTAATGGAATATCTACATAGGCGTACAGAGGCCCATTATCAGCAACCATCATTCCTGTGTTCCAATGGCATGTTGTGTTAGCTAATCCAAGTTTATCCTTTTAAAAGGCTAATTGATCATTAGAAAAGCCTTTTGCAATTATGTTAGCACAGCTGAAAACTCATGTGCTGCTTAAAGAAGCAATAAAACTGTCCTTCTTTAGACTAGTTGAGTATCTGGAGCATCAGCATTTGTGGGTTCGAATTACAGGCTCAAAATGGCCAGAAACAAAGTACTTGCTTCTGAAACTCATCAATCTATTCTAGTTCTGAGAAATTAAGGCTATTTCATGCGAGAAATTGCCAAGAAACTGAAGATCTCGTACAATGCTGTGTACTACTCCCTTCACAGAACAGCGCAAACTGTCTCTAACCAGAATAGAAAGAGGAGTGGGAGGCCCCAATGCACTACTGAGCAAGAGGACAAGTACATTAGTCTCTAGTTTGAGAAACTCAACTGGCAGCTTCATTAAATAGTACCCGCAAAACACCAGTCTCAACGTCAACAGTGAAGCGGCGACTCCGGGATGCTGGCCTTCTAGGCAGTTGCAAAGAAAAAGCCATATCTCAGACTGGCCAATAAAAATAAAATATCAAGATGGGCAAATGAACACAGACACTGGACAGAGGAAGGTTGGAAAAGAGTGTTATGGACAGACAAATCTAAGTTTGAGGTGTTCGGATCACAAAGAATCGGATGTCTCATGGTCTGACAAACTCCGCTCTAGCTCTGTCACCACAGATGCGGAAGTGCAACATCGGCAGATGCGGTGAATTAAGACGCATCCAGTGCACAAATAAACTCAGCAAAAAAGAAACGTCCCTTTTTCAGGACCCTGTCTTTCAACGATAATTTGTAAAAATCCAAACAACTTCACATATTTTCATTGTAAAGGGTTTAAACACTGTTTCCCATGCTTGTTCAATGAACCAAGAACAATCAATGAACATTCACCTGTGGAATGGTCGTTAAGACACTAACAGGTTACAGACGGAAGGCAATTAAGGTCACAGTTATGAAAACTTAGGACACTAAAGAGGCCTTTCTACTGACTCTGAAAAACACCAAAAGAAAGATGCCCAGGGTCCCTGCTCAATTGCGTGAACATGCCTTAGGCATGCTGCAAGGAGGCATGAGGACTGCAGATGTGGCCAGGGCAATACATTTCAATGTCCGTACTGTGAGATGCGTAAGACAGCGCTACAGGTAGACAGGATGGACAGCTGATCGTCCTCGCAGTGGCAGACCACGTGTAACAACACTTGCACAGGATTGGTACATCCGAACATCACACCTGCGGGACAGGTACAGGATGGCAACAACAACTGCCCAAGTTACACCGGGAACGCACAATCCCTGCATCAGTGCTCAGACTGTCCGCAATAGGCTGAGAGAGGCTGGACTGAGAGCTTGTAAGACCTGTTGTAAGGCAGGTCCTCACCAGACATCACCGGCAACAATGTCGCCTATGGGCACAAACCCACCGTCGCTGGACCAGACAGGACTGGCAAAAAGTGGTCTGGGGCGGTGTGTCACAGCATCATCGGACTAAGCTTGTTGTCATTGCAGGCAATCTCAATGCTGTGCGTTACAGGGAAGACATCCTCCTCCCTCATGTAGTACCCTTCCTGCAGGCTCATGCTGACATGACCCTTCAGCATGACAATGCCACCAGCCATACTGCTCGTTCTGTGCGTGATTTCCTGCAAGATAGGAATGTCAATGTTCTGCCATGGCCAGCGATGAGCTTGGATCTCAATCCCATTGAGCACGTCTGGAACCTGTTGGATTAGAGTGTGAGGGCTTGGGCCATTCCCCCCAGAAATGTCAGGGAACTTGCAGGTGCCTTGGTGGAAGGGTGGTGTAACATCTCACAGCAAGAACTGGCAAATCTGGTGCAGTGCATGAGGAGGAGATGCACTGCAGTACTTAATGCAGCTGGTGGCCACAACAGATACTGACTGTTACTTTTGAATTTGACCCCCCCTTTGTTCAGGGACACATTATTCAATTTATGAATACACATTATTCAATTCAATTTATGTTAGTGTCTGCGGAACTTGATCAGTTTATGTCTCAGTAGTTAAATCTTATGTTCATACAAACATTTACACATGTTAAGTTTGCTGAAAATAAACGCAGTTGACAGTGAGAGGATGTTTCTCTTTTGCTGAGTTTAGATATCTCTATCTTAAAAACGTATTCGTGATCGGTTAACCGGGCGGCATGGTAGCCTAGTGGTTAGAGCGTTGGGCTAGTAACCGGAAGGTTGCAAGTTCAAATCCCCAAGCTGACAAGGTACAAATCTGTCATTCTGCCCCTGAACAGGCAGTTAACCCACTGTTCCTAGGCCATCATTGAAAGTAAGAATTTGTTCTTAACTGACTTGCCTAGTTAAATAAAGGTAAAAAAAAAAATAATTAGCATGAGGTTGTCGTTAACAAGAACATTTCCCAGGACATAGACAAATCTGATATTAGCAGAAAGCTTCAATTCATGTTAATCTAACTGCTCTGTCCAACTTTCAGTAGCTATTACAGTGGAAGAATACCATACCATTGTTTGAGGAGAGTGCACAATTTTGAATATGAAAAGTTATTAACAAATTAGGCACATTTTAGCAGTCTTTTGAATTTTGAACAGAAATGCAATGGTTCATTGGATCAGTCTAAAACTTTTCACATACACTGATGCCATCTAGTGGCAAAAAATCTAAATTGCACCTGGGCTGGAATAATACATTATGACCTTTCTCTTGCATTTCAAAGATGATGGTACAAAAGAACTGTTGGTTTTTTCTTTGTATTATGTTTTACCAGATCTAATGTGTTATATTCTCCTACATTCCTTTCACATTTCCACAAACTTCAAAGTGTTTCCTTTCAAATGGTACCAAGAATATGCATATCCTTGCTTCAGGGCGAGCTACAGGCAGTTAGATTTGGGTATATAATTTGAGGCAAAAATTGAAAAAAAGGGTGGATCCTTAAGAGGTTTTAAACTGACAAAAATATAAAAATATTATGCGAATTAGATTTCCATGGGGGGTGCAGAAATTGACTCTAGAGGTTTAAGATTAGGGTTAGGCATTAGGGTTCTCAGTGTGGTTAAGGTTAGGTTTCAAATGAGATTTTGTGACTTTGTAGCTGTGCCAGTGACCACTCTGCAGACTCTGCAAATCAAATCACATTTTATTTGTCACAAGTGCCGAATACAATAGGTGTAGGTAGACCTTACAGGGAAATGCTTACTTACAACACCCTAACCAACAAAGCAGTTACAAAAAAAAGTAATAGATAAGAATAACGAATAATTAAAAAGCAGCAGTAAATAACAATAGTGGGGCTATATACAGGGGGTACCGGATGCCTCTAGTACATGAGTCATCCCAATACATTTCAACCGACTTCTCTGCTGCTAGGGGCATTGTAACGATTTTCTTCTTCCTCTGACGGGGAGTAGGAAAGATCGGACCAATGTGCAGCGTGGTAAGTGTCCATATTTTAATGAAAGATAACTGAACACTGAATACAAAAAGAACAGGAGAAATAAATGAAAAACGAAACAGTTCTGTATGGTAAAACACAGACAGAAAACAACTACCCACAACCCATAGTGGGAAAACAGGCTGCCTAAGTATGGTTCTCAATCAGAGACAACGATAAACAGCTGCCTCTGATTGGGAACCATACCAGGCCAAACACAAAAATACAAAAACATAGAACACATAGAATGCCCACCCCAACTCACGCCCTGACCAATCTAAAATAGAGACATAAAAAAGGAACTAAGGTCAGGACATGTGCTGAAATCCATAATCCACACTAAACTGGATGAATTCTGTAGACAATAATGACAGCCCATTGTCAGACAATAACTTGTTCAGAATACACGTGAGACTGTCCAGGTGCCTTTTTGCAGTTGTTCCTTACTCCATACCAGGCTGCCTATCCATTTCCATTCATGTTTAGTCAATTTATATATTCCAAATATATTTTTTAAAGCTGTACTTAGTTTTAAGGCCTGTTATTATGAACTGACCGGAACAAAACATATTTCCTGTAACAAATTCACATAGGCAAAAACACTACCGGTCAAAAGTTTTAGAACACCTACTCATTCATGGGTTTTTCTTTATTTTGTACTATTTTCTACATTGTAGAATAATAGTGAAGACATCAAAACTATGAAATAACACATATGGAATTATGTAGTAACCATAAAAGTGTGGATCAAATCAAAATATATTTTACATTTGAGATTCTTCAAACAGCCACCCTTTGCCTTAATGGCAGCTTTGCACACACTTGGCATTCTCTCAACCAGCTTCATGAGGTAGTCACCTGGAATGCATTTCAATTAACAGGTGTGCCTCCTTAAAAGTTCATTTGTGGAATTTCTTTCCTTCTTAATGCATTTACACCAATCAGTTGTGTTGTGACAAGGTAGGGGTGGTATACAGCAGATGGCCCTATTTGGTAAAAGACCATATTAGTCCATATTATGGGAAGAACACCTCAAATAAGCAAAGAGAAATGACAGTCCATCATTACTTTAAGACATGAAGGTCAGTCAATACAGAAAATGTCAGGAACTTTTTGAAGTTTCTTCAAGTGCAGTCACCAAAACCATCAAGCGCTATGATGAAACTGTCTCTGATGAGGACCGCCACAGGAATGGAAGACCCAGAGTAACCTCTGCTGCAGAGGATAAGTTCATTAGAGTTACCAGCCTCAGAAATCGCAGCCCAAATAAAAGAAAACCCCTTGAATTAGTAGGTGTTCTAAAACTTTGGACCGTTAGTGTATATTCATGTATTGTCAAGACACAGGATATCATCATCATGCGGCCATAGACTGTCTTGATTGGCAGACTCTCCTGTTAGCGCGCATTTCTTGCATGATCTCAAACCTCATGATAATTACGCACAGCAATTCCTAGGAATGGGTAGAAGTGTATGGTGAGCGAGGTGACATGATCTCTACCTCTAGCACCAGCCCTGGCACACACAGTAGTATCAAGAGATGTCTTTTCCCCATGAGCTTAAAAGGCCTTGCATCGCATATTTGAGGCGATATTTGATTCCAGCCATGAACTTGGATCTGCTTCCTGTTTTCTTGGTGTAGTCCCAAACAGTGAGGCTGCAAACCTTTGTCACAACCAAGGAAGAGACGCGGTTGATGATATGGACATCAATTCAACACCTATTCCACATTGATTCAACCAGTGCATGCCCAGTGGGCGGGTAGGCATCAAGGTACTCTCCCGCGCAAATGTTCTCGCAATAATAGTGACTGTCCTCCAATATGCACGCACAAAACTTCACGCCGTCTGCTTCTTTCAAACTATAGGGTTCTCAGCATTGTGCATTGCGGACTTCAAAGCACAAAGTGGTCCGAAGCAGAACGATCATCACATTCATGGTTGCCTTGTGTGGACAGAAGGGGTACAGGTATCTCCTTAAGTGACCAGTGTGTACCATACACTCGCGTCAGCTGTTGGCAATCGACCCTGTCTGCTTTGTTCAGTACCACATGCAACTTGTCTTCATGGCCATGCAGAGGCTCAAAGGCACGAGCCCACCAGAGAACTTTAGGTGCATCAAACAGAAGGATGATGCGGTCGACACGTTCTGCAAACCAGCGCAGCACTGCTGGGAAATCATATCCTAAAATAAGAAAGAACAGCACAGTAATTTTATGAGTGCATTAAAACAATGGGGGAAAAGTATATGAATAAGGTCAACATGTATAATCCCAGTGGACCTCAAATATTGCATTGGATTGAGTGTTGTTAGCAGCTCCACCCATAGATGAATATCTCCACATACATGAATCCATCTGTCCTCCCATCCCATACATACTGTGATTTAGTGTCATCATCCATTCTGCTTCAAATCAACACCAGCTCGTCATGGCAAAATGATAGATGGATACGGTATGTGCAGTAGGCATGCACTATTGACACGTTTTTTTCATATCAAACAGTTGATTTGAAAATAAGGTCTTGACGATGACGGAGGTGAGCACGCACATCGTTGAGGCAGCCACTGTGTTTCGGTCGATGATCGTGGTTGGGTTTACTTATTTGTTTGTTCATTTTTGGATCGCAAAAATAAATACATTCTGAGCTACTGAATATTAGGGACACATTACCGGCCTGCTTTTGTCCTAAAATTCTGTCATCATCAGAATATATACTACTGTCGGATTTGAAACCGAAGCAATGGGACTGTGCAATGGAGACACAGGGGAAGGTGAGCCGGGACTCTAGTGCGTTTCAGAAGGCGAGGACTCCGTGCCCCTCTGCCGGGCATTTTCCTCCCCAATGTGCTTTCACTCGCCAACAAAACCGACCAGCTACAACTTCTGTCCCAAAAAAAAAAAATATTCACCCTGTGAATTTGCCTCTGTCATTCTGGCCGGAGTCTACATTGCGCTGAGCCCCTGTACACATACAGTGCAACAGCTACTGGTTGATCAGACGCAGATCACGGAGTTGGAAAGGAAGTACCCGGATTCTACTATGAATATCATGGGGATTTTAACCACACCAGCGTGTAGTTAACCACACAGGAGCGTCCCAGATACAAAGAATTTGTGAAATGTTCAACGAGGCAAGAAACAATTCTGGACCCTGTTTACAGCACTATTAAATGGGCGGTACTGGAGCGCTAAATCTATGTCCAAAAGGCTCCTTAACAGCTTCTTCGCCCAAGCTATAAGACTGCTGAACAATTAATCAAATTGCCAGTATTTGCATTGACCCCCCCCCCCCCTCCCCTTTTATTCTGCTGCTACTCGCTGTTTGTCTATGCATAGTCATTTTACCTCTACCTACATGTACAAATGACCTCAAAGACCTCTAATAACCTGTACCCCCGGACATTGATTTGGTACCGGTACCCGCTGTATATAGCCTTGTTGTTATTTTATTGTGTTACTTTTTTTTTACCTTAGTTTATTTAGTAAATATTTTCTTAAATGTATTTTCTTAAAACTGCATTGTTGGTTAAGGGCTTGTAACTAAACATTTCACGTTAAGGTCTACACCTGTTGTATTCGGCGCATGTGACAAATACAATTTGATTTGATAGAGACCAAGAAAAAGCTCCCATCAGGAATTAAGGTAGCCAAACAGCAGTACAAAGACAGGCTAGAGCAACAGTTATCCAGCAACAACTGTACGTCTGTCTGGATAGGACTGAAACAAATGACCAAATACAAACCTAAATGCCCTTCAATCACCAGGACAATGCCTCCTCCACCTACCCCTACTTGCCACTTCACCCTCACCCATCTACCCCACCCCTGCCATCCCAGGAATCCCCCACTCCCCCTCTGTCCCCCCAGGCTGCCCCCACCCCCCTCCTCCACCCCTGGTCATCACAGAGCAGGAGGTCAACAGACTCTATAGGAAACAGAACAGCAGGATAAGGTCTCTCCAGCCACACTTAAGCACTGCGCTGACCAGCTCTCCTCTGTTTTCACTGACATTTTCAACCATTCACTAGAGCAATGCACTGTTCCTGCCTGTTTCAAAACTTCCATCATTGTTCCAATCCCCCCCAAAACGTTGGGATTTAATATATATATATTAAAAGTAATCCATTCCATCCAGTGTAAGTAACATTGTAATATTGAATGAAAAATCAAATGAACCATCTGGTGAACGTTCCAAGGCCGGAGGCTTGCTGTAGTGGCAGTGCTCTGTCAGTTAAAAAAAAACGTATATTTGACCTGGCTGTGATACCCCACCAGTCATTGAACCTCACACCCACCCTGTCAGGCCTGGGTGAGACAGATCGGGGGACAGACAGACAGACAGCTAACCGTCGGCATCGGTTTTCCCTCTCAATTCAGATATTGAAATGTAGGCCTACAGTTTTTTTAGCAGTTAGCTCTACCTGCCATGGAGAATATCTGGATGACTTGAGTAGAATTGATAAGAGGTGAGTTCCTGTTAAAACTATTAACTAGCTCGTTAGCTGATAACAGTCAAAGAGCTTTCTAATTGGTGATATATAGCTAGCTTTCTCATGAAACAGCACCACAAATAACGTTACTGCCTTTGACCACAACATCAACTTCTTCGCCTTGCTAGCTAGCTTAGCTAACTGTTACTCTCTAGAAGCATAGGAAATTCTGAGGTGATTCTGTTTTAGTAGCTAGCTAGCTAAGTTTGCTTACTACCATGTGGATGAAGATCTTTCAGCCAACCAGATAGCTAACGTTATGTCAAAGCAGATTTAAAATAAATAACGTTTAGCTAAAACAACACAATTTGTTTAGCGAGCTAGCTACTTGAGGCGAATCATTCACCAATTGGAACTAACAGTTAACGTTAGTACTGTAACAAGCAAGCACCTCTTTCTAGCGTTTAGCTAGCTAGCTCGCTTATTGATTAACCAATAAGTTATTGATTAACCAACCGATTTTTTTTCTCACCCAAACTGTTAACCTAAATCCAATGACATGGTGACATTTGTTATAGATTTCACGTTCACGTTAGTTGACATCTCAACCAAATGTAAATCAAAACTAGACCCAGTGAGTGCCCAGTGAGTTGAGGCTCAGACTGCTCTCAACTCCACATGCTGTTGGGCTTAAGTTACTGTTTGTCCTTTACCCTACAAATGAACACATGTCAAATAATTAACTCCGTTCAATGACTGGTACCTTGTATTTTGTTTTAGACATCATGACTGTGTAACGTTAACGGTACTGTCAATGAAGGAAGTAACTACATTTGGTTGCAGATATGGCAAAGCAGCAGACATACTGTATCAAGGCTTCTTAATAAGAGAGACAATGTTGGAGACTGAGGAATGCACCAAGGGGTGTTTCCCCCCCCATTCTACCAGTGAGCACTTCACTATTGATGATGTTGACGTTCTCAACGCCCCCAACCCACCACTTCCCTTCTCGCACCCATTTCACCCAGAGCCTTGGATGGGATGTGAGCCAAATAGAAACATGGAGATTGGTGAGCAGTTGTTGTAGCAGAATATAGGCGAATAAATGTGTTGTCTGAGTGAGCAGTAATGAATTGAAGAACGATAATGCCATCCCTATTTGTGTTAGTTTTATGTTTGAGTATTAGCTAGGTGTGCTTACCTATATGCCTTTTTCTGCAATATCACTTTAGATAACACCTCTGGTCCTGTCATCGTGGGAGAGGGCTCTCTGTTGGAGCCATTTTCATTGACAGTACCTGTCAGGTCTTCACCTTATGAGTGTACGCTCTGTCATAAGATGTTTGGAACAGCCAACACACTCAACAAACATTTACTGACCCACCAACAGGAAAGACCACATGTTTGCCCCATCTGCCAACGAGCATTTAAACGTCATGATCACCTGTGAGTCATATCCCCTCACTCTAGAAGCAATAATGATGTATTAACAATTACACTGAGTGTACAAAACATTAGGAACACATTTTTCTCTCAGAACAGACCCAATTCGTCAGGGCATGGACTCTACAAGGTGTTGAAAGTGTTCCACAGGGATGCTGGCCCATGTTGACTCCAATGCTTCCCACCGTTGTGTCAAGTTTACTTGATGTCCTTTGGGTGGTTGACCTTTCTTCATACACATGAGAAACTCTTGAGCGTGAAAAACCCAGCAGCATTGCAGTTCTTGACACTACTACCAAACCCCGTTCAAAGGCAGTTAAATATTCAGACTTGCCCATTCACCCTCTGAATGGCACACATACACAATCCATGTATCAATTGTCTCAAAGCTTAAAAATGATTCTGTAACCTGTCTCCCCTTCATCTATACTAATTGGATGTACCATGTGACATCAATAAGGAATCATAGCTTTCACCTGGTCAGTCTATGTCATGGTAAGAGCAGGTGTTCCTAATGTTTTATACACTCGTATGTTTTTTGATAACAGTCATTTGACATTTCAATGCCCTGATGAAAATGATAACATCTCTCTGCAGCAATGGCCATATGTTGACCCATCAGAAACGCAAGCAGTTCCGATGTGCTGAACCTGGGTGCCAGAAGAGCTACTGTGATTCTCACTCCCTGAAGCGCCACTATATCTCTCAGCATGGTCTCCCGCCCATGTCCCAAAGCCCCCCGAACCCAAGCCACCCAGCCCACTCTGCTACTACCCAGTGGGAGCACGTGGATAGTGCTGCATATTTGGGAGGCTCGAAAGCTCACTGTAATTACCGTCCCATGTTCCTGACCCAACCCAAACCGACATCAGACACTCAACAGAAGGTCGCTGATTACTCTGGCTTTTTCAGCTTCAACAGTTACAAGGGGTTTGCTCCTCCAAGTGGCTTACAACTGAACAACTACTCAGAGCAGAACATCTCTCAGTCAAGGCCTATCTTAGTCCTGGACACCTGGATGCAGCAGTCTGACAAAGGTCCTTGTAGTGAGTGCCCAGGCGAATTAAATCCACCCCAGTGGGCCCCCGAGCCTAGTAACATCACTGCTACTTTACCATCACTACTTCCTGGAGTGGAAGGCCCAAGTCCTCATGGCTGGGAGAGTGTAGTTGACTTCCCTGTATCTGACCTCCAAGTTCTTGAAGAAATGTTGTCCTGTCATCCCTGTAGTGAGGCTGGTAACCGAGAGTGTTTAGTGAAGACAGCGTCCCCGGAGAAGAGCTACTCTCCATCTAAGCAGGAGCAGTCGATTTATGGCCAGATGAACTCGGATGGGAAACCCCAAGTTAACACTCAGCTGCAATCTTTTGAACCAACAGCAAGCTCAGATTCCAGTGTAACATCTATGTCGTTTCCCAACACTGTTTTCATCCACTCAAGCTCAGGTCTTCCAAACAAGCCCAACCCAGTCCCACCTATCCCGCCGCCACCAGCCATCGTCCTACCCTGCCTCTACAGTGTGCAGAAGTCAGAGACTTGTAATACAAAGAGCGACAGTAAGAGAAAGAGAGAGAGGAGGAAGAAGGGGAGGACTGTAGAGCTTCCTGCTCCACCTCTCCCCACACCTCGCCCCACCTCTCTCCTGGCTCCCCGACGTCCCCGCCCTCGGCCACACTACCTCGTCTCCCCAAGCCAGGTGGCTATGGCCTCTTTTAGCTCAGACAGCAACCCTCGGCAGACCTTCCAGGTATGTGCACTACTAGCAGTGCTCAACAATTGAACACTTGCCAGTTTGTTTATCAATACTGTATTTATAATATTTCTATATTCCCCCGTACAGGGAAGAAATGTCAGTGTGCCAGGAGAGGGACAACAGTGTAGTGACGGGTAATGATGAATAGAAATAAAAATACACTGTTTCATGAGCTGAAATATAAGATCCTAGAAATTTTTCATACTTACAAAAAGCTGATTTCTCGCAAATGTTGTGCACATTTGTTTAAATCCCTGTTAGTGAGCATCTCTCCTTTGTCAAGATAATCCATCCACCTGACAGTATGATCGTTACACAGATGCACCTTGTGCGGGGGACAATTAAAGGCCACTCTAAAATGTGCAGTTCTGTCACAACACAATGCCACAGATGTCTTTAAGTTTTGAGGGAGCGTGCAGTTGGCATGCTGACTGCAGGAATGTCTCTGTTGCCAGAGAATTGAATGTTTAATTTCTCTACCATAAGCCGCCTCCAACGTCGTTTTAGAGAATTTGGCAGCACGTCCAACCAGCCTCACAACCGCAGACCATGTGTATGGCTTCGTGTGGGCGAGCGGTTTGCTGTTGTCGACGTTGTGAACAGAGTGCCCCAAGGTGGCAGTGGGGTTATGGTATGAGCAGGCATAAGCTACAGACAACGAACACAATTGCAATTTATCTAGATCCTCAGGCCCATTTTTTATTTTTCTGTATCTGAACGACAGATGCATATCTGTATTGCCATTCATGCGAAATCCATAAATTAGGGCCTAATTCATTTATTTCAATTGATTGATATCCTTATATGAACTGTAGTAACTCAGTAAAATCAATGAAATTGTTGTATGTTGTGTTTATATTTTTGATCAGTAGAGATTGGCCTCTTAACTGCTGGCCTTCTTCCCATAGGATATTCCCTAGCTCTCACAAGACAGAACAGAGCTACAAGGCCAGGTCCTCAAGTAGACCATGTGCACCCTCTATTAAAATGGAACCTTACTCTCCAGAGGTAACAGCCATATTATTATTTACATTATGATATTATTAAACATTAGTCATCTTGGGGCGCTATATTTATTACATGTCCAGATGTCAAGTAAGCACAAGTGTCTTTTTTGTAAGTACAAACTTTTGTCATTACAGACTCTATGTCTATTTGTGCCTATGATGTTTCCTGTAGCCTGGAGAGAGAGCACCACAGACTCCGAGGTCTCCATCTAGAACAGAAGACATGCCTCTGTCTCCTTTGGTCATCCCTGTTTCAGTTCCAGTCTCTGCGAAGACTGATCCTGACACTCCTTCATCACTCAATGTAAGTATAGGAAAAAAGAGATCAGTACAACGGTCAGTGCCTTCTTAAATAATTACTTGAACACTGATAACCCCCCTGTGGTTGGTTGTGTGGCAGGCAGAGAACCCTCAGAATGGTTCAGGGAGGTCAAAGAGGAGCCGGCATCTTGACTTCATGAAGACTCTGATCATTCCTCCCCCCATGCTCCCACAGCCGTCCCCACGGAGGCTCCTAGGCGAGGAGGGTGGGGGTGCTCCCTGGTGTCGTGCAGCAGGCGGCTACCCCAGTCAGCTACGCTCCCCCATGTACCTGGCAGACCACCTGCTCAACCCCAGCTTCCAGCCTCCTCCTTACACACCCCCACCCATGCTGAGCCCCCTACGCCCAGGGACCGGCCTGTACTTCAGCACAGTGCCTTGGCTTCACCCCGGCCCTCCTCTGCCCAGCAGCTACACCGCCTCTTTGGGTTTGTTTTTCGCGTTAGGAAGTATCTTCCCAGGTTCAGAGTTTTGCCACTGAAATACATGAAGAACTTTATATTTTATGGCTTCTGCTTTTCAGATGGAGCTGATGGAATCTCCTTGATGATGGACGACACAGTGGTCAACATAGAGCCGTACGTTTCTCTCTGAAGTGTGTTCAGCCAAAGCTTTAGTGTTACAATTCATGAGAGTCAGTCTGTCTATATACGGTGCATTTGGAAATTATTCAGACCCCTTGACTTTTTCCACATTGTTACATTACAGCCTTATTCTGAAATTGATTAAATATGATTTTTTTCCCTCATCAAACTACACATAGTACCAAATAATGCCAAAGCAAAAATTGGTTTAATTTTTTTAACTAATTTATAAAAAATATTTAAAAAAAACTTGAAATATCACATTTACGTAAGTATTCAGACTCTTTACTCAGTACTTTGTTGAAGCACCTTTGGGAGCGATTACATTCTTGAGTCTTCTTGGGTATGACGCTACAAGCTTGGTACACCTGTATTTGGAGAGTTTCTCCCATTCCTCTCTGCAGATCCTCAAGCTCTGTCAAGTTCGATGGGGAGCGTTGCTGCACAACGATTTTCAGGTCTCCAGAAATGTTAGATCGGGTTCAAGTCTGGGCTCTGGCTGGGCCACTCAAGGACATTCAGAGACTTGTCCCGAAGCCACTCCTGCGTTGTCTTGGCTGTGTGCTTAGGGTCGTTGTCCTGTTGAAAGTTGAACCTTCACCCCAGTCTGAGGTCTTGGGTACTCTGGGGCAGGTTTTCATCAAGGATCTATCTGTACTTTTCTCCGTTCATCATTGCCTCAATCCTGACTAGTCTCCCAGTCCCTGCCGCTGAAAAACATCCCCACAGCATGATGCTGCCACCACCATGCTTCACAGTAGGGATTGTGCCAGGTTTCCTCCAGATGTAAATCTTGTCATTCAGGCCAAAGAGTTCAATCTCAGTTTCAACAGACCAAAGAATCTTGTTTCTCATGGTCTGAGAGTCTTTCTGTGCCTTTTGGCAAACTCCAAGCGGGCTGTCATGTGCCTTTTACTGAGGAGTGGCTTCCGTCTGGCCACTCTACCATAAAGGCCTGATGGTGGAGTGCTGCAGAGATGGTTGTCCTTCTGGAAGGTTCTCCCTTCTCCACAGAGGAACTCTGGAGCTCTGTCAGAGTGACCATTGGGTTCTTGGTCACCACCCTGACCAAGGCCCTTCTCCGATTGCTCAGTTTGGCCAGGCGGCCAGCTCTAGGTCTTGGTGGTTCAAAACTTCTTCCATTTAAGTATGATGGAGGCCAGCCACTGTGTTCTTGGGGATCTTCAATGCTGCATAAATGTTTTGGTGCCCTTCCCCAGATCTGTGCCTCGACACAATCCTGTCTCGGAGCTTTACGGACAATTCCTTCGACCTCATGGCTTGGTTTTTGCTCTGACATGCACTGTCAACTGTGGGACCTATATAGACAGGTGTGTGCCTTTCCAAATCATGTCCAATCAATTGAATTTACCACAGGTGGACTCCCAAGTTGTAGAAACATCTCACAGATGATCAATGGAAACAGGATGCACCTGAGCTCAATTTCGAGTCTCAGAGCAAAGGGTCTGAATTACTTATGTAAATACGTTGTTTTGTTTTTGTAAATTTGCCAACATTTCTAAAACTCTGTTTTCGCTTCATCATTAGGGGGTGATGTGTGTAGATTCCTGAGGATTTGTACCTATTTGAGAATAAGGCTTTAACGTAACAAAATGCGGAAAAGGCCAAGTGGCCTGAATACTTTCCGAAGGCACTGTATAAGGAGCCTGTGTGATTTCCAGGAGAATCAACGTGGGCCAACGTTTCCAGGCTGAGATCCCACCCATTCGTAACCTGCTTCTAATGCTATATGATGAGCACCCTGCTCAGCTTGTCTGGGCTCCATGGGGAGACATATCCAGCAACGTGGAAACACAAAAAGGGGGTGTGTTTCTCTTTTTAACGATCACACACACACACACACACACACGGTTGTACTATATATTGGTATGAGCTACTGTATTGGTAGTACAATTGATACTAGGTTGAATATATGCAGGTTAGGATAACATAATAATTCCAGTTTGAAAATAGACAAATTCATGGGACCAGCACCGTTGCTGATTCTACAGGATTAGCATTGAAAACATGACCCGCGGTCGGGGAATCAAGTAATAAAGATGCTGTAGATAATTTTTTAAACTTTGAAATGAATAGAATGACAGTAAAGCAGTTATGATATGTGTTTGCTGAGTCACTTGCTGAGTCACTTTTGCTGAGTCACTTCCAGCAATTTTAGCTCGCATTGCTGGTCCCATTGTTTAGAATTCTTCCGCATTCATGCAAGGAGTTATGGGATATTAGAATTCTCTTGTCCTAACTTGGGTATCTTCAACCTAGACCTGATGTCGACATGAAATGTGAGAGGTGACTTGTCGTCTTGACTGTTTTTCCAGTGACTAAACTGATAGACTTGTGCTGTTCCAGCGTGCTGCCAGGAGGGGGCACCAACACAGAGCTGGCCCTCCACTGTCTGCATGAGGTGCAGGGAGACATTCTGGTGAGCAGTACAACAGTATGGTACCTGAGCTCAGCTCAAATTGAAGACAATGTTGATTCTTAATAACTTATGGTATACGTCGTGTGTTGTGTCCTTAGGCTGCACTTGATTTACTGTTAGTCAGGGGAGACTTCCGTTCCTCAACACACCCTTTGTGTGACTATCACTACCCAGGTACCCAATTTGATACTCTGAAAAGTGGAATGAAGATAAACGAGTTATGAATATTGACGCACATTTCAAGACTATTCAATTATGTTCTTTGATGTTTACATGTTTAGTTCAAGCCATGCAGTACATGCTACTAATACTTTAACTTCTCGTCATAAAACTGTCATAAAACCTATGGCTGACAGGTTCAGATGATTGGAGTCCTCAAGAGAAGAAACTATTTCGTAAAGCGCTGCTCACCCATGAGAAGGACTTCCAGCTTATTCACAGTGTGGTAAGAGAATCATGATATTGAAATGCCCAAATACACTGACTGTACAAAACATTAAGAACACCTTCCTAATATTGAGTTGCAACCCCATTTTTGCCCTCAGAACAGTCTCAATTTGTCGGGGCCTGAACTCTACAAGGTGTCAAGCATTCCACAGGGATGCTGGCCAATGTTGACTCCAATGCTTCCCACAGTTGTGTCAAGTTGACTGGATGTCCTTTGGGTGGTGGACCATTCTTGATACACATAGGGAAACTGTTGAGCGTGAAAAACCCAGCAGCATTTCAGTTCTTGACACAAACCGGTGCGCCTGGCACCTACTACCATACCCCGTTAAAAGGCACTTAAATATTTTGTCTTGCCCGTTCACCCTCTGAATGGCACAGACACACAATTGATGTCTCAATTGTCTCAAGGCTTAAAAATGCTTTAACCTGTCTCCTCCCCTTCATCTTCATTGATTTGAAGTGGATTTAACAGGAGACATCAATAAGGGATCGTAGCTTTCACCTGGATTCACCTGGTCAGTCTATGTCATGGAAAGAGCAGGTGTTCATGTTTTGTACACTCAGTGTATACTTGTAATGTCGTGCTGCCATTGGACAGGGTATAGACAGAGAAGGAAGACTGAAGAAATGGCATTGACCTGACAGTTGTCTCACACTGAAGTTACAGACTAAGTCCGTGACGCAGTGTGTGGAGTACTACTATGCAATGAAGAAGCTCAAGAAGTTCAAGCAACGCAGTCGAGGATCAGACAAAAAGGAAGCAGTTGGTGAAGAGCTTGTGAGTTTAGTGTAGTATAGTATTGTGTATAGTATTGTATTGTAAAATATGTATCAAACCTCCTTTACAGTACAAACAGTTATGTCAAACATGTCGGCCAATATTTTCCTGTGAAATAATTTACACTTCCTGTATATCAGCAGATGGAGTCACCTGGCTGTTGTGAGGACAACCATGTGGGACGGAGAGTGCCCAGGAGGACACTTACTAAACCAGGGAACAGGACTAAAGGGGTACAGGAGGAGCAGACTACCACAGGAGGTGCTTTGGAGTACATCTGTCGAGAGTGTGGGCGGTCAGTTGAACTTCACTAAAACGATGCCAGGGACACATCACAATGATATCGCAAAACATTGCTGTCTTGTTGAGCATTCCCTCGGTTAATTAATCCAGGATGGCATATTGACCCCCCTACCCCTCTATTTCTGAGCACCTTTGATCATTCTCACGTCATCATAGTGACATGTAAAATTCTATCCCCCTCCAGGGTATTTGACAAGGTGAAGAGTCGTAGTGCTCATATGAAAACCCACCGGCAGCAGGAGAGGGAGTGGCTGACCAGGTATGTCTGGCCTATGGGCTGCCCTGCAGACAACCCTCATCAAGGAGATCCCGGCCAGGACTCTGCCAAGGTGCCTTTACTCTACTGTACGAGAGGAATCCTCTATAGTACATAGTGGTGAGCACAGGACTGTTTCAGTTACTGGCAAGTCAAGTATACGTCAATCTTACACATGACCGAAATTCACTCACTATGGATTCATATTGGCAGGTATTTATTGAAAATCACTTTAAAATAATGTTTACCTAAAGAAAGCAACAACAATTGACGTTTTTTTCTCTCCAAAAAACACACCCTACTTTACTATAAGGTTTAGAACTTTATGTGATGTTGCATTCATGTTCCTTTGTCATTCTCTGTTGTTGGACAACACGTTCTGTTATTGTTGGTTCACATTGTCCTAAAGTTTCTAAACAGCATGCTCTTTTTAAGCAACCTGAAATCCTTGCTAAAATATCCTGTGGTTTTAATTACATTTGTATCAATATGAAAGCCAAAGTTTGCCTGGTATGCTCAATTGAATAATCCATTGTAAAATAATTCAGTTATTATATGAGTTATTACTCTTTGTAAACAACAACAAGACATTGACAATTGGTCATAAAAAAATGCATATGAATCAGGGTTAGATCCTGGGCAGCTGAGAACAGAGAATGTATTTACTGAACTGTGGCCCGCTCCTCACAAACAGTTTTGGCCTGAGTTTAACACTTCTGTATTGGATCTTGTGTTATGTTCTTTAAGTAAAAATTCTTGATGAACAATCCACTAGTTCAGAAAGAGTACGGGCTTTACCTGACTGGCATGTCCTCTATGTGAGAGTGTTGATGAAAGTTAAACTTGTTGTCTCACTCAGGTGTTGTTTTAAAATAAATGTGTTTGTCTGAACAATGTTGTTTTCAACCATTCCTTTAATTACAACAGTTTTTCCACAGTTAGTGTTTGAGACATTTCTCATTTCTAAATCGACATCATGCTGCAATTACTGTACAAGCTTTTCATTTGAACCAGTGTTTTTACTTTATGCAAACCAAGGATAACATGCATTTCTGTTGCCATTCAGCAAGAGTGACCGTACATCTACAACTTCTCACACATTTACACATAGGCTACATATTTTTGAAAGCACTTTACAATGATGTATGATGTAAATCACAACTCAAATGTAGATATGTTGGCCAGACACTATTTTACATGTAAATACAGACGCCACACAAGTGTGGCTTTGAGTCCAGTAGCTGAATTATTTGCTTTGCCTTGTCGTTGATTTTTCAAACTCTGTATCCAAGATGAATTGAAGTCAGATAAATCTTGGCCATGAATGGATAGATCTTTTCTCAAGAGTCCTATGCACAACATAGTTCTTTACTTTATAAAATAAGGTATGTAGACTGATCACAACTTCTCCCCACCCACCCAAGCCTTGCTCTCATAGGACACTAAAGACTGATACAGAGTCTGCTTGGCTCCATTCCTGTCACTGCCCCTCTCTTCATGCCCTGTAGACCCTCCCATCAGTTTCTCCACATAGTCACTGTTCTGGTGAAGGAATAGAATATGATCTAAATGCTGGGGCCCCAGAATGGCCCTGCGTTGAGCAACAGTAGTCTCTCTAGGAGCAAAGGCCCTGTCTGCAGGCACAGCAGTAGCAGGGATAGCCAGAAATGTGCGGGCAAGTCTGGCCACGGCAGGGAAGCGATGCTCCTTAGAGCGCCACCAGTGGAGAGGTGACAGGCTGCGTTTGCACAGCGGCTCTGCAATGTAGTTCTCCAGCTGTTGGTGGATCTCAGGCATTCGCTCAGTGGGATCCTCTCCAAGCAGTATGTCGTACATGCTTTTGGGCACATGACTCACTTGCCTATAAGCAGGGGGCTGCAGGTCTCCTTTTAACAGGCTAGACAGTCCTGCTACTCTCCTGGGACCATTTCCAGCACTGCAGCGTGAGCCTTCACCCAGTCCCTCTCCACTGACCTGTGACGGGGCAGTCTGGGACAGCCCCTTTAACTGTTGCTGCAGCACAATAATGTCCCCCTCTTCATTTGATTCACAGGACACAGGTGAATCCAGAGGAGCAATGGTTGACTGTGAGTGATCCAATCCCCGATTCCTCACTTCCTTTTCCCTTCCCTCTTCGCCATCCTCATCCTCGCCTCCTTTGTCACATTCTCTGCTCATTTCCTCCACCTCTATTTGTGCTTGAGCAGATAATAGTTCCTTGACCTTGTCGTGCAGCCTACTACGTGCATGTGGGCTGAGGAAGCGCAGCTCCTTAAACCTCGGGTCCAGGAATGAGGAGAGGACAGCAGGGCTGTCCAGTAAGGCTTCCTCTTCACCCAGTCTCCACTGTCGCTCCATCCCTGACCGCACCGTCTCCATTACTCCCCGAGCCACAGGGCAGCTGGTCTCTGCGATATGTTGCTCTAGGACACGAGATACACCATGCAGGCACGGCATAAGGGCAGAGATGGACAAATTGATGTCCTCGCTCAAGAAGGAGGCAGCGATGCGCACCGTCTTAAGAACTGGCACCAGTTCCTGGAGGAGGCGCCACTGGTGGTCCGCTAAATTTGGAGCAGCTTTCTGCTCCTCGAGAACGGAGCTCACCACCCACTTCAGCTCGAGCAGACTCTCACACATGTCGATAGCAGTTGCCCAGCGCCCTGGGTCATCCAGCACTAGACAAGCTCCTGCCTTATTCGCCGCCTCTGCCTTGTGGATCAGAGCGGCGGCAGCAGGTGCGTCATGCTGGAAATGTGAGATAATCCTGCGGGCCTCTACAAGAGCCTGTCTGACAGGTTCCATCCATAGTCCGTCCTGGATGCAGAGTTCGAGGGCTTCCCCTGCACAGTGTAACGCTACCCAGCCTTCTGGGAGATCCTGAGGTGATTGGTGTGGTCCAGCAGTACGATTAACTTTTTCTTTCGGAACTCCCATATTCTCAGTCCCTCTGGCCTCTGAGATCCTGGGAGTGTCATGTACAACACAGAAAACAGAGCTCTGGGGAAGATGGAATTCAGAGAGAACTGCCTTCAGCGTGTCCCCAAATTGAATGAACCCTCTTTCACAAATCTTCTCCCTGATATCGGGCATGGGACAGGTCTGCAGCACACAACGGGCCAAGCGCCAGTCTTTGTCAACAAAATGTGCACTTACAGTGAAGAAGAGGCGACCGCCTGCTCCCACCGCACAACCTGCTACGGACTGCCAGTACTCAGTGCAAAGTGTTATGCCACGTGGAGCCAGGCCAGACTGAAGATACTGCTGCAGGTGCCGTTTCAGAACATCATAGTGATGCCAAAGAAGGCTGCCAAGCTGAGAGGGAGACGGCACTGGGTACTGTGGTTCTAAGTAGCTCAATAGAAGACGAAATCCCCTCTCCTCCACCACAGACAGTGGCTGCAAGTCCCTGTACACCATTTCCAATATTAGGTCAGTCAGAACTCCAGTACGCTTGCCATTGGATTCTTTGGTGGTGATACCACTACGGTTGGTATCACCAAAGTTGTTGTTCTCACTATATAGTAATCCAGCATTTGAGTTTGATGGTTCCAAATTTTGGCTGGTGACAGGGATTGCATTGGCACCGCCTCCTACATCTAGGGGAGGAGCACATGTGATTCGGGCACGTTTGGCCGTCCCTTGTTCAGGAGATAAGTCAGCATCCTGCTGCTCCTCTTTTACAACTATGTGCAAATCTGTCTGGAACATGCATGTGTTGGCTGTGGCAGATGTAGTAGAGATGTTGCAGGGGAATCCGGGCTGGGCCATTGGCTGTAGTGATGTAGCTGGAATCGGGGCCCCGGCCACTGCTGTGTTATCAAGTACAGGTGGCGCGTTGTCGCGTATATTATGTTTGCGGACAAGGTGCTCCCTCATAGTCGTAGTGCTGTTGTGAAAAGACAGCTGCCTCTTGCATATATTACACTCAACATACATCTCATTAAGTTGGATGTAGTAATTCCAAACGGTTGACTTGCGCCTATCCAGAACCAGTCCTGTTGCTCCCCGTTCGCCCCTTCTCCTCAAATTTGGGGCCAGACTGCTGGACAGGGGGTACCCTCGGAAATCCATGTTAGAGTTGTCGGAAATCACTGGAATGGAATATAAATAAAAAAAATTGTTCAGTGTTCGGTTAAATTGTGTTTTGTTACTTAGCTTCCAAATATTAAGATGTACAAATAATTGCCATATAACGCGATCAGTAGCCTACAGTAACAACAACAACTCATTCAAACGGGCACAGCAAACATGCACCAATTGTAGGATGATGATACACCATCATTAAAAAAAAATATATATATATTTTTAACTTTTACCCCCCTTCTCTCCCCAATTTCGTGGTATCCAATTGTTAGTAATTACTATCTTGTCTCATCGCTACAACTCCCGTACGGGCTCGGGAGAGACAAAGGTCGAAAGCCATGTGTCCTCCGAAACACAACCCAACCAAGCCGCACAGCTTGTTGACACAGCGCGCCTCCAACCCGGAAAACACCGTACACCTGGCTACCTTGGTTAGCGCCCACTGCGCCCGGCCCGCCACAGGAGTCGCTGGGATATACCATCATTTTTGGCATGCATTGAGATTTTCCTTTCTATATATATCAAAACAGAATAACGATCTCAAGATGTTCTCCTGACTGAAATATTTTCACCGCCAAGGAGTTTGAGGTTCCTAAACTCCTGGGCTGTCTCAATTCAGACTAGGGACCGTTGATCACCTGAGATAAACAATTATGTCCAACCAGCCACTAATTATCTAGAGTACAGAATAATTTGAATATGAAAAATAAAACATTCATACAAATATAAGAACCCCACGTGAATACCTTCATAAAATTACGGCGCCCGTTGTTTCTCTATCAACAGCTGTAGACCTTTGACCCGTAAAATATGAAATACTTTGGGATATAGTCAAACGTTCATGCGCTCCAGATAAGCTCTTAAAAACGAGAAACCGTCAAATAACCATATACAATTTTGCCCAAATGAACGCATATATGATATCCTAAAATAGCTTTGTTTTTTTCCCCCGCAAATGGTATTGCAAGCGTATATTGCTGTGATGGTAGGAAAAGCTTTGCTCACAATGAGAACAGTAGACTGTGCTTTTTTAGCATCCAATTTAAAGCCAAAACGTCTATGTAAACTTCAACTGAGTGGTTGATAGTCATCCATTGTTTGTAGTAATATTTCGGTGATAGGCGCAATGACACAAATGTAATCCAGAACTATTCTTCATACAACAACGTATCACAGCAGGAGCGTATTCATTATGGAAACGGTTTACGAAACAAATGGTACGAAATGGGAGTTGTCCAATAGAAACTGTCGTTTGTGGTTTCCGTTTGTAGTAAACGGAAGCAATTTGCAACAGACGAAACACCCAGTGTTGCCTACCATCACGTGTTTTTATGACATATCACCTGATTTGTACTTCCGGCTTCAGTGTGACGTGACGGTATAATAACAACGGATGTGACGCGTTGCTAAATGTAAATACAGAGCTTACTGTGGTCTGCATTGGATACCACGTACAATTTCCAGAGCTAACGAAGAATAAATTGTTTAAAAAATATGGATAATTCTGGGAAAGAGAAGGAGGCTTTGGCTCTCATCGCTGAGGCTGATAAAAAGATGAAATCCTCACGAGGATTTGGGGCTTTGTTCGGGTATGTGCCAAATAAGTTTAGCTATCCTAGTTAGCTTATTTGATTTGTATTAGCTAGCTACGACTAATTCCGATCACCATCCCATATGTATTTTAACATCAAAGTATGGACCTACGAAAGTACTCACCTAAGAATAATTATATATACGGTGACAACGTTGGCTAGCTAGCTATGCTACACCAAATTGTGAGCCACAGGGAGTATTCAGTCAAATATTCCCTTCTCATCTAGCCTGGCTATATCAGTGTTCCTTGTTCGTTCATTGCCATGCCAAACATGTTTAGTATTGATATGTAGTATTCGTAAGGTCTAAACGGCATTATCTGTGTATTTCTCCAGAGGTTCATCCCGGAAATATGAGGAAGCGTGTGACATGTATGTGAGGGCAGCAAACATGTTCAAAATGGCCAAAAATTGGAATGGTAAGATTTGGTTCGAGTTTTATAGTGGACATTTAGAACGAGAGGGATTATGTTGGATGTAACCAACCTAATATTGGTTCACATTTTGTTCCAGCTGCTGGTAACGCATTCTCCCAAGCAGCACACCTCCATCTGCAGATGGACAACAAACTTGATGGAGCCATCAACTTACTTAATGCAGGCAATGCTTTCAAAAAAGCAGACCCACAAGGTACATCCCATTTTACTAAAGAGATTACAATTGCATTATCAAAATTATAGTTGGGTTTATGGAACAGACATTACATATAAATTGTATTATATCCTCAATTGTTGAACAATTTGTGCCACTGTGTATGCCCTATTAGTGGTCACCAACCTTTTCTGAGTCAAGATCACTTTCCGAGTCAAAATGCATGCTGCAATCTACCACTCTGATTTTTAATTAACATGACTTTAAAAAATGTAAGCCTATGCAACAATAACCAATTAAAAACAGTACTGTAGCGATGAGGTTTGCAGTAAGCTATAGGCTCAATACATTATCACCACATACTGGCTTTGCTTTAATTTACCTGCCAATGCATTGTTGTTCGTGACATTTAAAACAATTATATTTCAAAATTTGAGGTATGCTATATGATCACACCGGTAATAGATATATTTTTGTATTACTTGTGAGGCACAGCTGAGTGAGCATACATTTAAATAATTTTACTGGGCTGATGGTGCCTGCATCTGATGGTCAGTCTCAGCGGAGGGAGAGAGCAGTAGACTGAGGGTCCGTCTCTCAACATCCCTCCGCTCTCCCTTTCCTCCACTGACCAAAAAGGGACACCGTCTTCCAGCTGATGGCGAAACTCTGCCCCATGCACAAATTCATGTTACTCATATGAACAGAGAAAGTGAAATATTCCTTGGAAAAAAAATAATAATAACTACACAAGCCTATAGATACACTTTCCTACTCATTCATTACTGCTGCACTGCCTGTTGTAATGCTGAGTGGAAATAGAAAGAACGTGCATTTTATAAAAGTGTTGACAGTGCTGAGTAAGAACTTAAACATGAACTCACTAATAAAAACAGCAGCTCTCTGCTGTGTTTGTTGACAGTCTCTCTAGTCATGGTTTTAAACGGTTTGAAATCTCAGTATGAATTTTGTGGTAGATTTATTTTATGCCTGCTACGTTACTGCAGACTCGGTCATCTGAGCAATCTGATTGGCCATGGGTGGCATAGTGCACTTGATTTCCTCTCCATGCCCACCGGGAAGGCAGAGTTTGTACCTTCAGACACATGAAATGGCAACAGTTTGCTTACCCGGCGTGCAGGGCAGCTGAATTGGCTGCACCTACCACCAACAGCCCAAGACTAATAAAAAAAATAGGAACACAAGGCTTTATCGTTGGGTTTTTTACTGCACTGTTTGGCGATCGACCGGTTGGCGACCACTGCCCTATTAGAATCCTACACTGAAGTTCCAAGGTAAACAGTGATTCCTGTTTGACTTCGATTCTATTTGAATGTACTTTTTTATCTCCACAGAGGCCATCAACTGCCTGAACCAAGCCATTGAAATTTACACAGACATGGTGAGAAGCTAGGAGTATTTCTGCATTTACTACACAGTAAAACACAGTAAAATTGTGCCTAGTGTTCAGGAGCACTAGCTGTATGGTGTTGATTATAATTTCACCTCTTCTGGTCTGCAGGGCCGTTTCACCATTGCAGCCAAACACCACATATCTATTGCTGAGATCTACGAGAGTGAGCTGTTAGACGTTGATAGGGTCAGTTACCAGAGCCTTATAGAGTGTTGTATCCTGTAATGTACTTTTTTTGTTGTTGATCTTTCACATTTCAGCCTTTGATATTAATAAGAGGCCATGACTAGTACATGTGCATCTTTAATCCACAGGCCATTGCTCACTATGAACAGGCAGCAGATTACTACAAAGGGGAGGAGTCAAACAGGTGTTTCAATGTTCTGGAATAATCTCTTATGGTTTTATTGGTCTATTCCATGCCACTTTTCACATTTCTTTTAGTGTTGTGTGAATGTCTTTTGAACTGATTATTTTCCTGCCAATCTAATTGTAGTGCTGCAAATAAGTGCCTTTTGAAAGTAGCCACCTATGCTGCCCAACTGGAACAGTACCAAAAAGCCATTGAAATTTATGAACAGGTGTGTATTTAACCATGCATGTGTATTAAATTACCAATTAACTGCTATAGTGGGCTTTCCCAATTACCTGTTTTATGAGTTTGTTTCATGTGATGCTTAGATCGGAACATATGCAATGGACAGCGTCCTGTTGAAGTATGGCGCTAAAGACCACTTCTTCAAAGCAGCTCTTTGTCACTTCTGTGTGGACATGCTTAATGCAAGGGTGAGTCTTTATTTTCCTCATACCTACACATCAACACTTTGCCTCTATGTAGTAGTTTTGACTTTGCTCTGATCTGTTGTCTACCGTCAGCTGTCTGTACAGAGATATGAGGAAATGTTCCCAGCCTTCTCAGATGCTAGAGAATGCAAACTGGTTAAGGTAGGTCTATTATCAAATCATGGGTCACTATGTTTGTGTGTTGTATTTCTGCTTTATTTTCTCTTTGAATGGCTTTAAATCTGAGTGGATATAAAAGCAAACATGACACATTTAATGAGGGATACGTATTGTGACGGTGTACAATAAAATGTCTTCTGCTGTAATTTTAACAGAAACTTCTGGATGCATATGAGGAACATGATGTGGATGCATTCACTGATGCGGTAGGTTTTTCTCATGCCATTCCATGATGACAGAATTTTATCTTTAAATTATGTTTGTCTATTAAACCAGTTCTCCTTCTCTAACAGGTGAAAGACTTTGACTCCATCTCAAGATTGGATCAGTGGAACACCACTATGTTACTTCGGATCAAGAAACAAATACAGGATGATGAGAGCGACCTTCGCTAATCCTTCCCCCTGCCAATCCATCAGAACACACCTGGAAGTTTACCGCTATATATATATATATATATATATTTTTCATGTCACATTCCTGAATAACTTTACATTTTTCTCTCTGGCTGGTCTCATCCTTTAATCACAGGCATTGAACCCTTTAAATGAGTGTTTCCTGTCTATCTATTAATCTCTGATGTGTTGTCAAGCAATTAGGGTCCTGGCCCAGACCCCAAAGATAAACTACTGGCAAAATCCTGTGTAGAATAGCACCAGGTAGATAATGAAGTGTAGCTATTAGCTATCCCATCCAAATAAGATGGATAATTACCTGAGACTAAACATTGTCGTGGTTTATTTCTTGTCATGTGTTGTTTTCTGTCACAGTAACTCCACGTCACTCTTAAAGTGCTCATACTTTTAGGTAATGTACGTCCTGGACATTTCCAGAGGCAACATTATATAGTACTGGAACAAACTGTCATGAACTGGTTTGTTAAACAGTGTTTCAGTTGTAAAATGTCAAGGCTTCTAATTTACTTATTTGAAGTATGTTGGGCATTGCTCAATGCTGCTCTTGTTTTAGACGATAGGAAAGTCTTCAGCCAAAGAAGTTTTTGTTGGGCATCTTATATTGGGTTTAGACTTTGGAAGAGATGGTAAACATTTTTCAACTCTGTAGAAGAGTATACATTATTTCAGAGGAGTCTGCTAGCAGCCATTCCCTTTTTAATTATTTATTGATCTCTTAAATGTTAACATGTTGAATTAATTATTCAATAGATACTATTTCTATGTTGTCATTCCAAAGGAAATCGCTTTAAATTCCCACACAGGGAGTTGGATTTACCTTAGTGCTATGGGTAGAACCAAGATTATTCCTAGCAGCCTGCCCATGTGCATAAAGGTGGTGGCTTATTACAATCTTGCACATAACCATTTTTATTTATTTCCCATCTTGATTATTCTTTGATTAAACATTTTGTTTTAAATGATAAAATGATATTGTGGCTTGATTTAATAAGAGGTAACGCAAAGTATACAGTTGATGTCGGATGTTTACATATGCTTAGGTTGGAGTCATCAAAACTCGTTTATCAACCACTCCACAAATTTCTTGTTAACAAACTATAGTTTTGGTAAGTTGGTTAGGACATCTACTTTGTGCAGGACACAAGTAATTTTTCCAACAATTGTTTACAGATATTTCACTTATTCACTGTGTCAATCAATTCCAGTGGGTCATAAGTTTACATACACTAAGTTGACTGCCTTAAAACAGCTTGGAAAATTCCAGAAAGTGATGTCATAGCTTTAGAAGCTTCTGATGGGCTAATTGACATAATTTGAGTCAATTGGAGGTGTACCTGTGGATGCATTTTAAGGCCGACCTTCAAAACTCAGTGCCTCTTTTCTTGACATTGTGGGAAAATCAAAAGAAATCAGCCAAGACCTCAGAAAAAAATTGTAGACCTCCACAAGTCTGGTTCATCCTTAGGAGAAATCTCCAAACACCTGAAGGTGTACAACGATCATCTGTACAAACAATAGTATGCAAGTATAAACACCATGGGACCACACAGCCGTCATATTGCTCAGGAAGGAGACGCGTTCTGTCTCCTAGAGATGAACGTACTTTGGTGCGAAAGGTGCAAATCAATCCCAAAACAACAGCAAAGGACCTTGTGAAGATGCTGGAGGAAACAGGTACAAAAGTATCTTTATCCACAGTAAAACAAGTCCTATATCGACATAACCTGAAAGGCCGCTCAGCAAGGAAGATGCCACTGCTCCAAAACCGCCATAAAAAAGCCAGACTACGGTTTGCAACTGCACATGGGGGACAAAGATCATACTTTTGGAGAAATGTCCTCTGGTCTGATGAAACAAAAATATAACTGGCCATAATGGACATCGTTACGTTTGGAGGAAAAAAGGGGAGGCTTGCAAGCCAAAGAAAACAATCCCAACCGTGAAGCATGGGAGTGGCAGCATCATGTTGTGGGGGTGCTTTGCTGCAGGAGGGATGGGTGCACTTCACAAAATAGATAGCATCATGAGGCAGGAAAATTATAAGGATATGTTGAAGCAAAATCTCAAGACATCAGGCGTTAAAGCTTGCTCGCAAATGGGTCTTCAAAATGGACAATGACCCCAAGCATACTTCCAAAGTTGTGGCAAAATGGCCAACAAAGTCAAGGTATTGGAGTGGCCATCGCAAAGCCCTGACCTCATCGTACAGAACATGTGTGGGCAGAACTGAAAAAGTGTGTGCGAGCAAGGAGACCTACAAACCTGACTCAGTTACACCAGCTCTGTCAGGAGGAATGGGCCAAAATTCACCCAACTTATTGTGGGAAGCTTGTGAAAGGCTACCTGAAACGTTTGACCCAAGTTCAACAATTTAAAGGCAATGCTACCAAATACTAATTGAGTGTATGTAAACTTCTGACCCACTGGGAATGTGATGAAAGAAATAAAAGCTGAAATAAATCATTCTCTCTATATTATTCGGACATTTCACATTCTTAAAATAAAATTAAAAAAAATGAAATGACCTAAGAGAGGGAATTTTTACTATGATTAAATGTCAGGAATTGTGAAAATGTGGCTAAGGTGTATGTAAACTTAAGACTTGAACTGTATATCCATTACACATTAGTCAAACATCTGTATTACAGTGCAACAGATTAAACAGAATGATGATGATAGTTAATGATCCTGCTTACTTTCATTTACAGAATGGTTTTTAACCTAATTCACAGGGTTAGCAGAGATTCAACAAATAATGAAAAGTTTTACCTATTGCGTTACATTGCCATGCATTCTGGGTTTTATTTTTATGCCAAATTAATACAAAATCTGTCCTTCTTATTCTCTACCTTGTTTCTGTCATGCTCTTTTATGGTTTTAGAGATATACAGTAACAGTCAAAAGTTTAGACACACATACTCATTCAATGGGTTTTCTTTATTTTTACTATAGTAGAATAATAATGAAGACATCAAAACTATGAAATTACACATATGGAATCATGTAGTAACCAAAAAAAGTGTTCAAAGTAGCCACCCTTTGCCCTGATGATAGCTTTGCACTCTTGGCATTCTCTCAGCCAGCTTCACCTGGAATGCTTTCCCAACAGTCTTGAAGGAGTTCCCACATATGCTGAGCACTTGTTGGCTGCTTTTCCTTCACTCTACGGTCCAACTCATCCCAAACCATTTCAATTGGGTTGAGGTCGGGTGATTGTGGAGGCCAGGTCATCTGATGCAGCACTCCAGCACTCTCCTTGGTCAAATAGTCATCGTCCTGTTTAAAAACAAATGATAGTCCCACTAAGCACAAACAAGATGGGATGGCGTATCGCTGCAGAATGCTGTGGCAGCCATGTTGGTTGGACTCATCAGACCAAAGGACAGATTTCCACCGGTCTAATGTCCATTGCTCGTGTTTCTTGGCCCAAGCAAGTCTCTTCTTCTTATTGGTGTCCTTTAGTAGTGGTTTCTTTGCAGAAATTCAACCATAAAGGCCTGATTCACGCAGTCTCCTCTGAACAGTTGATGTTGAAATGTGTCTGTTACTTGAACTCTTAAGCATTTATTTGGGCTGCAATTTCTGAGGCTGGTAACTCTAATGAACTTATCCTCTGCAGCAGAGGTAACTCTGGGTCTTCCTTTCCAGTGGCGGTCCTGATGAGAGCCAGTTTCATCACAGCGCTTGATGGTTTTCGCGACTGCACTTGAAGAAACTTTCAAAGTTCTTGAAGTTTTCCTGATTGCTGGACTGTCATTTCCTGAATGATGGACTGTCATTATCTTTGCTTATTTGTTCTTCCCATAATATGGATTTGGTATTTTACCAAATAGGGCTGTCTTCTGTATACCACCCCTACCTTGTCACAACACATCTGATTGACTCAAATGCATTAAGAAGGAAAGACATTCCACAAATTAACTTTCAACAAGGCACACCTGTTAATTGAAATGCATTCCAGATGACTACCTCATTGAAGCTGGTTGAGAGAATGCCACGAGTGTGCAAAGCTATCATCAAGGCAAAGGGTGACTATTTGAAGAATCTCAAATATAAAACATATTTTGATTTGTTTAACACTTTTTGGGTTTCAACATGATTCCATATGTGTTATTTCATAGTTTTGATGTCTTCACTATTATTCTACAATGTAGAAAATAGCAAAAATAAAGAAAAACCCTGGAATGAGTAGGTGTGTGCAAACTTTTGACTGGTACTGCATATACTTATTGAAGGCTCACCCCACATGTTCTGACATGGCCAATTAAGGACAGTAGCAATTACTGAGGTATTCAGTTACTTGCCTGCTTCATGTGGAAAGTAATAAACAGTGAAGTCTGCCTTGCCAACACATCTGACTATGGTCTGATGTCTAAAAAAGTATGACAAATAAATGCACAAACATTGTTTCATTAAAACCTGGTATTAGGGTGGGACACTGTTGGATCGTGGTGGGTGAGGGTGGGTTGGATTTGGTAGGGGATCAGTGTGTGTTTTGCTCTCTACCTGTTTGTCTGTATAATCTTTAAAAAATGACTAATAAAAAAAACATGTACAAGCATTGTTCTCTCAGTGGACATTGCTGTACGAATTGTTTTATTTGTTCTTAATAAATTAGGGGCTCTATTTAATCTATCGCTGAAGCGTTACAGATTCCGCAGTAGAAATGTAAAGGTAATTTTGAGCCGACATACGTTTACCATGAATGCAGTCTCAGCTAAAGCCGGAACATTGCCTTTAAATTTCAATCACGCTGTAAAGCTGAACTTCTGCGACGCAGATTGAACAGAGCCCTCAGGCTTTAGTCAACAGTAAATGTTGCCTATTTTGTAATGTAGTGTTTGTTAACAACAAAGTCATCTTTAATCATCCTCTTCTTCCTCCTCCTCTTCATCTTCACCCAAGGCCTCTGTCTCTTCTTGGGCAGCCCTCTGCTCCTCCAGGGTTGCTTTCAGGGCTTGCTCTTCCTCCAGACTGGGGTCCAGGGACTCTGTGATCTCTGGCCCACTGGGGTATTCTCTCTGGGGCATTGTTGGAACAGTTGGGATGTACCCTTCCCCTACAAATTTCAGGCCCCAACCAATGTAGATGTTCTCAAACTTCCTAATTTAGTAAACAAAAAAAACATATTTATTCGATTGGAGATATTGTCTGTATCCCACAGTTATAATAATATATAATACATTACCCCTACAAAGTTCTACAAATAAATAAATTACACTCAATCTTACTTTCCACTGGCATAAGTATAAGCCCCCGGCCAGAGGTTTGAGCGCAGCACTGCAAGAGCAAACTGAGAGATGAGGGTGGAGGACATCTTGGAGCTCCAGGGAGGGGTGTTGGTAGTCTCTGAAATGCATACACATCATGCAGTTGAAAGGAGTTTAACACATAATCATAATAGACATGCCACCAGCATGGAGTGAAAATGTAGGCCAACCAACAGACTGAGAATAGACCAATGATTATATATGAATGGACAAAGCCATCACTCACGTGACACCATTAATTCCAATGTGAAGACTCAATAGCTCATTGAAGCCAAATGAAGTTGGTTAAGATGGCATCTCATGGAGACATAAAATGCGCAGTTTGAGCTGAAAAAGGCTATAAGGATACGCCTGATGCCAAACTGATATAAAATGACAGAATTGATCAAAATTAGGTTAGGGTCTGGGTTAAGGGTTTGGTTAAGGTTAAGGTTTCGTCTAGTCGGTCATAGCCGCGGGAAGTAGGGGTCCTGAGGGTGCTGCAGCATCCCCTGATAAATTGTAATGCCAAAATTATATATCATTAAAAAAAATCAAACTATGCCTTCGTTACTCTGGCCGTCGTGTTTTTTCAGCTAAATCGGTGAACTAGGTCTTTATTATTCCTGGTGACTAATGAGCAGGTCAATATTTTTCCTCAATCCCCCCTCCCTCGCCCGTTGGCAGATATTTCTCGACAGCACCCCCAAACCATGGAGTCGGTGTAAGCGTCAGCTGTGTCCTTATAGCAGAGTTTCTAAGAGTTCCAGAGGTCAATGAGAGAAGTGAGAAATTCTTCCTTAGTTGTGAATTTTCTATAAATCTAAAGGCACAACCTCGATTTCAGCCAATGTCATATGCATTTCAACATGTTATTACTCCAACCTTGTGAAAGTGACACTCTGACACATTTTTATTTTCATCAAAAATGAGTTGAAGGCCGACCGGGGTACTGCAGGCTGCCATTAGCAACTAAATTACCGTTATAACTTCTTCTCTGTGCGATTTTAAAATAATCGGTTCAAGGACATACATCTGGTGTATTAGAAGCAATTATTGGTACCATGATTGTCTTCAAATGTTGTATTTATTTACACGAAGATTGACATATTTCCATTCACTATAAAGGGGGTCCTGTTTTGTGCAAACAATGCCTTCAGTACCGCGGTCGGACTTTAACTTCCATGGCTTCAATGAGAGGGGGCAGTTGTTCTCCGCTGGAATATACTGACCTGCATCCTCAGAGAGTGGAGTGAGGAGGGGAGGCCCCACCTCTGGATCAGGCTCATCAGGCTCCTCCTCCTTCTCCTCTTCATCTCCTTCCTCCTCAAAGTCATCCTCAGGCTTGTCAGCCAGGTTCACCCACACACAGCGACCCTAGGAGAGGCCATGTGATCATTTTCAGGGCACAAAAAATGGGTTAAAAATGGCTTATCAGAATCACATTAGAAAAGGAATTTGTTTGAGTGTTACCTGTTGAAGGATGTGCTGGACATGATGCACCCAGGTGGATAGAGATTCTGCCATTTCAGGAACAGGAATTCCCTCAAAGTCAGAATTCTCTTCAAAGCTGTCTCGGGCTCCCTCCTCTTCCTCCTCACCTTCCTCCTCTGCAAACTGATAGAACCCGAGGGGACTGACCTGTGTGCCGGCAGAGATGCGAGCAATTTGGGCTCGCAAATAGTTGGCCTCATTGCCAGGAAAAGGAGGATAGCTGATGATGGGGGCATCCAGTCTCCCTGTGAAGAATTTGCGGATGTGGCGTGCAGCTGTGATCTGGGTGGGAGTGACAGTGGGCAGCTTCACCCAGGGAAGGCCAGGCTCTCTGCACACAAAGTAAGTAAACTTGTTCACACCTGTGCGATTGTCCTCCTTTGGCACCACAGGCGGGGGCTTGAAGGTGGATCTTGGGAGCGTATCAATCTAAAATGCAAAGTCATCATAAACTTTTCATACAAGAAGAAACCTAATATGAAAGCAACATACTGTAAGACAGTCATTTTTTCAGTAACTCACCACTTCCACCACATCAGCTTCCTCATCATCATCCCGAGGTTCTCCATCTCTTTCCTCATCTTCCACTGTTTCCTCATTACCCTCTTCCTCCTCCTCCCCCTCTCTGTACTCGCACTCAGCAACAAGATAGTTGCCCCCTGTGCCCAGGATTTTGCCCCAAAGTCGGCAGCGCACTAGCGGTTGGGAATCCACCAGCTGCTTGAGTGCCAGGAAGACCATCAGCATCTCCTCTCTACCCAGTCCCACTCCAGCCTGCTCGAGGAAGAAGCCAAGCTCACTCACATTGGGAAGCGGTGTTTCTACCTAATGAGACACAGACGCGTTGAAATAATTATTGATTACACTATACAACTTGCTCATTCATTCCCCAAATCAGTCTTGGTAAAGTCAATGTGCAAGGACCTGGGTCATTTCTTCTCTTACCAGTTCCTCCTCTTGTTCTCCATCATCACCCCCTCTCCGTGAAAACAGTAACCTCTGCTGCTCAGCCAGGAGCTGTGCAGCCGTTGCCAGTGGCATGTCTCTCAAGGTGCTCTGCTTGTCCTGCAGAAATTCCTGCTTCACCTCACGGCTCATGTCTTCAATTATGTCAACCACATTTTCTGGACGCTCATCCATCACCTTGGTCAGTAATCGTGAAAGATGGTCATAGCTGGAAAGGTTGGAGAACAGTGTCATACTCACTTAACTAGTACGCCACCTTCACTATCCACTATGGCAATCATATAAATACTCACAGGTTGAGGTTGCTTTTTGTACTATTCTTGAGCATAAAGGCCTTGAAGCAGATCGCTGTGTGCTCCCTTTGGTTGTTCAGTGCTCCCTCTGCCATTTTTCTTGCGTTCCTAACAACTCAACAGAAAAACGGTCCTGTGGTGAAAACAGGTTGCTAACACCCAATACGCACGACTGTCGTTGTTAAGTTAAGGTTGTTTATCAACACTTTTCCCAAACGTTAAAAGTTCCAAAATCTCAAAAGATAGAGATCGGGGGGATGCTAGCTATCCGAGTTCTTGTTCTTCACCAGTAAAAAAAAACACAGCGAGCACCCCGTTGCTAGGGTAAACAATACTGTTGCTGTGCTCGTGGGACTTTGCTATGCACAGAACGTCCATCAAGCGGCAGCACATCCATCACCCCTGGTACTGCTGACCTGCAAACCTCCAAAACGGATCCTTAGCTGACCCCCACTAAACCCTTAACCCTGACCCTAACCAATTCTGAAGTTAAATGTCAGTTTGCAGGTCAGGTGTGTCTGTATAGCCTTTCCCTCCTAAAACAGTCTTGAAAAGTCAAATGACCTGCAGGCATTCTCAATCAAAAACCTTAAATAACGGTTGAATTCACCGTCCACCTTTGACAGAGAGGTGATCAGTATATGCATAGGCTGTACGTTGTTTATTTCAAATTGGCCACAATGAAAAGACATGGGACAAATATAACAAACAAAAAGCTGTTTTCTTTTTTTCTCATGACAGAGATTTTCTATTAAGGACTTTCAAAACAAAAATCTATTACATTTTAGTAAATATTTTCCCTACTAGATTGCCCCAGTGCATTAGGCAATTTCGTCAAATACAAAACTAAGGACACATAACGTAGATATTTTGGGATGAACAAGAATCAGTGTCTACTTTTAATAGGTTCATGGAGTTAAGAGCCAGTACAAATATAGAGGTGCAGTCACAATTTTGCAACTGTTCATCCTCAGTTTATAATATTCTTCTTTACGCCCTTCCGCGGATGGAGCATAATTCAGCATTTCCTGTGCCAGTCTCAGGTTCTGTGGTACTGTCTTTCGATGACCACTTTTAATTGGTCAGTGACATCTGAAGGTTCGTTAGGTGTCTCCTTCATTGGCTCCCACTGTCTCTATAGGGTCTGGAGTGGGGTTCTTTTCCACTACTGGCCAATCCACCTGGTAGAAACATAATTGAGTTATATTATATACCATCTATCTACAGTATATCTAATAATAATTCAGCATGGCTGTCATGAGTGTCATTTTGAGGGGATACCCAGAGTGACTGTAGATGATTCTGCTCGTTATCGGTTGCAAGATACCAGTTGTGTCATTAAATCTATACCTTTTCAAAACTTTCAAATGAATACAACCAACCACTGTACCAGAGACAAACAACTATAGGATTACCTGTAAACAATTATGTCTGCAGTTTCCTTTTGTCTAGCGGGGGCTCCTCCTCCATGGGCTCCTCTTCCTCTTTTGTATTTGACACAACATGCTGGACTGGTGGCTCTGGCTCTTTCAGCGGTGGTGGAAAAGGTTCTTGTTGTACCGGATGGGGTGCGGCCCAGATGGGTCGCAGATGTATGGTCAAGTCCCTGCAGTGGGATATGGGATGGTTGATTTCAATCAACCTGGATTCGTATTATTCTGTACGTAAATCTGATGCATTTTAGTATGATATGTAACGTTTCATATGGTATGTATTCATTTGTGATGTCCATCACCCATTTCGTATGATATGCTACGGATTATATATATTATATGTTATGAATTTGGCTTAAAAATCCTTCTTTAACCTGTCTCCTCCGCTTCAACTACACTGATTAAAGTGGATTCAACCGGTGACATCGATAAGGAATCATATCTTTCACCTGGGTTTACCTGGTCAGTCTGGGTCATGGAAAGAGCAGGTGTACCTAATGTTTTGTACATGTTCACTGAGTGTGACACCTGCTCTTTTCTATGACAAAAACTGACCAGGTGAATCCAGGTGAAAGCTATGATCTATTATTGATGCCACTTGTTAAATCCACTTTATTTTATTTTGCCATTGAAAAAGCATATGATACAATGTGACGGGAAGGTCTACTGATTAAATTGAATGGAATGGGTATTATAGGGAGAATGTACACCTGGATTATGGATTTCTTGTTTGACCGAACCTTCCAGGTCAGGGTGGGATCGGAGTTATCAAGAGAATATGAGTTGGAAAATGGAACTACACAGGTTGGTGCTATTAGTCCTATCTTCATGTACAGGTAGAGATATTGGTGTGCAAAAGAGCAGAAAAGTAAATAAATATAAACAGTATGGGGATGAGGTAGGTAAAATTGGGTGGGCTATTTACCGATAGACTATGTACAGCTGCAGTGATTGGTTAGCTGCTCAGATAGCAGATGTTTGAAGTTGGTGAGGGAGATAAAAGTCTCCAACTTCAGCGATTTTTGCAATTCGTTCCAGTCACAGGCAGCAGAGAACTGGAACGTCATGTTGATGATTGATGATCTCTTTCTGGATATCGGACAGGGGGGCCTTATATGCAGATGATGGTTAGTTAAGAGAATATGGAGGCATAGATAGGTCGTGACCGGTCTCACACTCCAGGACAGTAGGTGGCGATGTATGCAGCTGTCAGTTGGTAGCGATTCACCAATAAAAACTTAAGAAACAGACATACAGCGCAAAGATGTTTACAGCTTCGTTAGCGACAGAGTCGTCCATTTTGTTTTAGTTGAGTTGGTCGCTACATGAATCTCTAGCAAGGACATTATAGGGGTGAGGAAAGAGGTTAGTAATGTAAATTCACATGACCTAGCTACACTATACTATCTATGGGCTCTCGAGTGAAGCAGCGGTCTAAGGCACTACAGACCCTGGTTCGATTGCAGGCTGTATCACAACCGGTCGTGATAGGGCGGCGCAGAATTGGCCCAGGGTAGTACGGGTTAGGCCGTCAATGTAAATAAGAATTTGTTCTTAACTGACTTGCATAATTTAAATAAAGGTTAAATAAAAAAACATTACTCTATACAGCTAGTTATGTTGGTGTGACGTCAGACCTAAACTGGTTCTCCAGTAGAAATCTACCTAGCTAGCTAACTTTAAGAAAACTGTTGGCTTTTGACCCGTGCGTTGTTTCGCAGTGTATTGTATGTTTTTGCTACGCGAGCGATGTCCATGCATGGTCTTGTAATGCAACGAAATAGCGAGCTAGCTAGCTCAGGTGGGACAATAATGTGTAACTAACTACAGTAAATAGCTAGTTAGCTAACGTTACTACTACTAGGCGGTTAAGTACATTCCTAAACTGAATTCCTTGCCTGTGCATTAATTTCGTATAGATTGGAATTTCTGATCACTGAAGAAGTTGCATGAAAAATGAGTGGAATCAATGTGAAGAAGCTCAAAGTCAACGAGCTGAAGGAGGAGCTTCAGCTGCGAGGCCTGGATACTCGTGGGCTGAAGGCGGATCTCGTCATAAGGTTGCAGTCAGCACTTGAGGCCGAGGCTGCAGGTGAAGGGGATGGGCCACCGATTGCCGATGTTGGGGAGGAGGGGGATCAGCAAAACGATATTGGCGGAGACGCTGGAGATGGTGATGACGGTACAAATATTGGGGGTTCAAAGTGTATGTAGACCGTTGTAAGATTGCACCAATACGGCCACTGTTGTTCACAGATTGTTTGCAGATGAAACTGCTGTGCTACTCCAAATATGTAAAACAAGCAGCTTGTGATACTGACACTGTTTTCTTTTTTAGTTAAAGATGATGGGGAAGAAGAAAAATATATTAAGGACAAGGAAGTGCAGTTTGTCCCGCAGGCTGATGAGGCGAATGGTGATAACGAACAGAGTGAAGAAGACAGCCGGGATGGGGCGCAGATGTATGGTCAAGTCCCTGCAATGGGATCTGGGATGGTCGATTTCACAGAAGATGTGATGGAGCCACAGATTCCGCAGGCGTATGAGTCAGACAAAAGACAAGAGCCAGAGCCACAGGTGCTAGAACCGGAGATGGAGGAACCGGAGATGGAGGAACCTGTGCAACCAGAACCTGTGCAATCAGAACCTGTGCAATCAAAGCCTGTGCAAAAAGAGCCACTGGAGTCGGAATCAATTGAGCCTGTGGAGATGCCTGAAATTAAGCCAGGTCAGTAATAACTTGTTCATGCTTAGTATATTCTCTCAATTCACACTGTTGCTCAAGCAGTAATTATTGACAACATTGACCTCATTGGTGCAGAGGAGTTTGTGATGAAAGCAGAGTTGAAAAAGGAGCAGGAGCAGTTGAAGGAAGAGAAGGAGCCCCAGCAGCCAAGTGCTCATCATCCAGAGCCAGCCAATGAATGGGAGGCTGAGCAGGCGACCCAGGCCAAAACGGAGGATAACCGACACAACCGTAAGAGGCCATACGATGAAGGCCGTGGCTATGGATACTATGAACATCGGGAGGAAAAAAGGTGTGTTAAAATGTTTCTAAGTGGAACAAGTTTGAAATAGGGATGGGGGTTTAAAATAATTTCGCTATTCGAATAGTATCATGAATTTTTGTTGGATATCCGGATATTTGAAATGCATGTGTTGTTTTAAAAAAAAAACTGCTGTGCGAGTGGAAAGGCTGGTGCTCTATTGCTGCATCTGCGGAGGTGCCTGTGAGATTGGAGCGAGCAGATGGAGGCATAGAGAGCCTCTACTTGAGTACAGCCAAGACTACCTAACTTGTAGCAGCCACAATGTTATTTATCATCCCATATAACAGTGCCTGTCTTGACTGGAGTAGCCTAGAGAGGCTAGCTACACTGTATAGCTAGTTGAGGCCACATTTAGTGATTTCTCCCCAACCCAATTCGGATAAAACAGCCTACCTGTTGGTTGCTCATTGTAGCCTACTCCTTCTAATTTCGCTAACTTTTAATTCAGTCCTTTTATTCCGTTTTGCATTGCAATAGTGAACTCTCAATAGTGAACTCTCAATAGTGAACTCTCAATAGTGAACTCTCACTACTCTTGCTACACATTGAGCTGCTTTGATTGGCCAACATAAACAACAAGCTACCAACGTGAAGGCTACAGTATTTTTTGTTTTATTAAATAAAACATTTGAAATGTCATGGTAGAATACTTGTATGGATACTTGTATGACATGTATCACATGGATATTATAATTTAATTTAGAATAAGCATTTCCAGTGTTAAAACAAGTCCATAAAATGTTTTGTCACAACAAATTATACTCACAATATTCCAATACTAATGCCCGTTTTGGATATTCCAATAACTGTGCACATCGCTAGTTTGAAAACTACTTCACTAAAGTGTCTTGAAAACATTCTATAGAACTACACCTCTAGCTTATGCTCCACACTCCCGTCACACAGGGGACGTTCTCCCCAGCCTCCAGCAGAGGAAGAGGAAGAAGATTTTGATGACACTCTTGTGGCCATTGATACTTGTGAGTGAAAGTACTATGTTTCGGGATTGTAGTAGGATTTTTTAAAATGGTTTATTATTGACTTTTGATGAGGTTTTGTTTTTTTGCAGACAATTGCGATCTGCACTTCAAGGTATCACGTGACCGGTATAGTGGATACCCGCTGACCATTGAAGGTTTTGCATACCTGTGGTCAGGTGCACGAGCTTCCTATGGCGTCAACAAAGGGCGTGTCTGCTTTGAAATGAAGGTAGAGTATTTCCTTTTTAAATGAAGTTGCATTTCACTTCACTGCAGATGGAATATTCCTTTTGAATAATTTTTTGCTGTCAAGTCTCATCCGATTTTTCGGAATAATAATTTGGTGCATGTTTTTCTTGCCCAGATCAACGAGGAGATCTCTGTGAAGCACCTCCCCAGCAGTGAGCCTGATCCTCATGTAGTGCGCATTGGCTGGTCTCTGGACACCTGCAACACACAGCTCGGTCATTTTCTTTTTTTTTTAAGCTTCTGTACTTGAGCTGGAACACTTGGGATTATGTCATTGTTACTATCAATATTTCATGTGATTTGAAACAACACACAAACTCCTGTTTTTACTGCTTATTACAGGTGAAGAACCGTTCTCTTATGGCTATGGAGGAACTGGCAAGAAATCTTCCAAGTGTAAATTTGAGGATTACGGGGAAAAGTTTGGTGAAAACGATGTCCTTGGGTGCTACATTGTAAGTATTTGTGATGGTGCATAAGATTCACTTAGATTCATCTGACTCATAGAAGCTGAGTACTCAATAAGCCTAAACGTTTTCCTCTCCATGTCTGGTTCAGGACTTCGATAGCGGCGAGGAAGTGGAGATGGCCTTCTCAAAGAATGGCAAGTGGCTAGATGTGGCCTTCCGTGTGTCACGGGAGGAGTTGGCTGAGCGGCCACTCTTTCCCCACGTTCTTGTGAAGAACTGTGCCATTGAATTCAACTTTGGCCAGAAAGAGGAGCCCTTCTTCCCCGTGCCTGAGGGATACACCTTCATTCAGAAAGTCCCTCTGGAGAACAGGATGCGGGGGACTGTTGGGCCTGCCTCCAAGGCTGACTGTGAGGTGAGTGCCAGCCATGTTGGATCATGACTTTTTTTTATTCGTTAGACTAGATTGCTTCTGTCATCAGTAGCTGTGAGGTGCCATGACCAATTGCATGTTTGACCCTTTTGTTTTACCTCAGCTATTGATGATGGTTGGTCTGCCTGCTTCTGGGAAAACCACTTGGGCCTTGAAGCACGCGGAGGAGCACCCTGCAAAGAAATACAACATCCTGGGCACCAACGCCATAATGGAGAAGATGAAGGTCAGTTGTTATCTTTGTTTGAACACAGAATCCTTTAGTCTTGGTCTTTTTTAGTGTCAAGTTCCCCTCTAACGTAATGAAAACCTCCACCCTCAGGTGATGGGGCTGCGGCGTCAGAAGAACTATTCAGGTCGGTGGGATGTCCTGATCCAGCAGGCCACACAGTGTCTGAACAGGCTGATCCAGATCGCTGCCCGCAAGAAGCGTAACTACATCCTGGATCAGGTACTGTCTGATTTCTCATCCCATACTATGTTTTTGTGCTCACCCTCCCTCCTTCCCAACCCTACCCAATGTTGTTCACTGATGCACATGTCCATTAATGCACTCTGTGATGCGGTCTCTCTAGTGTAGAGGCCTCGATCAACATCTGAACTCCTGGAAGTTATCACCCTGAACATGCTGCTGAAAACATTCTTTCTGTTTTGCTTAAATGAAACCGGTGATGCAATTGTATGTTTTTACTCAATATTTTTTGAATATCCTCCCTATGTTCTGTTCTTAAAGAGCTATAAGCTGTACAAATAGTCCATGTCTATAATAAGATGTTGAAAAACAAGTAAACACTGACGGGTGGTGAGTAAGAAATACACCTTCTGTTGTTCGTTAACTGTAAGATTAGTTCAAGTTTAAACTCTCATCACCTGTGATGTATGATAGTTGATTTATACATACAGACAGCATATGGAACTTTTTTAAATGTTGTATGTTAAATAAATAAAACATTAAGGTAAGTGAACTAACATGTTTGAATTTTCAGGCCGTTTGCACCAGTTACTCAAGGTAGGTGAGGTCCTGGACGTTCTAATGGGTGCTTCAGTGTGAGTGAGTATTGACAGGTAGGTATTGTCTGTTGTTATTGTCATGAGACAGTTGGGCTATTGACAAAAAAAGGTAAGTTCTGGTAAGTAAATGGGGACCCTGTTATTGTAGGTGAAATATTACCCAACTTTTAAAAATGCTAAATTATTTGTTGATCTTTCTTCTTTTTTTTGGGGTCATTATAAGAGCAGTGGCGTAGCAAATACCTGCCACATAGAGAATAGTTAGAAAAACTGTTAATTGATTGTCCTTAAGGGTTTACCTGGAGACAATTCAATTGATTTTACAGATTTAGTTTTTCTACTGTTAATTATATGGAAGTGAATGTGAGCTGTGTGGCAGAAGGGATTAATGGGCACATTCATCTATTTGCTCAACCTTGTAAGGGTGCGTTGTAAACATGGCAAAAATATATTAAAGGATGCAGCATATTTTTGTAATAGAATTTTTTTTTAAACGCAACTGTTATTTTGTAATGTAGAATCTGGCCTTAAGTGGCTAACGCTCTCAGCTTTTCATTGGAAACGTTGACCAGTTGAGAACTTGCAAGAATTTTGCCAATAAATGGCTAACATGGGTCCCCAAAGTTCTTTCTCCCAGGAAATGTATTCCAGACACAAAAGTAAGTTGTTGGGTTGTGAGAGAACCATATGTAGTTCCAGAACAGTATGAGGGGGGGGGGGGGACTCTCACTTTCATCGTTGCAGGAATCCAATTTCCCTCCTATGGAACGCAAAGCCATAACAAAAGCAGACAAGTGAACAATAACAAACAGCTTCTACTTTTTTCTTGTCAACTTTGCTAGACAAATGTATATGGATCAGCCCAGAGACGAAAAATGCGTCCTTTTGAAGGTTTTCAACGCAAGGCTATTGTAATATGTCCCACGGACGAGGATTTAAAAGAGCGAACGTTAAAGCGAACTGATGAGGAAGGGAAGGATGTGCCCGATCATGCTGTATTAGAAATGAAAGGTAGGAATTCCATGGATAACAAAAAATTAAAAACCACACAAAGACAATGCATTTCCTATGTTTGTTGTTGTTGTTGTTTTATCGAAACTTGGAAGATCTCACCCGTCCCCCGCCCCCCTTCAAAGAGCTATTCCCACTATTTCCCCCTTTATCATCTATCATTCTCTTGTTTTGTTTTTAACCATTTCTTTCGTCTTTCTCATTCATCTATTTAGCACTGCAAACTCAGGGTGCAGGGGGATGTCCAATTCAAGTGTTGGTTTGGATTCTGACCCTTGAAGGATGAGATTTTTAATAGATTATCAATTGAACATTTTAACAAAACCATTGGCAGTGCAATTTCCAGTACCAGGGGAGTGGAAGAAAATCCACATTTATTACTTAAGGACTAACTGAGGACATACGCCCACAGGCTATGCTTCCTTCCGTAAGCTATGCTTGTGGTTTACAACTGAAAACTCTACATATTCATCAATCTCCTTAGTTTTGTTATTTTTCTATGGTCTCCTGAGTGGGGCAGCGGTCTAAGGCGCTACAGACCCTGGTTCGATTCCAGGCTGTGTCATTACCGGCCATGATTGGGAGTCCCATAGGGCGGTGCACAATTGGCCCAGTGTCGTCCAGGTTAGGTTTTGGCCGTTGTAGGCCGTCATTGTAAAAAAGAATTTGTTCTTAACTGACTTGCCTAGTTAAATACAATTCCTCCCTAAACGAGCAAATTCTCCCCTGTCCCTTGAGGTAATGTTTTGCTATAATTCTGGTATAACTCTCCCCCACTTCCCTCTTTCCCTTCCTACCTCTTCCTAGTATTGTCTATCAGATAGTAATAATGATTTTCTTTCTTTCGACGGTGCTGCTATACTCGTCCTGACAACGCCTACTCCTCTGCTTCCTGTAGCCAACTTTGTGCTCCCAGAAGCTGGTGAGTTTCTTGACGACGTGACCTTCATCGAGCTGAAACGAGAAGAGGCTGACACGCTGGTAAAGCAATACAATGAGGAGGGCCGCAAGGCCGGCCCACCCCCAGACAAACGCTTCGACAACCGCCAAGGAGGATTTCGTGGTCGTGGTGCACCTTACCAGCGCTATGACAACCGTGGTGGCCCCCAAGGGGGAAGGGGAGGCTATCAGAGTCAAGGTGGCAACTTCAGAGGAGGTGAGGTGGAAGGTTTCTGTGGAATTTATTTAGTTTTAAACGTAATTTCTTTTTGCGTGTTAGTGAGCCTACTTAACTGCTTTTGCTTTACACTTTACAGGGTATAACCATGGAGGCTACCAGCAGAACCGCTGGGGGAGCAACCGTGATGGTGCTGCGGGAGGACAACATGGCTACAACCGCAACCAGCAATCTGGAGTGAGCTACAATCAGCACCGCCAAGGACAATATAACAAGGGAGCCACTGGGAGTTACAGCCAAGGACAGGTAAACTGTGTTAAATGGCATCTCCCTACATGTGGTTCTCCCTCTGGAATCTGTTCCTCTGTCAACTCTTCACCAGTCCTTGAAACTTTCTGACATCGTATGTTTTAATTTGTAGCCACAGACATACAACCAGGGATACAATCAGGGCAACTACAACCAGGGTTACAACTACGGCAGCTACAGCCAGTACCCAGGTTACAGCCAAACTCCTGCCGCCTCCGCTGCTCCTGTTGCCACTGGACAGACCTACAACCAGCAGCAACAGACCTACAACCAGCAGTATCAACAGGTGAGTCGGGCCAACCTAGTTTCTTAGGTTGTCCCATATATCATGTTCACCTGTCTAAAGCTCTGTTGATAATGTCTTGCTCTCTCTGATCCAGTATGCACAGCAGTGGCAGCAGTATTACCAGAACCAGAGCCAATGGAATCAGTACTACAGCCAATATGGAAACTACAGCCAGGGTTCTCAGGGCACACAGTAGGCATAAAGTAGTGCGCTGATGAGACGGATCTCATTCCCTCAGCAGCATTCCATTGCTTATCCTGCCTGCAGGCTAGACCTCTGCCTTTTCATTGTCATACATATCCTTAATGATTAGCCTGCACTTTCTTATAGCTTACATTTTCAAAAATGTTTAAGGGTCCAGTTTTTCTTCCCTGCCTTTTTAGATACAGGATTTTTATTCTTGCCACGACGTTAGCATTATGTTTGCAGTAGGTCCTGCAACACTTTAGTAACACGCAGCTTATTTTTCTTGCCTGTTCTAGATGTTGGCTATTTGAAATGAGCAACAGAGGTGTAGTTTAACATGCAGATGTAGGACAGTTTAGTGTTGCGCAGTGAATGTTTATTAGAGCTCATAAAAGGTAGCTGGGATTTGCATGTGTACATTTCAATGTGTTTTTAAGATGGAATATTTTTGGACAACATTGTTTTTGTTTTCAAATTTTGCCATTGACATGACAGTTTTTAGTTTTAGATCAAAGAACCATATGTTTTAAAGAAATTGGTGGAGTCTGGACTTATTATTCTCGTTTTGATTTAACCATGAATATTTTGCCCATATTTATTGAAATTGAAGTCTGACATTTTGATGACTTTTGTTTTATAAAAAGAGAGATTGTAAAACCACATTTACCAGCATTTTTCACACCATTTAAAATATTCTGTAACATGTCCCTAAAGTCGTTTTTGAATCTTGTGATCAATAACTAGTTTGTGTGGTTGTAAAACTGTATAAAATGTATGTCAAACAGTATCTGCATATGGTTCTGTGTTCAAACAAAATGTTATCTTTTTGTATTTGAGAATATAATCTGAAGAATTTAATTTAATTTGGTTGTCTCTTTTTTTTCTGTCTCGTTTCCTTGAGTACGGCTCACAAAAGTCCAGATTTTAATTATCATTACAAGAACCACACAGCTATAACATTGGACACCTAAAAGTTAGTGTTTTTAAAGGCACATTGTAAAGAAGTAATTAGGTGGCTTGGGGTTAAACACCTCACTGGGTTAAACTTCCTGTAATTCTCACAGAAACCACTTTTCCCACACTTTCATTGGCTGCCACTACTCTTGCTTAACAAAAAAATGTTATTTGTCTCATCTCAAAACAATTTTGATGTACATTGATATTACAATTCCCCCCACCCCCATCATAATGAGGATATTAATAGTGAGATGTGTAATGTCATTTTTACTTTTGATATTAGATTTATTTAATTAAAATACCTAGACTTTAGATTTTAAGTGTCAATTACTCAAATGTCAAAGTAAAACATAAAATAGATTAACACACCTTCAGGGGTCAGATTGCCCTATTGAGGGGGGTGTTTTGCCCCGATCTAAAACAAAAAAAATGTATTCTGCCCCTTCTCTTTAAAATGTGTTTGCTTCCGGATAGCCAGTACTGTATGTACATATCTAAATCTTACCAAAGGTTGCTTTTGGTTCTCATAAAATACATTAAGGGGTAGTTTCCCCCCCAACACCCTACAACACTGCAGGCAACAACTAATATGATTACAAATGCCCCAATGCGCACATGAGTTAATTGCAATTTAGGTAAATTAAGAACTACACAGAAGTGGATATCTCATCTATATGTCATGTGTGGTGATTTGATACAATGTATTTAACATTCGCATCGGTGCATCATCTTGACTCAATTATCGACATATGGAAACAGGAAGTTACAGTTTCCGTATCTTTGTCAACAAAACATTTGCGAAAGCCTGAATAAGAACATTACTCGCAGTAAGTTCAATAGCTAGTTACATGTTTCAGGGTTTTGTGAATATAATGGGGAGAGATAGGAACAATATGCTATATGGGCGAGTATATTGAAAACTGATTAGATAATGTTGACTTGTTATCTGAAGACTAGCTAGCAGAAGCCATATTGCATGATTGATTTTATTTATTTTATTATGGTGTCATGCATCTTCTCACGGATCCCCAGCCCACATGAGCTTATAAAACACTATTTGCTGTAGCAAAGTAAAATGATATATACACACACAGTGCCTTCAGAAAGTACTCCTAACGTTACCCCTTGACTTATTCCACATTTTGTGTTACAGCCTGAATTCAAAATGATTTCAATTGTTCTCACCCATCAACACAGAATACTCCATAATGACAAAGTGAAAACATGTTTTTAGAAATGAACAAATGTATTCAATTAAATACAGATATCTAATTTACATAAGTATTCCCACCCCGAGTCAACACATGTTAGAATCACCTTTGGCAGTGATTACCGCTGTAAGTCTTTCTGGGTAAATCTTTCTCTGCAGACATGGATTGTACAATATTTACACATTTTTAAATTCTTCAAACTTTTAAGTTGGTAATTGCTAGACAGCCATTTAAGTATTGCCATATATTTCCCAGCCGATTTAAGTCCAAACTGTAATACGGTTGATGTCAACACCCCTCATCAAATATTTTAAAAAGTGTTAAAATAACGAGATGTATCTACTAATCCAAAGAGGAACAGGCGGGAGCTTGACAGCTAAACATGGAGGAGTCTTCTCTGCTTACAGATGTGTGCCATCAGGTAAGGATGAGACAGACTCCGACGGGAATGTGATATTCAAAGTGTCAGCAGAATTGTGCTGTGGATGCACATTTCTCTCACTGACTTCGGTTCAGGTGGAGTCACGTATTGCTGTGATATGACAGAGCCTCTGCTGGACACCAATCTCAACCCTGAGCAATTGGTAGTTTGTCAAAGGAGGGGGTTGGTTTTCCTCATGACAGTGCTGAAGAATGTCTGAGTTTTATAAGCCTTACTTTTCACTAGGTGATTCATTTCTAGGTGATTCATTATGTTTTTTAAACCCATTTACAGGCAAATCCATAAAATACATCAAGATCTATTGGAGGACTATTAGTGTCAATGCCAAATGATAATCAAACGTTTTGAGGTTACGCTTCAGTCCTTGGCCTAGGGAGAGAAGAAAAATATGCAATATCGCCTGTATACTAAAAGTAACGTAATATGCAGGCTAAATCTATGTCCACATTAAAAGCACTAGAGCGCAAAGATTGAATTCTAGTCAATGGTGCGCAAACATATTCTCAAATCGGGCAGAACGAGCCAGTGCAGCCCAGAGGCGTGTGCGCCAAATGGATTTGGTTCCTATTATCACTTGTAGGGCTGCACGCGCACCACCCTGAGCAGTCTGGGCAAGGCACAGATCATATCTGCTAAATATGATAGTGTGATAAGATATTACCTGTCCAACTCTAAGGGCCGTATTCAATCAGCGCCCGGTTTCCCAAAAGCATTTTAAGGCTAAGTAAATCGTTAGAGCTTCGTTACATCTCCGAGCTGTTTCCCAAAACAATCGTTAAATTAGCTAGCAAGTGCAAGCTAACTAGCTTGCAAGTGCAAGCTAACTAGCTAAATTGCCATAAACGTTTAATGCTTTTCGACCTGTCCCCAAATTAATATAATTGGTTCAGAGTTTGTTTTGATATTTTAACCTGCGTTTGGTGTTGGGGAACAAAATTAATTCATGCACGCGCGCAGCCGGTTTGGGTTCGGTGTATAACGCTTGCCTCAGACTACCCATAGAAGGGCATCAGTGGATGCTTTGTTGCCCTCCGGCATCACATATACATATTTAGATCTCCGCTAAACATAACATCACATGGTTTATTTGTCTCTCTGGACCACGGATAACTTCAGAACAAAGTTGACAACAAATAAAAAGTTGCCAATGTCTTTGCAATTGATACAAACAAGCGATGTATAAAATATGCTTCAAATGAAAACAGAAATAAAATAAACAGTAGTCTATTTGCCTATTTCAATCATATTGAAATACGTTTAATGTTAATTTACGTTATATTTTTCTACTTGTAGGCTGTCTGTAATTTGTCTCAATATATCTCATGATGTGTAGCTTAACATAGTTAAAACATTCCTAAGCCTAAATTCCAAACTATCGGGAAATTGGGCTCGGGCCTGTCAACTGACCTGTATCCTTACAGCGCTAAAATACATATTTTTAGTCAGGAGCAAAGAGTTGGCCTCGGATTGTGAGCTCAGGGAAGAGAACCGAAGAGCAACATCATTTTGAGCACTTAAGAGGGCACAGCAAAGTGCAGTGAGGAAGTCAGTACCAGAAGATGAGTACAGCTCCACAGAGTCAGCAAGAAAATGAGTATGAGGACGTCTGTGTAAGTCAGTCAGCATGAACATTTAGCATAATTATATGAAGTGCATATGGATGTAGACTTTTCACAGTAACGCTTATATAACCCAAACATATCTTGTTTAGTTATGTTTATTTGTATTGTTAATAGCTATATTAATGATGAACCTTTTTCCATGTTCTCCACAGCTGAAAAAAAGTAAGATAAAGAGAGAAACTGCTCTGATTCTCCTCTGTCTCTGTTGACATTATTGATGGCCGGTGTACCATTCTGCAGTGCACCTTGTCTCCCCGTCTCTTCCGCTTGCAGCAAGAAAGGACCAGTCTTACATTTTGCTAGTAAAGGCAGGGGGAAAGCATTGCAGTCTACAAGGTATGCTATAGCTGAGTAACTCTGAGTTTTGTGTTTGACTTTAAAAAAAAAGTAAGATAAAGAGAGAAACTGCTCTGATTCTCCTCTGTCTCTGTTGACATTATTGATGGCCGGTGTACCATTCTGTGGGTGGACAGCCAAGAGAAATTGAGGCCCCCACGCCCATGTGGGAGGGCCGGACTGAGGGAGGAGGCAGGCGGCATGGAGGAGGACGTGGAGAGCAACGTCAGCAACATCAGAACTTTTCTGGAAAAAAAGAAACACACAACTGAAATTACGTGACAGAATTGATCAAAAAGGGAGATAGAAAGACACCCACAAGGGGGGAGATTACATAATTCATGCAGATCCACAAAAGTGGCATCCTGACATTTTACTAAAAGTCAAATTCATAAACATTGTGTAGATTTGAATGTGCACTTTCAATTAAATTGTACTATGTTTGATGATGCATGTGTAAATAAGAATGGACTATAACCGTTTTATATAATATTATTTTTGTTGGACAAATAGGAAGTTGAGTATATGGATACAAGTCATTGTATTTAAAAAAAAAAGTGATAATATATATATGTCTTACATTTGAATCATTTAGCAGACCCTCTTATCAAGAGCAACTTACAGAAGCAATTAAGGTTAAGTGCCTTGCTCAATGGCACATCAACTGATTTTTCACTTAGTCGGCTCAGGGATTTGAGCCAACAACCTTTCGGTGACTGGCCCAATACTCTTAACCGCTAGGCTACCTACCACCCCCGGGAGTGTCTATTCATCGTTTGATTGACATTTCTCAAAATAGAAAGTAATCAAGCTGTATCTGTCTAAATAAAGACAAATCAAATCAAATCAAATTTATTTGTCACATACACATCGTTAGCAGATGTTAATGCGAGTGTAGCGAAATGCTTGTGCTTCTAGTTCCGATAATGCAGTAATAACGAACAAGTAATCTAACTAACAATTCCAAAAAACGACTGTCTTATACACAGTGTAAGGGGATAAAGAATATGTACATAAGGATATATGAATGAGTGATGGTACAGAGCAGCATAGGCAAGATACAGTAGATGATATCGAGAACAGTATAACATATGAGATGAGTATGTAAACAAAGTGGCATAGTTAAAGTGGCTAGTGATACATGTATTACATAAGGATGCAGTCGATGATATAGAGTACAGTATATACGTATGCATATGAGATGAATAATGTAGGGTAAGTAACATTATATAAGGTAGCATTGTTTAAAGTGGCTAGTGATATATTTACATAATTTCCCATCAATTCCCATTATTAAAGTGGCTGGAGTTGAGTCAGTGTCATTGACAGTGTGTTGGCAGCAGCCACTCAATGTTACTTCCTTGTACTTTTTTCTTGTTTTGTCATCATGAGAAAACAACTTGCACAGTAAGATCTGTTAACTTTTATCAATTCAAAATGTATTGGTCACATACTGTACACGTGTTTAGCAGATGTCATTGCGGCTGTAGCGAAATGCTTGTGTTTCTAGCTCCGACAGTGCAGTAATATCTAACTATTTCACAACATATACACACAAATCTAAGTAAAGGAATGATGAATTAAGAATATATAAATATATGGATGAGCAATGTCAGAGCGGCATAGACTAAGAGACAGTAGAATAGAATATATACATATGAGATGAGTAGTGCAAGCTATGTAAATATTAAAGTGACGAGTGTTCCATTTATTAAAGTGGCCAGGGATTTCAAGTCTATGTATATAGGCAGCAGCCTCTAATGTGCTAGGGATGGCTATTTAACAGTCTGATGGCCTTGAGATAGAAGCTGTTTTTCAGTCTCTTGGTCCCAGCTTTGATGCACCTGTATTGACCTTGCCTTCTGATTGATAGCGGGGTGAACAGGCAGTGGAATGGATGGTTGTTGTCCTTTATTATCTTTTTGGCCTTCCCTTGACATCGGGTGCTGTAGGTGTCCTGGAGGGCAGGTAGTTTGCCCCCGGTGACGCGTTGGGCATACCGCACTACCCACTGGAGAGCCCTGCGGTGGCGGGCGGTGCAGTTGACACACCAGGCGGTGATACAGCCCGACAGGATGCTCTCAATTGTGCAACTATAAAAGTTTGTGAGGGTTTTAGGTGCCAAGCCAAATTTCTTCAGTCTCCTGAGGTTGAAGAGGCACTGTTGTGCCTTCATCACCACACTGTCTGTGTGGGTGGACCATTTCAGTTTGTCAGTGATGTATACGCCAAGGAACTTTAAGCTTTCCACCTTCTCCGCTACGGTCCCGTCAATGTGGATAGGGGGTGCTCCCTCTGCTATTTCCTGAAGTCCACGATCATCTCCTTTTTTTTGTTGAGTGAGAGGATATTTTCCAGGCCCCACACTCCCAGAGCCCTCACCTCCTCCATGTAGACTGTCTCGTCATTGTTGGTAATCAATACTGTTGTGTCGTCTGCAAACTTGATGATTGAGTTGGAAGCGTTCTTGGCCACACAGTCATGGGTGAACTGAGAGTACAGGAGGGGGCTAAGCATGCACCCTTGTGGGGCCCCAGTAGCGGCAGGTAGCCTCCCTGAGCTGACAAGGTAAAAATCTGTCATTCTGCCCCTGAGCAAGGCAGTTCACCCACTGTTCCAAGGGGCCAAAGACATGGCTGTTGATTAAGGTAGCCCCCCCGCACCTCTCTGATTCAGAGGGGTTGGGTTAAATGCAGAAGACACATTTTGGTTGAAGGCATTTAGTTGTACAATTGACTAGGTATTTCCCTTTCCAGTGTTGAGGATCAGCAGAGTGGAGGTTTTGTTTCCTATCTTCAGCACCTGGGGGCGGCTGTCAGGAAGTCCAGGACCCAGTTGGTTCAAGCTTAACGATGAGCTTGGAGGGTACTATGGTGTTGAATGCTGAGCTATAGTCAATGAACAGCATTCTTACATGTGTATTCCTCTTGTCCAGATAGGATAGGGCAGTGTGATGGTGATTGCATCATCTGTGGATCTATTGGGGAAGTAAGCAAAGTGAAGTGGGTGACAGGTAAGGTAGAGGTGATATGATCTTTGACTAGTCTCTCAAAGCATTTCATGATGACAGACGTGGGTGCTAAGGGGCGATAGTAATTTAGTTCAGTTACCTGTGCTTTCTTGGGTACAGGAACAATGGTGGCCAACTTGAAGCATGTAGCGACAGCAGACTGGGAGAGGGAGAGATTGAATATGTCCATAAACACAGCAGCCAGCCTGTCTGCGCATGCTCTGAGGACGCGGTTAGAGATGCCGTCTGGGCCGGCAGCCTTGCAAGGGTTAACACGCTTTTAAGAAAAGGCCCTATGAATCAATGTCAATAAATGTGAAATATGTCCATTCCTGTATGGCGTGTATGTATGGGGCTCTTTTTCATTATGTTATAGCGTGTATGTATGGGGCTCTTTTTCATTATGTACTGACCATTTCAAACTATATTTGTGACTTCAGAACAGACAAGCGTCTTTGTGAACCGTGCCCATCACACCTACATTACGCCTTATTTGGGCACAGGTGACCGGAAGTATCTAATTTGATGGCGGCGGGATGAAAGGCTCAAAGACGTGCAACAACGTAGGCTACATAATTTTTCTACCTAGCTCTGACGAAATGTCGGTTTTTAATAGTGATGTAGTTTTCAAAAGCCACTACTTTCAACTTATTTAATTTTTAAAGAAGACATCCTAACTGGATCTACCAATGCCAAACCCCATGGACGACCGTCTGCGCGTGGTGGCGGTGATACACGCTTTGAAAGCATCTGGAGTTCGCGTGAAAAACTGGAAGAACTTCTTGAATGGGCCATACACGAGCGACCCTGTCAGACAGGTAACCAAACAAGGCCAATATGTTTTCTCAACAGTCAATCTCAATGCGTCAATAGAGCATGTTTTCCATTGTCCACAACACGATATGCTGTCACACACTTTTGATTACTTGATTGATTACTGTCAAGGTCACGTTTCTTAAATATTCAAATGTACTTATCATAATTTGCAAACTACCAGTGTTGAGGTATTGATTTGTTGTAGAATGCCTTTTTAGCACATCACCATGATTTGTTGTTGATGGATGTCTTTCAGGAGAACTCTAAATCTAAATTTGCTTTTGGTCGGGACCTGATATTGCTGCCACAGTGTGATTTAACTGATATGAGTGGGACAGTGCCAAAGTATGTGAACTTTAGTTGTATGGTTGCTTTAAATACAGTCATAACTGGGAGATGTGATAAAAAAATCACAAATCCAATGTGGCCTATTCTAATTACAACTGAAAGCCCAACGTTTTGGTTGGTCATGACTTAACTTCCATTTGAGTGATCTAACTATTCCATAGGTTCTTGGTGGATGCCTGTGAATTTTTATCCCAGCATCTTCATACTGAAGGGCTGTTTCGAAAGACCGGGTCGTTTAGCCGGATGCGAGCTCTGAGGGTGAGGCGGCACAGGAGGGATGTGCAGTAATGTTAATTTTCTTACCTCCATGGGTCTATCTTTTCTATGTTGACGCTCTACCTCCTCATGACAGACTGGCCTGGAGCAGGGGGAGCCAGTCTTTTCTCTACCACATTCAGCCACTCTGCAGCCCTGTGATGTGGCGTCTCTTGTGAAGCAGTTCTTACGGGAGTTGCCCTCGCCCCTCATCCCTATGGATCTACAGGTGCCACTGTGTCGTGCACAGGGCTTCGACGAGGAGGAGGGTCGGCAGGAGCAGGGTGAGGATGGAGCTCTTCTTCTCACAGCCCTGTTCCCCCCGTCGCATTCACGGGCCCTCCGATACTTCTGCACCTTCCTGAGACAGACGGCTCAAAGGTTTGTTTCTAGAAATTCAGGATGACTTCTTCTTTTATCTGGGCTAAGAGAGCGGGAGGTCTGTGTCTCTCTGTGCCTAAGTTTCTCCATCATCTCCTATCCCTCACATTCACTAGATGTAAAGAGAATCGTATGGAAGTGGGCAATCTGGCTCTTGTGATTGCACCTAATCTGCTACATTGTCCAGCTGGGGGCTCTAAACTGACTGCAGGTACAGAGAGACGACTGCATAGACAAGCAGCAGTGATCAAGAAACTCATAATACATGCTCATCGCATTGGTAAGTTTAGAGAAATATACATTTGTATAGTAGCTGATGACGGATGTTAGGTTTAAAGTTGATACTAATTTCACTCTTCTATATGTCCCCAGGTGTTGTCCCCCCTTCTATTATGGACATGGCAACAGTAGCAGAGTCCTCCACACCCCCAGTTGATGGGGGGAGGTTTCAGGAGAGGGCAGGACTTGGTGTGTATAGACTTTTAGTTCATCAAAGGAGGCGCAGTGTTGGAGGTGAGAGTTTTGCAATGACTGGATAATGAGGTTTATACTGTGATAATAATTTCAAAATAAATACGTTGCTGGAAAATGTATGAATTCAATTCAGATTATTATAATTTTTTGCTTGATCTCTCCAGAGATATTTGTGGATGCTCTCAGTAAATTGAAGACAGGCCGCACTCACACTGACCTTTTACATCCCCCAGACAGTACGTGCATAATGTTGTGGTAATGATATGATTTTTGCTGCTTGTTAACTGGTTGCAAAGTTCAAATGCTGTTAGTAAAAAGTGATGCAGAAAGGATTGTCGTCGGTAATGGCCAATAAGTGTGTTGCCTCTGACTTTATAACCTTGACCTCACAGGTCAGCAAAATACAAAGACCGCTCACCACAACACACCTGAAACACCAATCACATCTAAACGAAAGTCGACTGAAGATCCTGTCCCTGATGTTGAGAGCTCTGCTAAAAAAAGGTACTTGCATTTAACTGTCTTTTAAAAAATAAATACATACACACTACTGTGCAAAAGTTTGGGGTCACTTAGAAATGTCCTTGTTTTTGAAAGAAAATCACATTTTTGGTCCATTTTAAAATAACATCAAATTGATCAGAAATACAGTGTAAACATTTATTGTTGTAAATGACTATTGTAGCTGGAAACATTCTGGCAGCTTCTTTAAATAGTACCTGCAAAACACCAGTCTCAAAGTCAACAGTGAAGAGGCAAGTCTGGCCTTCTCGGCAGTTGCAAAGAAAAAGCCATATCTCAGACTGGCCAATAAAAGATTAAGATGGGCAAAAGAACAGACACTGGACAGAGGAACTCTGCCTAGAAGTCCAGCATCCCGGAGTCACCTCTTCACTGTTTACGTTGAGACTGGTGTTTTGCTGGTACTATTTAATGAAGCTCCCAGTTGAGGACTTGTGAGGCGTCTGTTTCTCAAACTAGAGACTAATGTACTTGTCCTCTTGCTCAGTTGTGCACCGGGGCCTCCCACTCCTCTTTCTATTCTGGTTAAAGACAGTTTGCACTGTTCTGTGAAGGGAGTAGTACACAGCATTGTACGAGATCTTCAGTTACTTGGCAATTTCTTGCATGAAATAGCCTTCATTTCTCAGAAGAAGAATAGACTGATGAATTTCAGAACAAAGGTCTTTGTTTCTGGCCATTTTGAGCCTGTAATTGAACTCACAGATACTGATACTCCAGATCCTCAACTAGTCTAAAGAAGGCCAGTTTTATTGCTTCTTTAATCAGAACCACAGTTTTCAGCTGTGCTAACATAATTACAAAAGGGTTTTCTAATGATCAATTAGGATTTAAAAGGATAAACTTGGATTATCTAACACAACGTGCCATTGGAACACAGGAATGATGGTTGCTGATAAAGGGTCTCTGTACGCCTGTGTAGATATTCCATAAAAAAATCTGCCGTTTCCAGCTACAATAGTCGTTTACAACATTACGTATGTCTACACTGTATTTCTAATCAATTTGATGTTATTTTAATGGACAAAAAATGTGTTCTTTCAAAAACAAGGACATTTCTAGGTGACCCCAAACTTTTGAACGGTAGTGTATATTTTGATGAACCACGTCTCTGAGATTTTTATTTTAAATGCTTTATGGAGCTAATATTATCCTTCTCTGTATACAGACGCTCTATCCATGACCTTAGAGAAGACAACCAATCCATGAGAAAACAACCCTCAAATGGTCACGTATTTATAGCCTGTACTGCAGTATAGCTTTTAGTCAGTGGCATAAGATACGGTATGACAAGTTCTATGATTTTGATTGTCCCAGCAGATTCCGAGGCGGCAGTCGGCCAAAGCCCTACCCGTGGTCACACTTCTGTCCTGAGTGGAGTGGAGGGCAGTAGGGAGCACAAGCCCTCTGTCACTCTCACTGCCCCAGAGAAGAGGAGGAATCACAAGAAAGATTATAAAACATCAAACAAGTTAATCTAAAGCATCATAAGCATTGATTCTAGTTCTTCTATTTAACCCTTGTTTGTCTATCGCCTTGTTTTTGTGTCTGACTGTGTCTATGTTTCCTGAAGGCATCCGGTGCAGGAGGCCAAGGCTCATCGAAGGACATCTCTTAGATTTTTCAACATGACAGTCTGGAGCAGCCCTGTAAGTCTGGCGCTGTCCAATATTCTGTCCTAACACTGGGTCTTCATGTTGCTCATGCTTGTCTTTTGACGCTGAGCTCTATTGTTGGACTTATCTACTTACTCTGACTTTATTCTCAGGACCCTTCCCCCACATCCATTGGGAATGACACTGAGAATTGGATCATGGGCAGTATAATGGTCAATGATGGTATGACTGAAGCATCCAGCTCTGAGGTTGGACCATCCAGGATTCCTGTCATAATGACTGATGGTATGGTTGGACCATCCAGGATTCCTGTCATAATGACTGATGGTATGGTTGGACCATCCAGGATTCCTGTCATAATGACTGATGGTATGACTGGACCATCCAGGATTCCTGTCATAATGACTGATGGTGTGACTGGACCATCCAGGATTCCTGTCATAATGACTGAACCATCCAGGATTCCTGTCATAATGACTGATGGCCCAGGACAAGGTTTATATTTTTTTATATATTTTTCAGTTACATCCATGTATCTACATGTTTGTCACTTAAATACTCATTGTGACATTTGATCTGTATTCAGTTCTAGTGGGGAGTGAAGTGGAGGATGACCCTGATATGCCAAATTACAGCTTTGCTGAAAATCCCAATCACTTCCTGGATCTCGTGACATTGGACTCCCCTTCCAGGACACAAGCTGGGGAATCATGTGAATGCTCTGGTGTCAATTTGGAACACGAGACGATAGAGGAAACCGTTAGACAGTATGAAACAAACCATGTATTGAGGGATCCAGAGCAGGTTGGGATAAAAGAGGACCCTGAAGACGTGGGTCTAAGCAAGAAGCAGTCAGAAGTGGATATGTCTGTCAGTCAGAAGCCCCGTCACCCTCGTCGCTCCATCAGTATGCCAGAGGTGACATTGGACCAACTGAGGATTCAAGATAAAATTTACAAGAAAGAGAAAACAGATTGGATGATCGAGAAAGAAGATGGAGTCTCTGGGGACACACTTCAACTGCCGGTGAAGAAAGAGAAGATGACAGAGTCAGGACTGGGTTTTAAGAGGACACACATGTCTGTAGCAGAGCGCATCAGGCGGTTTAACGCTCTGACAACGCTGCTCCGTAACCCCAGGGTTCCTCCAAGGCCCCCTGAACCTCAGCTCAATGATGTCCTGCATGAGAGTCAGCGGGAGGGGGGTCAGCGGAGCGTTGTACGTCTTCGCCGGCAGGGAGCACGGCGGTTTGGACGCTCCATCAGCCATGATGGTGTTCCCGGACCTTGGCCAGGACAAGCCTCTAAAAATCATCAAGAGGTGCCAGTGGTTGTTCAAAGCCTCAGTGAGCCAGTCCTATGTCCACCTCCAGAGCCAACTCCTAGTGTTTATCAATTTGCCCAAGAGGGACAGTTTGAAATCCAACATACTCCTCAACTACAACAGGAACACCTCATGCAGACCATCCAGGATTTGTGCGCTCCTCCGTCACCCAATCCAAAGCAGAACAAGGAATCCTGCCAAGTGACGTTTAAAGAATCACAATTGAATCTCAAAGAAAGACAATTGGAACCGGTGGAGGAACAACCTAAGGAGTCAGAGCTACATGATCTGCTGGAGATGCACTTGAATACATGCAATCCAAAGGAGGAGCAAGACAAACACCTCACAGTTCCAATGCAGGTGAATAGACAGTTTCTGACCGACACGGTCTTAGATGTTCCACCTCAGACCATGGCCCCCCTACAGCAGGAGTCCAAAAGTACAGAAGTCAAATTCCCTCTCCCTTTTCCCTCCAAGCCCTCATCTCTCTCTCAAACAGAAACATGCTCTCCCATTCCCAGTGGACCCTCTCCCACACCAATAGACAGAACATCAACTGACCTCTACACTGCACACTTGGTGACTAACTGCTCCCCTTTCTCTGTCACGACCTTTGGCTTTATAGAGATAGACATGGGGGTCAGTGAGAGTGATGGAGAGAGTTCAACGGGGAGAGAACCCCCATCACCAGCCTTGCAGTTCAAGCTTCCGGCCACCAAGAGACGCTACAGAGACTCGCCCTGCTGGCCCGTCCATGAGATTAGCATGGCCACAGGGGACCCGTTGCAGATCTGAGGGGTACAGGACAGACTAAATGGTACTCCGTAACTAGCGCATTGGTCTTGAGTAGTAGGGTTTACAAATGGGAAAATAAGATCACTCGTACAAAGAATGCCATGTGTTTTTAAAAGTTTTTTTTTTTAAATGTAATTTTCTGTTATGCCAATATAGGTTATCCTAGAAAAGTAGTATTTTAAAGCGTCAGTCAACAGTAGAACAATAACAAAGTGGCCTCCCTGTTTCGGTAAAAATCTGAGGGATGGGGCTGGAGAAATGTAACCACTCTCAAATGTATCGACAAAGCTATGGATGCAAGGCCTGCCTGTCCATAATATAACAATTATAGTTTTAACCATGTATTGAGACTATATTGTGTTTGTTTACATTTGTTTTTCAAACATTGGAGTGAAATAAGCTTATTTTGGGTTCTGATGGTGTACAAATGTTACTAAGCTGTCAATCAATGGGTAAATATCATTATTATATTATGTAGCAACTGCTGATTGCAGATTTTATTATTGTCAAGTTGCATTTTACATATCTGACTATATATAATTTGTGTAAATGTATGTATTTCAGTTTGAATAAAATAATTTATTTTAATATTTTGATGTATTAATTGTTATCAGATTAGTCTAATTGGAGGTGTTTTCCTGATTTGTTTAGAGGTTGACTTCATATTTCTGACCTAGTAGGTAGCAAGGTTTAAAAATCTGTGTATTCACAAACCTGTTGCAGACCTAACCAATGGGAATCCCTTTGGGACTAATGCAACGACACTAACGTTTTAGGCTATGGCTTGGTCACTGACACATATTGTAGATATTTAAAATCGGACACACGTTTACCAGTACATTTGTTAGTATGGTACAACAATTCTATAGGACTTCGTAAAGGTGGCACCATGTTTTACAGTTCGCTCCACCCACTTTTCCCTTGTCATGTTGCACGGAGCAAGGAGTTAGTAAACTGTCACTCTGTCTCAACACAGCCATTGCCACTGAACCCACATTGTCCTTCAGTACGCCCACACGCAGACAGACGCTGGGAGTGAGAGAAAAGAGGTGGGAGAGAGACAGCGAGGCTTGCTGAGGAACAACCAGGGAGAATAGAGTGATAAGTAATACATTAGAGGATGGCGGAAGGAGGAGATGGAGAGGAGGAGATTCAGTTCTTACGTACGGTGAGTGATGCTGGACTCCTTTGACTCTGTTCGTTTCGATTGTAACTGAACAAGGCTGTGAGAGAGACACCATACTGCAGTATAACTACGATAAGTTGCCTTATCTTGCCGTAGGCCTAATGTGTGACTTTGGTGTAACTTCCAGTCCAATGTATTAACTTCCATACGTTTTGATAGTGGCTTCCCTTTGACTTTGGAAAGACCAGATTGACATGGACAGATGCTGGGCTTGTCTGCATTGTTATCTATTTTTATACCAGAGCAGCTTGAAATGTTACTGTTTGGGAGTTGGGCAGTTTGCTGGGTGCCAAGTAACAGCTGACGCTGGCAAATAGAAACGCATGAAAACGAGGGGTAGTAATACAAAAATAAAAACCGAAGAATGACGAACATAAGATGGAATGGGATGCGGAATCAGATTGACTATCATATTGGTTTCTACTTTTAGGTGCAGTAATATGGGTTTTCAGACATATCAGGTCATGAGGTGGCAGCATGATGGAAAGGAGTGGTAGGTTACGTTGGTGCATCGGCGCATTTGGTCCAGTCAAGAGAAGGCATGTCTTCACAGCAATTTAGTGACAGACTACATCACATTTTGAGACCAGCATGAGAAAGATGCTGATTTCCACACTGTTCATCTTCTGAATGGCGAAGAGCTATTGTGTTAGACACCTTTTCCTAATGGTGTGTTGTGACCTGTTCGTAGAATGAGTTCCGTCTTCAACTGTACAGTAATTACAGACTGGCCTGCTTGTGGAGGGTTAGACCATTCATACCACTGAGCCAGTGTGGAGAGACACTCTCGCACTGCGTCTCACTGAACCTCTGGGGACATGGTGGAGAAGAGACAAGAAAACTGATGGGGTAAAGGTTTTCTCACAGGGACCGAAGGCCTCGGATGAATCAAGCATGTCGCATTTCATATCTGTTATATTAAGACACACCGAGAAGCGAGTTAGTGGAAACAATTATAACGCTAAGCACTGATATCTTTGGGAACAGTCATTGGCATACTGTATTAGATACTGTACACATTATTTTCAACGTGAATATATCTCTCTCTCAAAGACTACCTGTAAGCTACATAGGATGTACAATCACAACAAGGCATTGACAAAGAGCATGGCATGCAACAGGACTTTTCTGAAAAAGGCTCTCCTGTTTCGATTGAGGCAGAGCTCCTTTTCCTCATTAGGGACTCCCATGCTGACTTGAGGCTGAATCACATGTCAAAGGCACGGTTTTTATAAAACTTGTATTTCTGTGTCAAACCTGACTGATGCCAGGCAGAGATGGAGTGTTGTGTGTACTTGTCGAGGTAATATTCACCACCAGAGCAGAACACTTTCTTTTTACAGTGCCTGCTGCATATAAAGAGCTTTGTCCTACATTGCCTCTCTGCTTTGTTAAAGGCCCAGAGCAGCTGTTTTTATGTCAATATCAAATATTTTTATGGGGTAAAAATTAAGTACCTTACTGTTCTTTTTTTGCCCATTTGAATTGAAAACAGAAATAGCTTCTTGTTAAAGAGCAAATTCTCAAGCAATACTTTTGCTAAGGCTGTCTGGGAGTGGTCTTAAGTGGGGAAGGGAAAATGGAAAACTATCTGTTATTGGTAGAGAAGTTTAGAACTATTGTTCTTATTGGGGTGGCAGGTAGACTAGTGGTTAAGAGTGTTGGGCCAGTAGCTGAAAGGTTGCTGGTTTGAATCCCCGAGCCGACTAGGTGAAAAATCTTCCCTTGAGCAAGGTTCTTAACCTTAATTGCTACTGCAAGTTGCTCTGGATAAGAGCGTTTGCTAAATGACTAAAATGTAAATGTTATTGGTTTATTCATTCAATCACCAGTCAGTCCAAAACTTCATCCCACTACAACAGGCTGAAATGTCATGCAGTCTTTTCAAACAGCTCTTATACTAAAATGGCATTATTAGCAATTTCACAGTAGTATTCCAACCTCATAGTGTGAAAATATACACTGAGTATACAAAACATTAAGAACACCTGCTCTTTCCATGATATACTGACCTATGGTCCCTTAATGATGTCACTTGTTAAATCCACTTGAGCCAGTGTAGATGAAGTGGAGGAGACAGGTTAACGAAGGATTTATAAGCCTTGAGGCAATTGAGACATGGATTGTGTGTGTGTGCCATTCAGAAGCTGAATGGACTAGAAAATAAAAATGTATGTGCTTTTGAACGGGGTATGGTAGTAGATGCCAGGCGCACTGGTTAGTGTCAATAACTGGGGGCATTTCAAGTTCTACAGGGATGCTGGCCGATGGTGACACCAATGCTTCCCACAGTGGTGTCAAATTGGCTGGATGTCCTTTGGGTGTTGGATCATTCTTGATACATACTGTAAACTGTTGAACATGAAAAACCCAGCAGAGTTGCAGTTCTTGACACAAACCGGTGAAGCCTGGCACCTTCCACCATACCCTGTTCAAAGGCACTTAAATCTTTTGTCTTACCCGTTCACCCTCTGAATGGCACACACACAATCCATGTCTCAATTGTCTCGAGGCTTAAAAATCCTTCTTTAAGCTGTCTCCTCCCCTTCATCTAGACTGATTGAAGTGGATTTAACATGTGACATCAACAAGGGATCATAGCTTTAACCTGGATTCACCTGGCCAAGTCTGGCATGAAAGAGCAGGTGTTCATAATGTTTTGTACACTCCGTGTCTATAAACACAGGCAAATCACGTTTTTGACTGCACTGGGCCTTTAAGTCTGTTTCGTGCTTCTCTCAGGATCGTTACTTGAGTCGGTTAGATTCTTATTGGTGTTTAATTAGAGAACCGCAGACATGTACTTTATTGTGATAGTACAGTACTTACTATGAACATAAAGTAGTGTAAAGACATCTACTGTATTCATGTACACGTTTGTGTGTGAGCGTACCTTGGCTATCGTTATAGCAGTGTGTGGAAGATGACGCTCTCGCCAAGAAGGGAACCATTTTCTTGAGTTGGCCAGCTGAATGTGGAGGTGTGAGAGAGGCTGGCCGTCACTTGCTTTGATGCTGTTCATCTTGAACTCTGCTGAGTTCTATATTTACGGAGTCTTGGGATTAGCAGGTTTATAGCCAGGGCCATGGGAGCACCTGTTTAGTTCTGGCCCTATGAGAACTGCACTCGCTCTACACATTGAGTATGATGAAGTGCTTTCTATTATATTATCTTTTGCCAGGTCAGAGTGATGGTGTCGTATATATATATATATGTCATGTGTATTCTGATAGTTTTGGTATGATTGACAGTGGTAGTACTAGTACAAATGAACTGAAGTACACTGAGTTCTACAGCACTGTAGGCTTTGTAAAAGGTTTCTTGTTACATCGACTTATCGGTGTCCACTGTTCTTCTGTCATAACTAAGGAGTATGGCTTTTGCCCACTTTTGGCTGGTCTCTATGGTTGACTTTGGCCAGGTTTAGTGTGACTTGAGCTGTCAGCCTAAGAATGATAGTTTGACACCGGGTCTGTCTGTCTCACTGCTCTCTGTGTGAGTGCATTACAAATTATTATGCCAGGCTGACTGGGTCTCAAATATCCACTGCTCAACCGAGGGGAATGTGTGAGCAGCAGGTGCAGGGTTCTGAAATAGAGGGCCGGGAGGAGCGGGTGCTTACCCACAGTCCGACTACCAAGGAGATTAGTGTTAGGACAGGGGCAGGGCCCGGCACAGAAGAATGACAAAGAAAATGTGGATGTGAAGGTTAGGAATGTGAGATCCAAGACCAGAGAGGGTCTGTTGACCACTCTTTGTTTGCTTTTTGACCTACCATGTTTCGGCTCCCCGTTACGGTGGCTTTATCACTCTGCTGGCTCTTATCTACTCTCGTTATTGTTACCATATGTTGGTCAGGGTTGCAGCCTTGTTCTTATGCGACATAAAATATGCCTGTTTGGTGCACAGGAATCATATTCACGCTTTTACTATATTCTCTTCCACTACAACCATTACACTTCCACACTTAAGCCCCTCTAAATGGGTTTTGGCTGTAACTCTACCCCTGGTCAGTATTCATGTCATATGGGCCTATCAAGGTTATGAATGGCAAGTTAAATATAAAGTACTACTTTTGAAATGTTACCCAAGTGATGAAACATCTTAATGTAAAACAATTAAATAACAATTATGATATAAACTAGCTCAGCTGATTAACGTAATCTGTTTTGGCCTTTGACCTTTTTTCTCTCTCCTGTATGTAGGATGACCAGGTTGTGCTACAATGCACTGCCTCCATTCTGAAAGAACAGATCAAACTCTGTCTTTCATGTGAGGGCTTTGGGAACCGCCTCTGCTTCCTGGAGACCACCTCCAATGCTCAGGTAGAGAGAACCACGTTCCCCACTCTGATTGCGTCTGTACTCCAGCCGTTGCCGTTCCCTGGGTTCCCTGGGTTTTGCTGACGGATGTGTTGTGTTGTAGAATGTGCCACCTGATTTGGCGATCTGCTGCTTCATCCTGGAGCAGTCCCTGTCGGTACGAGCCTTACAGGAGATGCTGTCCAACACCATGGAGCTCAACGAGGTAAGAGACCAGTAGAGGGGCTGATGGTTCTGTTGTGTTGGGATTAAAGGAGCTTCTTTTACATCTGATGTTAAACAATTCTACAGTGCACACTGAGTGTACGAAACATTAGGGACACCTGCTCTTTCCATGGCATAGACTGACCAGGTGAGTCCAGGTGAAAGCTACGACTCCTTATTGATGTTAAAGAAGGATTTTTAAGCCTTGAGACAATTGAGACATGGATTGTGTCTGTGTGCCATTCAGAAGGTGAACGGGCAAGCCAAAATATTTAAGTGTCTTTGAACGGGGTATGGTAGTAGATGCCAGGCTTCACCGGTTTGAGTCAAGAACTGCAGAGCTGCTGGGCTTTTCACGCTCAACAGTTTCCCGTGTGTATCAAGAATGGTCCAACACCCAAAGGACATCCAGGCAACTTGGCACAACTGTGGGACGCATTTGAGTCAACATGGGCCAGCATCCCTGTGGAGCACTTTCGACACCTTGTAGTCCGTGCCCCGATAAATTGAGGAAGTTCTGAGGGCAAAAGGGGATGCAACTGAATATTAGGAAGGTGTTCTTAATGTTTTGATCACTCAGTGTACAGTACGTGGAAATAGTTTTTCTTTGGCTGGAAAATAGAGGTGGTCTTTGTGTAGTGTCTGGTGAGCTTAGTTCTTTCTGAATCGAACTAATAAAAACAAATGTCATGTTTTTCCCATAATATGGGAATCAGTACTTTTGGTTAAACATTACAGAAAATACTGTTATGCCTTATATGGTAGTGAGAACATCCTCTCTTATGTCATCGACACATAGTTGTAAAAGTAGCATTGTCGTGAATAGTTATGTGCTAATGACACATCACTGATGCATTTGAAATATGAATATTATGTCAAGGCCTCTTGTATTTTTTAGCAACTTAACTTCGTTTTGTCTCTTTTCTGACCCCACACCCCTCACCTCCCACCTGCCAACCATAGGCAGTCGATTTGGACAAATGGGTATGTCTGCTCATGTTTCCCTTCCTGTCACGTTTCCCTAAAGTTTTCCCCTCCTCTCCACCCCTTGTCTACCGTGAGTGCTCTATGAGTGCTCTCATCTCTCACCCAATGTCCCTGTCTCAAACAGTGATGCGCCACTTTCGTCTGCCCTCACTCATACTACCTAACTCCACACTTTGCTCAGTGTTGTCATAGCTGAAATACCGAGCGGCGTTTCAGATGACACTCTAGGAACGATTCCTGTCAGCAACACAGGAGCAACTGAGAAGCTCTCTGCCGTCGAGGGTTTCTGGCTGCCGTATAATCTCTACACTACGTCCCAACAGCAGAAACGTGGACCACAGACCAGAGTGTTGGATGGTGTCATTTGAAACAAGGCTCTTTACTGCCCTGTGACCTTGTCCCTCTGAATGTCTCCTATACAACCTTCATCATACTCCCATCTTCACTCCTCACAGCCACATAAGTCCTGTTCATTGAATGTGGAACCAGACCAGCCCTTTACGTTTTCTTAATCCTTGCTATTCCGTCATCCCGTGAGTTACTGTGGTTTGACCAAACCATCACGGCAATTTATCTTAATCTTCAGAAAGTCTGGAATGTAGGGCAAAGTGTAACCTTGAATATCAAACTGCACGCACGCACGTACGTACGTACACACATGCGCGCGCGCGCACACACACACACACACACACACACACACACACACACACACACACACACACACACACACACAGGTTCACTAAATCTGACCTAGAGGTCAGTCTTGCGCTGTGTTCTGACTCTCCACTTACTCATGGAATAATCAAGATGATAACAACATTGGCGGTGGAAATGATAACCACTAATTATAACAAATGTTGAAGAAACAATATTGTTTGATTGTCTGAATGTCACTTTTTCTGCCTTCCAGTTAAATGTGACATGTGACTTTCTGTGGTATTGCTTCTTGCTTCCAGTATTGTTAATCATTTGACTTTTGTTAATCAATTTCCCTTTCCACTCACCCCTGGTTTGTATTGACACAATGTGGACATGTTTGCTGTTGTGTTGGTTCTCTGTGGTGGGCTCTCTGACTCCTCTCAGCCAGATACGTTCAGTACACAGGTTCTCTGTTGCCTGCCACGTTGTTCTCAGTTTGGTACGAGGAGGATGACTCGCTCAACTTCTGTCTCCCTCCTCAGTCTTTAACAGTCCTGTGTGCCTGACCTTAGCAGGCTGAATGTTGAATCATACACGACTCTCTTCGGTTGGATTTTTAACTTCTCGCTCTCCTGTGTTCTGCCCAGTCATCTCAAGGAGGGGGCCACCGTACCCTGCTGTATGGCCATGCCATCCTACTGAAGCACACTCACTCCAGCATGGTAAACAGACTCCTCTGTCTCACTGCGTAGTTTCACATGTTTCTCATTTCACCAACCCACTATCATTTTCACATGTTTCTCATTTCACCAACCCACTATCATCCACTTCTTTCTACTTCTAACTCACCCAGACTATCTCCCACATTACCACCCACACTACCACCCACACCAACACCATCACCCACACCAACACTATCACCCACACCAACACTATCACCCACACCAACACTGTCACCCACACTATCACCCATACCAGCACTACCACCCACACCAACACTATCTCCCACACTACCACCCACACCAACACTAGCACCCACACCCACACTATCTCCCACACTACCACCCACACCAACACTAGCACCCACACCCACACTATCTCCACCACCACCACCCACGCAACACTATCTCCCACACTATCACCCACACCAACACTACCACCCACACTATCACCCATGCCCACACCATCTCCCACACTTCCACCCACACTATCATCCACACCCACACTTTCTCCCTCTATCTCCCTCGTCATAACCACATAAGTCCCATTCATTGAATGTGTACTATACCAGCCATTTACGTTTTTAGTGTGGGTGGTAGTGTGGGTGGTAGTGTGGGTGGTAGTGTGGGAGACAGTTTTGCAGTTACATGGGTTTGCTTTTCAATTAGCGCTTCATTATTCAATGTGTAATTTTTACTCTCTGTGTACTGCAGTACCTCAGCTGTTTGACTACCTCAAGGTCACTCACAGACAAACTGGCCTTTGATGTGGGCTTACAGGAAGATTCCACCGGTATGGCCTTTACCATAGAGAACAGTGCTCAAATTAATTTTCTGCACAGTGTTCAGTTGTGTGACGCAAGTGTTCCTCCACAGGGGAGGCGTGCTGGTGGACTATTCACCCTGCGTCCAAGCAGAGGTCAGAGGGAGAAAAGGTCAGGGTGGGAGATGACCTCATCCTGGTCAGCGTGTCCTCTGAGAGATACCTGGTGAGCCGCTTTGGTGACACACTGCCAAGTGGACTTTCAACCCCACCAGGTTATGGATAGAGCTGACGTTCTCTCTCTCTCTCTCACACTTCAGCATCTCTCCTACGCCAGTGGTGACCTCATGGTGGACGCCTCCTTCATGCAGACGCTGTGGACCATGAGCCCTGTGATGTCTGGCTGTGAACTTGCTGAAGGTGTGTATATGTTTTTATTGTTTTTCTATTTCCTAGTTGTTAGCTGATCATCTAGAAACACTACACTTGACTGCCGTGTCTTTCTCTCATTGCCAGTGTAACATCAACCCCTCAGGCTTTCTGACTGGAGGCTATGTTCTTAGACTGTTCCATGGTCACATGGATGAGTGCTTGGCTATCCCTGCTGCCGAACAAGGAGACGACCAGCGCAGGTGATGAACACTGTTGAACTATTCTACATTTACATTTGACATTTTATATATATATATATATATATATATATATATATATATATATTATAGGGGTGGAAGGGTCAAGAGACCTGAGGTGGCAGAACTGAGTACTCAGGTTGGGTTATAGGGTTTGTGCATAGCCTGAATGTAGGGAGGGGCAGTTCCTCTTGCTGTTCCGTAGGTAAGCACCCTGGTCTTGTAGTGGAAGCCAGTGAAGTGTGCGGAGGAGCGGTGTGACATGGGAGAACCTAGGAAGGTTAATCAGATGTTAATCAGATATTTAATCTGACACTGCATAAACACCACCTGTCACTAACAGCCCATCTCTGTTTTCAGAATTGCTCATTATGAAGGGGGTGCTGTCTGTAGCCATGCCCGGTCACTATGGAGACTAGAACCTCTCCGGATTGGGTGAGTGAATGCCCTTCTGTTCATCAGCTTTATGTAACAAACTACCATTACAATTGTCTTACATGAGTTCTCTCTTTGGGGTTGTACTTATGGCTCTGTGTAGATGGAGTGGAGGTCACATGAAATGGGGCCAGTCGTTCCGAGTGCGTCATATAACCACAGGCCGCTACCTCTGCCTGGATGAAGAGAAAGGACTGCTGGTGGTGGACCCTGAAAAAGCCAACGCCAAGATGTCAGCCTTCTGCTTCAGAATCTCCAAGGTCAGGGTCGTCCCGAACGGTGCTCTGTTCATATAAAGAGCAGTGTGAAAAAAACGCACGTGGTCCTTTTCATAGAATGGATCAAAAGCTTCTGGCAGCGTTCATATCATCCCTCCGTACCTAGCGCTGTTGATAGTCATTCTTTCTCCTTGTTGTTCCGTGTTCCAACCTGCAGGAAAAGATCGAGGTGGCTCAGAAACGAGATGTGGAGGGCATGGGCACACCAGAGATCAAGTATGGGGAGTCCATGTGCTTTGTACAGCACGTCTCCTCTGGCCTCTGGCTTACATACGCCTCTGTCGATGCCAAGTCCGCTCGCCTGGGACCTCTTAAGAGGAAGGTATGGAGAAATCGTGTTTTTAGGCAAGATGCCGAAAAACACCTGAGCTAAAGGACAGGATGAACAACAGCAAAGGAAATGCTAAGAGATAATGAAGACCCCGTAATATAGGGATTTACTGTGAATGCATTTTGTTCAGGCTTTTCAAATGCTCCGCTTTCCTCTGGAGTGCAACTGGTGTTTATCCATGTTGTCAATGTCTCTCTCAGGCCATCCTTCATAAGGAGGGCCACATGGACGATGCCCTGACCGTGGCCCGCTCCCAGACAGAGGAGTTCCAGGCTGCTCGTATGATCTACAACACAGCAGGCCTCTTCACTCAGTTCATTAAGTATGGCCCCTCTCCAGCCATAGGGAAGATCTTCCCTATGGCTCTCTGAGAAAATACTTATCTAGGAATCTCTTGAGTATTTCTACACATTATGGACATATGTATAGACCCCTTTGACTTACTGTTATCCTTCAGGAGGGGTGGAGCGCCTTGGTTTCAGTGTTTGACCTCATGCTCAGTACAGTGACGTTTTCCCCTGTTCCCTGTGTCTCCAGAGCGCTGGACTCTCTGAGCGGGAAGAACAAGTCTTCTTCAGGCCCCCCGTCTCTGCCCATGGACTCAGTGGCCCTCTCCCTGCAGGACCTCATCTTCTACTTCCGGCCCCCTGAGGAGGAGCTGGAGCACGAGGAGAAGCAGACCAAACTACGCTCCCTCAAGAACAGACAGAACCTCTTCCAAGAGGAGGTCAGTGCTCACGCACAACAGATGAGGATGATGCACTGTATGTTGAAAATATTCTTCCCGCACGGCTCCTCCCTTTGGTGTTCCTATGTTATTTGTGTCATTCCGCACAGGGCATGATCACCCTGGTGCTGGACTGTATTGACCGACTCAATGTCTACAACACGGCGGCCCACTTCTCCGAGTTTGCAGGGGAGGAAGCTGCCGAGTCTTGGAAGGAAATCGTTAATCTCCTGTACGAGCTGCTGGGTATGTGACCTTCTATTCATCCCGTTGTTTCAGGTCCCATCATGTTTCTGCATGGCTGTGGTTACTATGGCAACATGCCCTTTCAATCTGAACATGACATAGCTCTGATCTCTGTCATTCTCTTCCTGTGAAGCCTCTCTCATCAGAGGTAACCGGGCCAACTGTGCTTTGTTCTGTGATAACCTGGATTGGCTGGTCAGCAAACTGGACCGTTTAGAGGCCTCCTCAGGTTAAGTCCCACTACAACACACTCCATCACCTTTCAGCACTGAATCACATTGACTTGAATGTGTTACGGGAGTGCCCTCTGTGTTTCATTGCGTGTTATGCTCCCCACAGGCATCCTGGAGGTGCTGTACTGCGTTCTGATTGAGAGTCCAGAGGTCCTGAACATCATCCAGGAGAACCACATTAAATCTATCATTTCTCTACTGGATAAGCATGGACGCAATCACAAGGTCAGTGAATACGTGTACAGGTCATTGAATTTTATTATTATATTTATTATTTCTAATATTAAGTTGTATTATTTAGGCCTGTGCTTATCTAGAGAAGTGTTCATATGTTGTTGACAGTCCATCTCCTTATGATTTGAGAGCTGATTTTAGAATTTTCTCTCTCCCTAGGTGTTGGATGTGCTCTGCTCTTTGTGTGTGTGTAACGGTGTGGCTGTAAGGTCCAATCAGAATCTCATCACAGAGAATCTGCTTCCAGGTCGCGACCTCCTCCTGCAGTCCAACATCATCAATTATGTCACCAGGTATACAGACATCTGGCCATACTAAATATCATTTGTGAAAATACAACCACGGCAATTCGCTTTTTTCTTTCAAACCATTAACTGTTTTTTCATCTCAGTGTGAGACCCAACATCTTCCTCGGAACCTGTGAGGGATCCACACAGTATAAGAAGTGGTATTTTGAGGTGATGGTGGATTATGTGGAGCCTTTCCTGACCGCCCAGGCCTTCCACCTGCGTGTGGGCTGGGCTCTGACCGAGGGCTACAGCCCCTACCCTGGGGGTGGTGAGGGCTGGGGCGGCAACGGGGTTGGCGACGACCTCTACTCCTACGCCTTTGATGGACTCCACCTGTGGTCAGGTACGGCATGCAGGGCCTCGCTTTAGAATGCAGAACTCTATTACTGGTTGACGTCTTATAGATCCGTGTGTCTCCACAGGACGAGTCCTCCGGCATGTCGCCTCCCCCAACATGCACATCCTAGCGGCAGACGATGTGGTCAGCTGCTGCCTGGATCTGAGCGTGCCCAGTATCTCGTTCCGTATCAACGGGCACCCGGTGCAGGGCATGTTTGAGAACTTCAACCTGGACGGCCTCTTCTTCCCTGTCGTCAGCTTCTCTGCAGGCGTCAGGTGAGAACCGACGATAGGGCTTACAGAGCCGCTGTCATTTTACAATGAGTCTTAAGAAAATGAGTGATGTCAAATGAGTGGTCACTGTTCATGTTCTCCTCTCAAACGCTAAGGGTTCGTTTTCTCCTGGGAGGGCGGCATGGGGACTTCAAATTCCTCCCACCGCCAGGCTATGCCCCGTGCTATGAGGCTGTGCTGCCCAAGGACCGACTGCGTATTGAGCCCATCAAGGAGTATAAGCATGATTTCAATGGTGTCCGCAATCTGTTGGGGCCTACACAGTCCCTCTCGCACACCGCCTTCACCCCCTGCCCTGTGGACACAGTACAGGTACAACCCTCGAATGATCTGTGCACATCTCGTTCTCCTAGCTCTTGCCTCCATTCACTGCGTTGTCCTTTCAGATTGTGCTTCCGCCTCACTTGGAGCGCATTCGGGAGAAGCTGGCGGAAAACAGCCATGAGCTGTGGGCCGCCACTCGCATTGAACAAGGATGGACCTACGGGTCGGTGAGTGCTTCCCATACTGCCTCAGTCAGATCACATGACTTAAGGATATCTATTTAATCCAATCTGGCAAACATCTTGATTCTTTCCACTCCTCCAGTTCCGAGATGACAACAAGAAACTGCACCCCTGCCTAGTGGATTTCCAGAGCCTGCCAGAGCCAGAGAAGAATTACAACCTTGCAATGTCTGGAGAAACACTCAAGTGAGTCAAGGTCATGGACACGCACTCTCAAGGTCATGGACACGCACTCTCAAGGTCTTGGACACGCCCTCTCAGCCTAGTATGTCTGCATGTGCTGGGTGTTCACCACCTCTCCTTCTGCTCCTCAAAGGACTCTGCTGGCGCTGGGCTGTCATGTGGGCATGGGGGATGAGAAAGCAGAGGAGAACCTGAAGAACATCAAGATGCCCAAAACGTGAGCGATACCTCAAGATTGTGATCTGACTTATTTAGGCATGACGTCATTATTCTCTGATATTCACTTACGTGGTTGAAAAGTGAATGATCTGTTTGACATTATCTGAGATGGGCATTGTGAAATGTTGGATTGTCATTTTAAGTTGAGGCCTGTTCACTTTAGTGAATAGCAATAATGATATCTGACTTACTAGTGTAATCATGACATCCCGTTTGTTCCATTAGGTATATGATGAGTAGTGGATATAAGCCTGCCCCTCTGGACCTCAACCATGTCAAGCTGACACCCAACCAGACCAACCTAGTGGAGAGACTGGCAGAGAATGGGCACAACGTGTGGGCTCGTGACAGGGTCCACCAGGGATGGACCTACAGCATTGTACAGGTAGCTTCTCCTCCCTCTGCCTGTCCTTGGTTCTCGCAGGAGACTCGCACACAGCAAGTAAGGCCAAACCTGTGGTAATACTGTAGCTCAAGTCCTTTTCAAACAAGGACTATTGAATATCAGTAGTGTTTTTGTGGGGTGGGTTTTAATGCGCTCGTAGGCGTGCAGGTGGGCACACAACAAGCTCACCTAAAGTGACGCAGCTATAGTACTTTATAAAAGTTGAACTCTGGGTGAAGCATTATTCATACCTGACTCATGAGTCGTTGAAGTCGGGATGTTTTCGGAGCCAACATTTATGCAACTGTTCAAGACAAATAGAGCTAGTGCAGTATCACTCTTTCTAAGATGTATCAAGATGTAAGTCCATGACTTACAGAATAAATCTATGACTCCCACAATCGTTTAAGTTGATTTCAAGTCTTTATTTCCATGTTCAGGACATTATGAGCAAGCGCAACCCGCGCCTGGTGCCGTACAACCTGCTGGACGAAAAGACCAAAAAGACCAACAGAGACACTGTCTGTGCAGCTGTCCGCACTCTCATCGGCTACGGTTACAACATTGAGCCACCTGACCAGGAGAGCAGTGAGTCTGTCTGTCTGCCAAGTTGTTCATATTTCAGTACTGTACTGAACTAGCTACTAGTCCTGTTAAATACAGCTAGATATACTGTACACACACATGCATATATATACTACTGGTCAAGGGTGCCAATAATTATGTACCTGACTGCTATGTATATGTATATATATATATATACTGTAGCTCAATATATATATATATATATATATATATATATCATCTTAATAATGACACCTGTATCTCTGTTTGTGCAAGGTGGTAATGGAGAAGGTCATTCCCGTGGAAATAAGATCCGTGTGTTCCGGGCTGAGAAGTCATATGCGGTGACCCAGGGGAAGTGGTACTTTGAGTTTGAGGCTGTCACCGTGGGGGATATGAGAGTGGGTTGGGCCAGACCCAGTGTTCGCGCTGACACAGAGCTGGGGGCGGATGAGCTCGCCTATGTCTTCAATGGTTTCAAGGTATGGTCGGTGATGAAGGATCTGTTCTGCGTCTGTTTTAGGGAAAACATTTACTAATGTGTCCTACTCTTAAACTTTGACTTTTCTTTTTTGTAGGCTCAGCGCTGGCATGTGGGCAATGAGCCGTTTGGTCGTAGCTGGTTGCCAGGTGACGTGGTAGGCTGTATGATCGACCTGGTAGAGCAGAACATCTTCTTCACCCTGAATGGAGAGATGCTGATCAGCGACTCTGGCTCTGAGATGGCCTTCAAGGACATAGACACAGGAGATGGTGAGTGACTGCTGTGGCAGGTAAATCCTTATAGGTTGGATCTGCTGCCCAAGAGGTGGATAGTATGATTCAGTATGATTCAGTGTAATTTAAATCTATGCCATTCATTAAACTGTGTCTCTCTGTCTCCAGGCTTTATCCCTGTGTGTAGTCTGGGCCTGTCTCAGGTTGGCCGGCTCAACCTGGGCCAGAACGTCAGCAGCCTGCGCTACTTCACCATCTGTGGCCTGCAGGAGGGCTTTGAGCCTTTCGCCATCAACATGAAGAGAGATATCACCATGTGGTTCAGCAAGAGCCTGCCCCAGTTCATCCCTGTTCCTACAGAACACCCTCACATTGAGGTACAGCATATCTTGTTCAGTAACAGTGGCTCGTTATGCTTAGAAATGACTTCTGTTCCCATATTACATGATCGTAAATTGACAAATGTCAAAGTTAGGTTTCTCTTAGATTTCCCATGTACCCTTTGTAGGTGTCCCGTGTGGATGGGACGGTGGACAGCGCTCCGTGTCTGAAACTGACCCACAAGACCTTCGGCTCTCAGAACGCCAACACAGACCTGCTGTTCCTGAGGCTCAGCATGCCCGTGGAGTTCCACGAGACCTTTAAGGTTATGGCCGGGACCACCCCCCTCACCCGAGCTCTGACCATCCCTGAGGACGAGGTTCTGGAGGTTGACCCCGACTCTGACTTTGAAGTGCTGAAGAAGTCTGCCAGCCGCACAGAGAAGGAGGAGGAGAAGAAGGAGCCCTCTGTGCCTAAGGAGATCCCTGTCAACGAAGGAGGAGAGAATGTGAAAGATGCCTCTACAGAGAAGAGCAAGAAGAAGGGGTCAGTATTGAGCAGGGGTCAGATGGGTAAAGAGAAAGACCGTAGTCTTTGGACAGGCTACAACAACTCTGTTGGAAAAAAGTAGAAAGTGAAAGCTGAAAACCAGGATTGGGGTCAATTTGAATTGAAATAAGCCAATTCAGGAAGTGATTTGAATTTAAAATGTGAAAATCAGTTAATTGAGGAATCGTTGAGCACAGATGCCCTTTTTACCCTATTAAATTGGAATTTCAGTTGACTTCCTGAATTTAACTGCAACCATCGTCGTGTTTTCTCAGTCGTCTGGTATAGGAGGTCCTACTCCACTGCCACGTTGTTTGTGTGCCCCTCAGGTTCCTGTTCAAGGCCAAGAAGGCAGCTTTCACTCCGCCCCCTGTTGTTCCCACCATGCCCCGCCTGATGGAGGAAGTTGTACCAGACGATCGAGATGACGACGACATCATCCTCAACACCACCACAGTATGACCTTTTTACGTGTGACCTCTTCAGACCCTAGTGTCTAAACCTAACTCTCTGAATGGATAATCACTTCTCTTCACCAGGACATTTTTGGAGTGATGATTATTATTTGTTGTTTGGTTTAGTTCAATCCATTTTTAAGTCATGTTTTCTGCCCACTTCCTCTGTGTGCAGTACTATTATTCAGTGCGAGTGATTGCGGGACAAGAACCCAGCGGTGTGTGGGTGGGCTGGATCACCCCGGACTACCACCAGTACGACCTGCACTTTGACCTCAGCAAAGTCAGAAATGTCACTGTCACCGTGGGAGATGACAAAGGCAACATCCATGACAGGTGAGACACACACACAAACACACACACACATACACAAACACACAGAGATATTAAGATATTATCTTAGCGTACTGTTTTCTCTCACCTGTCTCCCTCAGTATGAAGCGCAGTAACTGCTACATGGTGTGGGGAGGGGAGTTCAGCAGCTCCCAGCAGACCCGTGTCAGTCAGGAGGACTTTGTGATTGGCTGCCTTATTGACCTGGACACTGGCCTCATGACTTTCACAGCCAACGGGAAAGAGATCAACACCTTCTACCAGGTGAGATGCTGTATTCACAGTGTAAGCATGTATTTATTTACTCTGAAGCTTGTCACGGGTTAATGGACTTAATGGGAAAAGTACAAACTGCTATGTGCTTCATCTGTGATACTGGTTGTTTGTTCCAGGTGGAGCCCAACACTAAACTGTTCCCAGCTGTCTTTGTCCTGCCCTCCAGTCAGAACATGCTGCAAGTGGAGCTGGGCAAGCTCAAGGTCAGACTCACAGAGAATCCCTCAAGTACATTTGTCACTGTCTGCTTTTACAGTGTTAACTCATTACTGTCTGCTTTAAAAATGTTATGGATGTGTTTTTTGCCCCTTTAATTCTCTCACTCAACCTATCATGTCACTTCAACGACCACCCTTCTACTCTCCAAAGTAAGGGTTTGTTCTCTCCTCTCGCCGTAGAACATCATGCCCATCTCGGCAGCCATGTTCCGCAGTGAGCGTAAGAACCCGGTCCCCCAGTGTCCTCCCAGGCTGGACGTCCAGATGCTGACCCCAGTCATCTGGAGCCGTATGCCCAACCACTTCCTGTCCCCAGAGACGGGCCGTGTGAACGAGAGGCACGGCTGGATGGTGGAGTGTAGAGAGCCTCTCACCATGATGGCCCTGCACATCCCTGAAGAGAACAGGTCAGAACACGGCCACATTTACTGACCTCTAAGCAGAGGATTATTGTATTTGATGAACTGGTTATCACGTAATCAAGAATGGTAGCTATTGTTCATATGTTGAGAACTTGCAAATACTTCAGAAAGTATTAATACCCCTTGACTTATTACACGTAAATTAAATATTTTATTCTCACCCATCTATCTACCTACAATACCCCATAATGACAAAGTGAAAACATGTTTTTAGGAATGTTTTCAACTGTAATTAAAATGTAATACGTAAATATCTCATTTGCATAAGTATTCACACCCCTGAGTCAATACATGTTAGAATCACCTTTGGCAGTGACTACAGCTGTGAGTCTTTCTGGGTAAGTCTCTTAAGATCTTTCCACACCTGGGTTGTACAATATTTTCCTATGATTCTTTTCAAAATTCTTCAACCTCTGTCAAATTGGTTGTTGATCATTGATAGACAACCATTTTCAAGTCTTGCCATAGATTTTCACGTAAGATTTATGTCAAAACTCTAACTCGGCCACTCAGGAACATTCACTGCCTTCTCGGTAAGCAACTCCAGAATAGATTTAGCCTTGTGCTTTAGGTTATTGTCCTGTTGAAATGTAAATTCATCTCCCAGTGTCTGGTTGAAAGCAGACTGAAGCAGGTTTTTCTCTAGGTTTTTGCGTGTGCTTAGCTTCATTCTGTTTCAATTTTATCCTGAAACACTCCCCAATCCTTTATTGGATTTGCCCCAAACATTATACATTTTTTGCAGTATTACTTTAGTGCCTTTTTGCAAATAGGATTAATGTTTTGGAATATTTGTATTATGTACAGGCTTCCTTCTTTTCACTCTGTCAATTAGGTTAGTATTGTGGAATAACTACAATGTTGTTGATCCGTTTTCTCATCTATCACAGCCATTAATGTAACTGTTTTAAAGTCACCATTGGCCTCAGGGCAAAAATCCCTGAGCGTTCCTCTCTGGCAACTGAGTTAGGAAGGACCCTTTGTACTGATCAGGTGTATTGGTATACCATCCAAGTGTAATTAATAACTTCACCATGCTCAAAGGTATATTCATTGTCTGTTATTTAAAATGTTAAAAAATCATATTTTTTCATCTACCAATAGATAGATGCTATTTTTAGACCTTATAGCTAGAACATCCATCAGAAGCTAGCCATCATATGCTAACCAGCTAATTAGCTACTAGCTATTTAGTCATTGTTAGCCACTGCTAGCGGCCTTTACCTTTAGCTCAGACACCAGCCACTTTTAGCCTGGATAATACCCACCAGTCTGCACAGCGCGATATCATCCCTGAGCGTACCGGACTGCTTTTCTCCACTACATCACCAGATTCCTGCCGTAAGCCCCCTGATCATTACTCCAGATCATCGCAGCTAGCTAGCTGCTACCGAGTGGCCCAGCCCCGAAGCTAGCCTTGAGCCAGGCCCATCTCCTGGCCTGCTCAGTGGACCCTATGATCACTCGGCTACACAGCTGATGCCTCCCGGACTCGTCACTAACACTACTAGAAGCCACTATATCACCGGATTCCTGCCGTAAGCTCTGGACCTTTGCATCGGTTCATCACAGATAGCTAGCTGCTACCGAGTGGCTATAGTGGCTAACGCCCTTGTCCCGAAGCTAGCACCAGTTAGCCTCGAGCCAGGCTCATCTCCCGGCTTGCAAACGAAATTACTCCAACTACAATACCTCTTTTGCCAATTGGCCTGGACCCTTTGTCGACACGGAGCCCCGCCGATCCATCACGAGTGGTCTGCCGACGTAATTCCGTCCATTGTGCCCTCAACCGGCCTTTGCCGGACGTCGGTGAAAACGCTTCTGCTAGCCCCGACCTGCTATTTTTTTGAATGCCTTGTCTCCTGCTTGCTAGTGTTAGAACGACGACCTAACGCTTCCCTGTTTCATCTATTACTGTTCACTGGACCTGGCTACATACTGTAGCTGATGCCTGCTGGACTGTTCATTAATCATGGTACTCCATTTTGTTTATTTTGTTTATCTGTCAGCCCCAGCCTCGAACTCAGGCCCTGTGTGTAGTTAACTGACCCTCTCTGCCCATTCATCGCCATATATGAAACTGCATATAAACTCTTATTCCATAAATGAACTTGAAATGCTATCTGGCCATGAATTGAGTCCAGCCAAATGTGTGCGCCCAAATCTGTACGCTGTTGTTGTCTGTACATTTTTGTCTTAGCTAGCTCTCCCAATCAATACCTGTGATTGCTTGTATATTGTTTTTTAGGGTAGTTATCATTGTTTTATTTTACTGCGGAGCCCCTAGCCCCACTCAACATTCCTCAGATACAGTACCTATTTTGCCCCACCTCCCACACATGCTGTGACCTCCCCTAGCATAACTAGTGCCTCCAGAGATGCAACCTCTCATCATCACTCAATGCCTAGGTTACCCTCAACTGTACACGCACCCTACCATACCCTTGCCTGTACATTATGCCCTGAATCTATTCTACCATGCCCAGAAATCTACTCCTTTTATTCTCTGTCCCCAATGCACTAGATTACCAGTTTTGATAGCCTTTAGCCGTACCCTCATCCTACTCCTCCTCTGTTCCTCGGGTGATGTAGAGGTTAACCCAGGCCCTGTGTGTCCCAAGGCGCTCTCATTTGTTGACTTCTGTAACCGTAAAAGCCTTGGTTTCATGCATGTTAACATAAGAAGCCTCCTCCCTAAGTTTGTTTTACTCACTGCTTTAGCACACACCGCCAACCCTGATGTCCTTGCCGTGTCTGAATCCTGGCTTTGGAAGGCCACCAAAAATCCTGAAACTTCAATCCCTAACTATAACATCTTCCGACAAGATAGAACTGCCAAAGGGGGAGGAGTTGCAATCTACTGCCGAGATAGCGTGAAGAGTTCTGTCATACTTTCCAGGTCTATGCCTAAACAGTTAGAGCTTCTAATTTAAAAAATGTATCTCTCCAGAAATAAGTCTCACTGTTGCCGCCTGTAATAGACCCCCCTCAGCTCCCAGCTGTGCCCTGGACACCACATGTGAATTGATTGGCCCCCATCTATCTTCAGAGTTCGTTCTGCTAGTTGATTTTAAATGGAATATGCTTAACACCCCGGCCGTCCTACAATCTAAGCTAGATGCCCTCAATCTCACACAAATTATCAAGGAACCCACCAGGTACAACCCTAAATCCATAAACATGGGCACCCTCATAGATATTATCCTGACCAACTTGCCCTCCAAATGCACCTCTGCTGTTTTCAATCAGGATCTCAGTAATCACTGCCTCATTGCCTGCATATGTTATGGGTTTGCGGTCAAACGACCACCCCTCATCACTGTCAAACGCTCCCAAAAACACTTTCTAATAGACCTGGCCCGGGTATCCTGGAAGGATATTGACCTCATCCCGTCAGTAGAGGATGCCTGGTTGTTCTTTAAAAGTAATTTCCTCACCATCTTAAATAAGCATGCCCCTTTCAAAAAATGGAGAACTAAGAACAGATATAGCTCTTGGTTCACTCCAGACCTGACTGCCCTCAACCAGCATAAAAACATCCTGTTTCCTCCTGGCTACCCCAACCCCGGCCAACAGCTCCGCACCCCCCGCAGCTACTTGCCAAATCCCCCCCATCTTCTCCTTCACCCAAATCCAGATAGCAGATGTTCTGAAAGAGCTGCAAAACGTGGACCCGTACAAATCAGCTGGGCTAGACAATCTGGACAATCTGGACCCTGCCGCCATTGTTGCGATCCCTATTACTAGTCTGTTCAAACTCTCTTTCGTATCGTCCGAGATTCCTAAAGATTGGAAAGCTGCCGCGGTCATCCCCCTCTTCAAAGGGGGTGACACTCTAGACCCAAACTGTTACAGACCTATATCCATCCTGCCCTGCCTTTCCAAAGTCTTTGAAAGCCAAGTTAACAAACTGACCATTTAGAATCCCACCGCAACTTCTCCGCTGTGCAATCCGGTTTCCGAGCTGGTCACGGGTGCACCTCAGCCACGCTCAAGGTATCAAACAATATCATAACCGCCATCGATGCTTGACTAGCATCACTACTCTGGATGGTTCTGACTTAGAATATGTGGACAACTACAAATACCTAGGTGTCTGGCTAGATTGTAAACTCTCATTACAGACTCATATTAAACATCTCCAATCCAAAGTGAAATCTAGAATCGGCTTCCTATTTTGCAACAAAGCCTCATCACTCATGCTGCCAAACATACTCTCGTAAAACTGTCTATCCTACCGATCCTCGACTCGGCGATGTCATTTACAAAATCGCCTCCAACACTCTTCAGCAAACTGGATGTAGTCTATCACAGTGCCATCCATTTTGTGACCAAAGCCCCATATACCACCTACCACTGCGACCTGTATGCAAGTCGCCTGTAGGCCCTTGCTACATATTCATCGCCAGGCCCACTGACTCCAGGTCATCTACCATAACAACACCCACCCATAGCACGTGCTCCAGCAGGTATATCTCACTGGTCATCCCCAAAGCCAAAGCCTTTCCTTCCAGTTCTCTGCTGCAAATGACTGGAACGAATTGCAAAAATCGCTGAAGTTTGAGACTTATATCTCCCTCACTAACTTTAAGCATCAGCTATCTGAGCAGCTCACCGATTGCTGGAGCTGTACACAGCCCATCTGCAAATAGCCCATCCAACTAACTACCTCATCCCCAAATGTTTTTTATTTACTTTTTTTGATCTTTTGCACACCTGTATTTCTACTTGTACATCATCATCTGAATATCTATCACTCCAGTGTTAATTTGCTAAATTTTAATTACTTCGCTACTATGGCCTATTTATTGCCTTACCTCCTTACTCCATTTGCGCACACACTGTATATAGATTTTTTCTATTGTGTTATTGACTGTACTTTTGTTTATTCCATGTATAACGGTGTTGTTTTTGTCACACTGCTTTGCTTTATCTTGGCCAGGTCGCAGTTGTAAATGAGAACTTGTTCTCAACCGGCCTACCTGGTTAAATAAAGGTGAAATAAAAAAATTAAATGGGTGCTTCTACACCTACATTGCTTGCTGTTTGGGGTTTTAGGCTGGGTTTCTGTACAGCACTTTGAGATATCAGCTGATGTACGAAGGGCTATATAAATACATTTGATTTGATTTGATTTGGTTCCCTTCTTTGCGAGGCATTGGACCCTTTGTGGTTGAATCTGTCTTTGAAATTCACTGCTCGACCGAGGTACCTTGCAGATAATTGTATGTGTGTAGTACAGAGAAAAACACACACAGAGTGAGTCCATGCAACTTATTATGTGATTTGTTAAGCATATTTTTTGTCCTGAGCTTATTTAGGCTTGCCATAACAAAGAGGTTAAATATTTGTTATTTATTTAACCTTTATTTAACCTTTATTTAACTAGGCAAGTCAGTTAAGAGCAAGTTCTTATTTACAATGACGGCCTACCCCGGCAAAACCCTAACCCGGACGACATTGGGCCAATTGTGCGCTGCCCTATGGGACTCCCAGTCACGGCCGGTTGTGATACAGCCTGGAATCGAACCAGGGTCTGTAGTGATGCCTCTAACACTGAGATGCAATGCCTTAGACTACTGCGCAACTCGTGAGCCAATACTTATAAACTCAAGACCTTTCAGATTTTCATTTTTAATTCATTTGTAAAAATTTAATTCCACTTTGACATTATAGGGTATTGTGTGTAGGCCAGTGACCAAAGCATCTCAATTCAATCCATTTTAAATTCAGACTGTAAAACAACAAAATGTGGAAAAAGTCAAGGGGTGTGAATACTTTCTGAAGGCACTGCAGCTTTTAACAAAGATCACATGATTTGTTGATTTCAGTGTTTGCTATAGTATTGGAAAATAAATATAACCAATAGCCACCCACTCTGGCTCTGATGCAATAGATTTGTCAATCTATACTGCCTTGTGCCATACAGTTCTCTCCCTCTGTCCCCTCTAGATGTATTGACGTCCTGGAGCTGTCGGAGCGTATGGACCTGTTGAAGTTCCACTACCACACTCTGAAATTGTACGGCTCGGTCTGTGCTCTGGGGAACAACCGCGTGGCTCACGCCCTATGCAGTCATGTTGATGAGTCCCAGCTGTTCTACGCTATAGAGAACACCTACCTGCCTGGACCAATGAGGAGCGGCTACTACGACCTGCTCATCAGCATGCACCTGGAGTCGGCCAAGAGGAACCGCCTCATGACCAACAAGGAGTTCATCGTGCCCATGACAGACGAGACGCGCAGCATCAACCTCTACTCAGACACTGACAACTCCCATGCTTTACCAGGGGTAGGCCTCACTACCTGCCTGCGCCCCAAACTCCACTTCTCCCCCACTGGCTTTGTGGGGACAGACCTGGACATCTACACCCTCAGCCCATTCATCCCCCTACAGGTAAAAAGCCTCAGGCCGATGAAAGGAGAGCGGAAGGGTTTTCTGTTTGAACTGACCAATGGTGATTCATGTCTTTCTTTCTCCTGTAGGTGCTGAAGGCGAAGGCCCTGACCATGCTGACAGAAGCTGTACAAGACGGTGGTCAGGCCATGAGGGATCCTGTAGGAGGCAGTGTTGAGTTCCACTTTGTCCCCATCCTCAAGCTCATCAGCACCCTGCTCATCATGGGCGTGTTCGAGAATGAAGATGTCAAGCACATCCTGAAGATGATCGAGCCCACGGTGTTCAGTGGAGAGGCAGAGGCTGCTGCAGAAGAAGCAGAAGCCACAGCCAAGGGCGCGGGGAGCCAAACGCTGGCGCTCAAAGAAGGGGGGGAGGAGGTGAAGGAGGAAGAGGAGGGAGCAGTGGAGAGCGGACATGAAACAGAAATGGAGGACGAGGGGATGGGTGAGGAAGATGAGGAACTGGAGGCAGAGCTGGAGGAGCTGGGAGAAAAAGAGGAAGAGGAGGACGGAGAGAAAGTGGATGGAGAGAAAGGTGCTGAGGAGACAGAGAAGGAGGCGACGCCTGGAGAGGCAGACGGAGAGGCAGAAGAACAAGTAGGTCTGGAAGAGGGATTACTGCACATGAAGCTGCCAGAGTCTGTCAAGCTACAGGTTGGTGTGTGTCTCTTATCACTTCACTGTAACTTTCAAAATCCTCCCAAGTTTGACCAATTATACTAATCAGTATTGCTACATCTCATGTCTTTTCCTTTCTGTATGTCAGATGTGCACTCTGCTTCAGTATTTCTGTGACTGTGAGTTGCGCCACAGGGTAGAGGCCATCATAGCTTTCTCAGACCAGTTTGTGAGCCAGGTGCAGGCCAACCAGAGAGCCCGCTACAACGAGCTCATGCTGGCGTTCACCATGAGCGCTGCCGAGACGGCCCGCAAGACCCGCGAGTTCCGCTCCCCACCGCAGGAGCAGGTACCTTCAGCCTCCGGAGTACTGTCCCACTTTTAACAGTACATGAACGGTGACAACAACGTGTTGTCTTTCACCTGCAGGTCAACATGCTGATGAACTTTAAGAGCATTGCGGAGGATGAGGAGTGTCCTGTGCCTGATGAGGTCCGCGATGCCCTGCTGTCTTTTCACAAGAACCTGCTTGCTCACTGCGGTCAGTCAAACTAATTCAGTACTTATATCGCCAAATGTAACTTAGAACGTCACTTATATACATGTATATAGCCTAAATTTGAGGTGAGCAGCTAGTGTCAATGGTCTTTCATCCCTCATGTCACCTTCAGGAGTACACATTGAAGAGGAAGAGGTGGAGGAGGAGTTGGATATGTCTCTCAAAGGACGACTCTTCAGAATTTTGGACAAGTTGAGGCACCTTCGCAAGAAGAAGGTAGAGGAGGAGCCAGAACCTGTAGAAGAGACCAAACCCAGTGAGTCTCACTCTCTATCACTCGTCCCACTGAAAAACAGTCAAATCAAGCCAACGATGTACCTTCAATGCCAGAAGACAATCTGAATGGTTGATTGATTTGATTTCGTTTATTGGATAATTACGTTTATTGGATAACTTTTTGGGCGACCTGACCAAATTCACATACAGTTGAAGTCGGAGGTTTACATAAACTGCTCCACAAATGTCTTGTTAACAAACTATAGTTTTGGCAAGTCGGTTAGGACATCTACTTTGTGCATGACACAAGTAATTTTTTCAACAATTGTTTACAAACAGATTATTTCTCTTAAAATTGTCACGCCCTGACCTTAGAGAGCTGTTTTATTTCTCTATTTGGTTAGGTACGGGTGTGATTTGGGGTGGGCATTCTATGTTGTCTATTTCTTTGTTTTTGGCTGAGTATGGTTCCTAATCAGAGGCAGCTGTCTATCGTTGTCTCTGATTGGGGATCATACTTGGGCAGCCCTTTTTCCCACTTTCTGTTGTGGGATCTTGTTTTTGTTAGTTGCTGGTTTAGCGCTACATTACTTTACGTGTCGTTTATCTTTCTTGTTTTTTTGGGTTGTTCATTTAATAAATTCAAAATGTACACCTACCACGCTGCGCCTTGGTCTCATTCCGACGACAGCCGTAACAAAAATTCAGTGGGTCAGAGGTTTACATATACCAAGTTGACTGTGCCTTTAAACAGGTTTGAAAGTTCCAGAAATTGATGGCATGCCTTTAGAAGCATCTGATAGGCTAATTGACATCATTTGAGTCAATTGGAGGTGTACCTGTGGATGTATTTCAAGGCCTACCTTTAAACTCAGTGCCTCTTTGCTTGACATCATGGGAAAATCAGCCAAGACCTCAGAAAAAAAATTGTAGACCTCCACAAGTCTGGTTCATCCATGGGAGCATTTTCCAAACGCCTGAAAGTACTACGTTCATCTGTACAAACAATAGTACGCAAGTATAAACACCATGGGACCACGCAGCCGTCGTAACGCTCAGGATGGAGACGCGTTCTGTCTCCTATAGATGAACATACTTTGGTGCGAAAAGTGCAAATCAATCCCAGAACAACAGCAAAGGACCTTGTGAAGATGCTGGAGGAAATAGGTACTAAAGTATCTATATCCACAGTAAAACGAGTCCTGTATCGACATAACCTGAAAGGCCGCTCAGCAAGGAAGAAGCCACTGCTTCAAAACCGCCATATAAAAGCCAGAATACGGTTTGCAACTGCACATGGGGACAAAGATCGTACTTTCGTCTGATGAAACAAAAATAGAACTGTTTGGCCATAATGACCATTTTGTTTGGAGGAAGAAGGGGGAGGCTTGCAAGCCAAAGAACACCATCCCAACCGTGAAGCACGATGTTGGCAGCATCTTGTTGTGGGGGTGCTTAGCTGCAGGAGGGACTGGTGCACTTCACAAAACAGATGGCACAATGAGGAAGGAAAATTCTGTGGATATATTGAAGCAACATCTCAAGACATCAGCCAGGAAGTTAAAGCTTGGTCGCAAAGCTTGGTCGCAAATGGGTCTTCCAAGTGGACAATGACCCCAACCACACTTCCAAAGTTGTGGCAAAATGGCTTAAAGTCAAGGTATTGGAGTGGCCATCACAAAGCTCTGACCTCAATCCTATAGAAAATGTGTGGGCAGAACTGAAAAAGTGTGTGCGAGCAAGGAGGCCTACAAACCTGACTCAGTTACACCAGCTCTGTCAGGAGGAATGGGCCAAAATTCACCCAACTTATTGTGGGAATCTTGTGGAAGGCTACCCGAAACATTAGACCCAAGTTCAACAATTTAAAGGCAATGCTACCAAATACTAATTGAGTGTATGTAGACTTCTGACCCACTGGGAATGTGATGAAAGAAATAAAAGCTGAAATCAATCATTCTCTCTGCTATTATTATGACATTTCACATTCTTAAAATAAGGTGGTGATCCTAACTGACCTGAGACAGGGAATTTTTACTTGGATTAAATGTCAGGAATTGTGAAAAACTGAGTTTAAATGTATTTGGCTAAGGTGTATGTAAACTTCCGACTTCAACTGTAAGTTTAGTTTTTGCGTCTATTACTTTTGATTTTGTACACTAGCTTCAAACAGCTGCAAATAAATAAAAAAATTGGTTATTGAAAATATATTTCGCAGTGTTTTACAATGATTCTCTAGACTCTGAGTGCTTGTTTTGTCACATTAACTGACATTTGGCGAGCTATTCGAATTTTAGCAACCAGCAAATGGCATAGCGATTCCTGCATATTGCACCTTTAAAAGCAGTAGGCTGCTCCAGCTGGAGACAACATTACAAAATTGAAATGTCAGTCTAGTCATGGGATAATTTCATTCGGTTTCAACAATCAATCAATCAATCAATCAAGTGATGCCTCTTGTTTATAACCTCCCCTTTCTCTCCTCCAGGCACCCTCCAGGAGCTCATTTCCCACACTATGATCCACTGGGCCCAGGAGTCGTTCATCCAGAACCCTGAGCTGGTGCGTCTGATGTTCAGCCTGCTACACCGTCAGTATGACGGGCTGGGGGAGCTGATCCGGGCCCTGCCCAAGGCCTACACCATCAACGCCATCTCCATAAAGGATACCATGGACCTGCTGGAGTGCCTGGGACAGATCCGCTCGCTGCTCATCGTCCAGATGGGCCCCGAGGAGGAGAGACTCATGATCCAGAGCATCGGGTCAGTAGTACACAGTAGACAAGTAAAATAATTTACTATACAGAGAACTGGATGGATTGAGGAGGAACTGAGAGTCAACATGAGCCTTCTCTCTCCGTCAGAAACATCATGAGCAACAAAGTGTTTTATCAGCACCCCAACCTGATGCGAGCGCTGGGCATGCACGAGACTGTCATGGAGGTGATGGTCAACGTGCTGGGTGGTGGCGACTCCAAGGTAAAGTGGTTACTTGGCTCATAACAACAGGATCAATGCTTGGCTGAACATGGGAATGCGCTAAATGCTATTACACCGTAGTCAGTGGATTCCCCCTTGCATGTGTTCCTCCACAGGAGATCAGATTCCCTCGCATGGTCACCAACTGCTGTCGTTTCCTGTGCTACTTCTGTCGTATCAGTCGCCAGAACCAGCGTTCCATGTTCGACCACCTCAGCTACCTGCTACAGAACAGTGGCATTGGCCTTGGTGAGGGACATTGATATCTTCCAATTGGCTCATTCATTCCCCCCCCCCCTCTCCCCTGTAACTATTCCCCAGATCGTTGCTGTAAATGAGAACGTGTTCTCAGTCAACTTTCCTGGTAAAGTAAGGGTTAAATCAAAAATCTTCTGCCAATACAAGTTTGTATTCTGATAAGGTTAGGTTGACATAATCCCTTTAAAGGCAGAATAGTTTTGCTGTGTGTTGGGACTGAACATGTCATGTATGTCTTTCAGGAATGCGTGGCTCCACCCCTCTAGACGTGGCTGCAGCATCCTGCATTGACAACAATGAGCTGGCTCTGGCTCTACAGGAACAAGACCTGGAGAAGGTTGGACAGCCTCAACAAACACGTGCAGTTTCTCTGATGTGGCCGCATATAGCACATTGGTCATCTCTCTTTCTGCCTCTTTTGTCCTGTGTTTTTCCTCCCAGGTGGTGAAGTACCTCGCAGGCTGTGGGCTCCAGAGTTGTCCCCAGCTCCTGGCTAAGGGTTACCCTGACATTGGCTGGAACCCGTGTGGCGGGGAGAAATACCTGGACTTCCTCCGCTTCGCTGTCTTCGTCAATGGTCTGTGTTTTGCGGACCTCGTAATGGAATACACTACTGTTGGGATGATGTCTTTCTGTTTACCTTTCATCACTGAGCGTGGTTTGGCTCTATGCCCCCCTGTAGGAGAGAGCGTAGAGGAGAATGCCAATGTGGTGGTGCGTCTTCTGATCCGTCGGCCAGAGTGTTTTGGCCCGGCTCTGAGAGGAGAGGGTGGGAACGGCCTGCTGGCTGCTATAGAGGAGGCCATCAAGATCTCTGAAGACCCTGCCAGGGACGGCCCAACTGTGAAGAAAGACAGGCGCTTCCCCGGCATGTAAGAGCCAAACCACTGAGGGACTGATTGAATATCTACAGTATTTACTAGTGTAGTAGATGAGAACACGTTCTCCTTTGACAAGTTTTGGGCCTGCGTGTTGATTCTTCCTTTTCACTGGTAGGTTCCCTGGTGGGGAAGAGCAGCATGAGGAGAACAAGGTTCACCTGGGGAATGCCATCATGTCCTTCTACTCAGCTCTCATTGACTTGCTGGGACGCTGCGCCCCAGAGATGCATGTGAGTACTGAGCGTTGGAAAACATTAAGAGAGAAGCCAAGGGTTATGGAATGGAGCTGGCAAGCTGCTGCGGTTCATTCTAAGACGTTGCTATTTTTTTGTTTGGCCCCGCAGTTGATCCAGGCTGGGAAGGGCGAGGCTCTGAGGATCAGGGCCATTCTGAGGTCCCTGGTGCCTATGGAGGACCTTGTGGGAGTCATCAGCCTCTCTGTCCAGATACCAGACTTTGGAAAAGGTGAGTCAGAGGCAAAACCGTTTGGATTCAATGAACTCTTGTGCTGGCTCAAGGAAAGAATCTTAACCTCTTGATGAGGAAATGGAACTAAAGAGGGTTTAAGTTTAGTTTGATCATAATATATTCCATTTTATATCTGTAATTAGTCAGAATCGTTAAATAATGTGAATCCTAACATTATTCTCCTCTTCAACTTCAATCCTCTGTCTTCTTCAACCCTCTGTCTTTTTGTGATGTCTAGATAACAGCGTCATTGAACCCAAGATGTCTTCCAGTTTTGTGCCGGACCACAAGGCTCCCATGGTGCTGTTCCTTGACAGAGTGTATGGTATTGACAACCAAGACTTCCTGCTTCATGTGCTGGAGGTGGGCTTCCTGCCTGACATGAGGGCAGCTGCTTCTCTGGACACAGTGAGTCATCCTTTCTCTCTCTCACTACTCATATACACTACATAAGGCATTCACTTTGTCTGCTCTTATGCTCCTCTTTGATATAGGCGTCATATGAACACTTGCTTTGTATTGAAAGGGTAGTGTGTTCTTTTGAATGCAGAGAATATGACCGTTTAAATGGATCTCTCCCCACTAGGCGGCATTCTGCACCACAGAGATGGCCCTGGCTCTGAACCGCTACCTCTCTCTGGCCGTGCTGCCCCTCATCACCAAGTGTGCCTTTTTGTTCGCCGGGACTGACCACCGGGCCATCATGATCGACTCTATGCTGCACACCATCTACCGGCTGTCCCGCGGACGAGCCTTCACTAAGGCCCAGAGAGATGTCATAGAGGAGTGTCTCATGGCTTTGTGCAAGTGAGTTGGACTTATTGCCCTGGCACGGTTCACCTTCCAACTGTCGTTATCTAACAATCTGTCTTTCTGCATTGCGTAAGTGGAATTTCTGTCTTTGTTTCCCCTATAAGTTAATGTTAATGTCTCCTGGACATTGGGATGTCCTCTTCCGTAAGCTATTTGCACAGTGCACTTTTAGTGAGTTGTTTAACCATGCTTGATGCATTTATTTATTTATTATTATTTATTCAGATTATTTACATGCGCTTATTTATTTGCCTCTATTTCCTAGGAATCTGCGGCCATCCATGTTACAACACCTGTTGAGAAGGCTGGTATTTGATGTGCCAATTCTCAATGAATATGCCAAAATGCCACTCAAGGTATGGACATGTCTTAACCTGTCATTGGACAATCAAAACGTTATAGAAACAAAACAACTAAATGAAGATGGCCACGTCAAGATAGTCAATGAATTTATCATCCAGATGTTAGTATGTCAGATTAAGCTGATTTCATAATGTTATTTTGTTGGCTGCAGCTTTTGACCAATCACTATGAGCGTTGTTGGAAGTACTATTGCCTGCCCAACGGCTGGGGCAACTTTGGAGTGTCATCCGAGGAGGAGCTGCATCTCACCCGCAAACTCTTCTGGGGCATCTTTGAGTCCCTGGCCCACAAGGTTACACTATTACACTGCTCTATCAGCTGCATGGAAACCTAGGAAATGTTTGCCTCCAATAAGAAACCGTTGATATGGTATATCGTTGTATAGAAAATATTTCACTATGTCCTCTGGTTCTGGTTTCAGAAATTTGATGCTGAGCTGTTCAAAATTGCCATGCCGTGCATATGCGCCATTGCTGGGGCCATCCCTCCAGATTATGTAGATGCCAGCTACTCCTCCAAGACTGAGAAGAAAGCTTTGGTGGATGCAGAGGGAAACTTTGATCCCAAACCAGTGGAGACCACAAAGTAAGACCCTGGAATGGGAGAAGGCAGTAAACCAATAGGAAAATACTCTAAAACAAATTATAAACTGGGTGGTTTGAGCCCTGAATGCTGATTGGCTGAAGGCCATGGTATATATTAGACCGTATACTACGGGTATGACGAGGCATTTGTTTTACTGCTCTAATTGCGTTGGTAACCAGTTTATAATAGCGATAAGGCTCTTCGGGGGGTTGTGATGTATGGCCAATATACCACAGCTAAGGGCTGTGTCCAGGCACTCCGCGTTGCGTCTTGTGTAAGAACAGCCCTTAGCCGTGGTATATTGGCCATATACCACACCTCCTCGGGCCTTATAGCTTAAATAGATAAGACACCGTATCAACCGACAGTGTTGATATTTTCATAAATATTACGCAATATCCTCTGCTTTTAGCTACTGTATAGTAAGTTATGACTATGGAGTACTGAAGTTTACGATGTTTTGTATTCTAGTACTATCATCCCTGAGAGATTGGATGGCTTCATCAACAGATATGCTGAGTACACACATGACAAATGGGCTTTTGAAAAGGTCAGAAAAAAATATCAACTTGGAGTGTCTGTGTATCAGTACAATGTACTGTGCAACTGAAGTAATTTGCTGCATGTCTGTGCACCTGCAGATTCAGAATAATTGGACGTATGGAGAGATGTTGGATGAAAATTCGAAAACTCACCCCATGCTCCGACCGTACAAAACATTCTCCGAGAAGGTAAGAGGCACAGTTGATCATTTTCTTCCGCAATGCATAGTGATTTCTGTCAACCACCGGAAGGTCTTTATGTTGCTGCTCACTGATGCCCTCAGCCTGTAACGATCTCTTCCCTTTATAGGACAAAGAGATCTACCGTTGGCCCATCAAAGAGTCCATGAAGGCCATGATTGCATGGGAGTGGACTCTGGATCAAACGAGGGAAGGAGATGAAGCCAAGACTGAGCAGAAGAAGGCAGCCCGGAAGATCTCTCAGACTGCGCAGGTACAGAGAAGTGGGAATATCAAAAAAAGGATGGAAAAACCGTTTTTCAGATCAGACAGAGATGATGAAAAGTCTTAATGAATGTTACGAATACAAATATGTGTATTTCAGGCAACATATGACCCCAGCCATGGCTACAGTCCCCAACCAATTGAAATCTCCCACACGGCACTGTCAAGAGAGCTGCAGGTATGATGACGCTGAAGTCTGGACCGTCCGTCTTATTTGCTTCACACGTTCTTTTTTTACCATGGTTTTTTTCCTTCTTTTAATGTCTCATTTGCCCAGTCAATGGCAGAACAACTTGCAGAGAACTATCACAACACCTGGGGTCGAAAAAAAAAGATGGAGCTGCAGTCCAAAGGTCAGAGGTCATTCTGTTTTGCGGTGGGGGGGTCACCTTTCATCTTTCACTTTTGGCAAAGTTAATGGCAACTCTGTGTGCTTTGACTGTGTGTAGGAGGAGGCGCCCACCCTTTGCTTGTGCCCTATGACACCCTGACAGCGAAGGAGAAGGCACGAGACAGGGAAAAGGCTCACGAGCTTCTCAAATTTCTTCAACTCAATGGATATGCAGTCACCAGGTAAAAGGAGAAGTCATTGACGTCATCGAAGCAACTGCCTATGTATTAACAAGTCATGCTTTTTAATGCTTTCTCTAGAGGAATGAAAGACATGGAGTCAGACATCTCATCTATCGAGAAGCGCTTTGCCTATGGTTTCCTGCAGAAGCTGTTGAAGTGGATGGAGATCGCCCAAGAGTTCATAGCTCATCTTGGTAGAGTGCACTCTGGGAGGAGGGTGGATGATAATAACCAATTAAATAATGCTCAGTTAATGTCAGTGTTGACATTTCACTTGTTAACAACACTCCAAAATCTTTTTCCTGTGTGTTTTTTTCCAGAGGCTGTGGTGAGCAGTGGCAGAGTGGAGAAGTCGCCTCATGAGCAGGAGATCAAATTCTTTGCCAAGGTGAGAGCAGAATCACTTTGAAACAGGCCCGTTTTCGAGGGGAGGACAGATGACATTTGATTCAGCTGTTACATGTTTCCTGCAGGGGTATAACGATATATGTGATGATGAACTGTGTTTGTCTCAGATCTTGTTGCCCCTGATCAACCAGTACTTTAAAAACCACTGTCTGTACTTCCTGTCCACACCGGCCAAAGTCCTGGGTAGTGGAGGACATTCCTCTAACAAGGAGAAAGAGATGATTGCCAGGTAACTCTCGGTCACACCGTCTTAAGGATATTGTTACGCCTCACTTTAGTTAGTCGACTTTAGACACTTTTATCTCTATTCATCCTCTCAAGTCTCTCTTTTGAACCTGTGCTGTAATTTCTCCTTTTCTCTTACCTTTATTTTCATAATTCATTCCCTTTCTCTGCATTTCCGCCTCTTTTCTGTTGGATTTCTCTCCTGTCGTAGTATCTTCTGTAAAATGGCTGCTCTGGTGAGACACAGAGTTTCTCTCTTCGGTAAGACATCTGCATTGTCCTGATGATTTAGTTCTGTCTGGTCCAGTCAGCCGTTGTCTTTTCCCTTATGTTTTCCTCTGCACTATTTAAGGGAACGACGCTGCTGCTATTGTCAATTGTCTTCACATCCTGGCACGATCACTCGATGCAAGGTAATCGGGCACTTGTCTGAAATGTTTTCACAATCCGAATACAAAGGTATTGGATCAAGATTTTCTCATAGCCGTACTTTTCCCCTCCCTGCTCTGAATTCCTCAGGACGGTGATGAAGTCTGGGCCTGAGATTGTGAAGGCAGGGCTCCGGTCGTTCTTTGAGGGTGCAGCTGATGATATCGAGAAGATGGTGGAGAACCTCAAACTGGGCAAGGTGTCGAAAGGCAACCAGGTAAGAGCAGAGTGTCTACAAGAGAACAGGTAGGAATTGAACAATTCCAGAACTTTTGCCTTTTGGTCTGAAATGTCTTGTCCTACTGTATGGTCCGTCTACAGCAGGTGAAAGGCGTGTCCCAGAACATCAACTACACCACCATTGCTCTGCTCCCAGTCCTCACCTCCCTGTTCGACCACATCTCTCAGCACCAGTTTGGAGATGATGTCATGCGTGAGTCATATGCCATCACAGCATTCATGTGATGACACAGCATTCCAGTTTACTTACTCTCAAAACTTTGAAAAGGTGTCTTGTTGATAAAATGTGTGTTTATGTGTGTTCGTGGTGGTCAGTGGATGATCTCCAGATGTCGTGTTACCGCATCATGTGCGCCATCTACTCCCTGGGCAGTGTCAAGAACCCTCATGTGGAGAGGTGAGTCTGGATCAGGCTCTGTTTCTCTGTGTTAACAGTACAGCAATACAAACCTGATCATCTGTGAGTTTGACTGGCCATGACATCCCTCCTCCAGACAGAGGCCAGCCCTGGGGGAGTGTCTGGCCCATCTGGCGGCTGCTATGCCTGTGGCCTACCTCGAGCCCCATCTCAATGAGTACAATGCCTTCTCGGTTTACACCACCAAGAGCCCCAGAGAAAGAGCCAGTGAGTGTCCATCTGCTCCTGTGACGTGTTCTCTGTCCAACCCCTGACTTTTGAGTTCCTCAACACTCTCTCCTCTAACCTCCCGTCTCTCTCTCTCTGTCTCTCTGTCTCTGTCTCTGTCCATGTCCATAGTCTTGGGTCTGCCCAACGAGGTCCAGGAGTTATGCCAGGACATACCAGAGCTAGACGTTCTGCTGAAAGAGATCGGGGACTTGGCAGAATCAGGTGCCCGTTACACTGAGATGCCCCATGTGATCGAGATCACTCTGCCCATGCTGTGTAACTACCTGCCCCGCTGGTGGGAGAGAGGATTAGAGAACTTCCCTGAGCTGGAGGGCCAGATCTGCACCGACGTCACCTCTGACCAGCTCAACCAGCTGCTGGGCAGCATCATGAAGATCGTGGTCAACAACCTGGGCATTGACGAGGCATCCTGGATGAAGAGGCTGGCTGGTGAGGTTGCCACAATGCTGTGTGTGTACTATGCCTGTCTGTTTGTTTTCTTGCCATCTCACCATGGCCACTCCTCTTCTATCCCTAGTCTTCTCCCAGCCTATTGTGAGCAGGGCCAGGCCAGAGATGCTCAAGTCCCATTTCATCCCCACCATGGAGAAGCTGAAGAAGAGGACAGGGAAGGTGGTGGCCGAGGAGGACCACCTGCGTATGGAGGGGAAGGCCGAGGGGGATGAGGAGGAGGGCACCATCAGGGATGAGTTTGCTGTGCTCTGCAGGGACCTGTACGCCCTCTACCCTCTCCTCATCCGCTATGTGGACAATAACAGGTACAGCACACAGGCAAACCAGTGGCCAGTCATGTTTTTTTCTTTAGAAATGTACACCCTTTCATATCCAGTATTCTACTGTATGCTAACATTCCATGCCAAAAGACATTTGTAATGCCGTGTGTGTAGGTGTCAGGGAAGTCAGGCGCAGGAGAATCGAACTTGGTATAAATGGAGTAGTTTAATAACGTTTAACAAAACTCCAAAGCCAAAGTACAATAATAAATAAAAGTGGGCACAAGAACCCGTCGCGCACCAATCCAAAATACACAAGCATAGAAAACAAACAATCTCATGACATGAGGGGAAACAGAGGGTTAAATACACAACATGTAATTAATGGGATTGGAACCAGGTGTGTAGGAAGACAAGACAAAACCAATGGAGAATGAAAAATGGATCAATGATGGCTAGAAGACCGGTAATGTCGACCGCCGAGCACCGACCGAACAATCGACTTCGGCAGAAGTCTTGACACCATTCCCCCTGCCAGTTGTCTTTGCCTACATGTGTGTTGTGGTGTTGGCGGTCTCTTGGTCACTAAATCCTTAAAGAGATGTCCTCCATTTGCAGGGCGAGGTGGTTGACATGCCCTGACCCAGATGCAGAGGAGCTCTTCAGAATGGTTGGAGAGGTCTTCATCTTCTGGTCCAAATCTCATGTGAGTAAATGGTTGAAAGGTGACCACTTTCTCTGTCATATCACCAGCAGCAGACCACCCTGCATCCCACTGCCAGTTTGCCTCTGAAGCTAAGCAGGGTTGGTCCTGATCGGTTCCTCGATGGGGGACCAGATGCTGCTTGAAGTGGTGTTGGAGGGCCAGTATGGGGCACACTTCTCTCTGGTCTTAAAATGATCGAATCCCAATGCCCCAGGGCAGTGAAGGGGACATTGCCCTGTGTAGGGTGCCATCTTTCGGATGGGACGTTAAACGGGTGTCCTGACTCTCTGTGGTCATTCAAAACTCCCATGGCACTTTTCGTATCAGTAGGGGCGTTTACCCCGGGGTCCTGGTTAAATTACCGACCTGGCCCCATTGCCATCATGGCCACCTAATCATTCTTAATTGGCATATATCACTCCTTACCGCTCCACCATGCTAGCTGATGTGTGGTGAGCTTTCTGGCACAAAATGGTTGCCATGCGTCACCCAGGTGAGTGCCACACATTGGTGGTGGATGAGGTGAGTTTCCCCCTTACTGTGAAAAGCTCTTTGAGTACCTCAGTTGGTGCTATATTAACCCAATCTATTATTATTGTTATTGTTGTTCCTTTTCTTTCTCTTTCTTGTGTCTCTGTAGAACTTCAAGCGAGAGGAGCAGAACTTTGTGGTGATGAATGAGATTAATAACATGTCTTTCCTCACTGCTGACAGCAAGAGCAAGATGAGCAAGGTGAGACCATCTGGGGTTAAAAGAGCCGTTCAGTTACCTTCAGCGTTGAACTGTTGTGACACGTTAGACTGATGCCAGCAGATTTGGGGGAGACTATGGATTTCTGAAACGTTGATCATAAATGAGGTCATGGAGCCGCCGTTTCATTTCACGTCCTGCATCATTTGCTTTCAAATGTTTCAACAGCAACAAAAAAAAAGAAGATGTCTGACGTACTTAATTGTCAATTCATCTTTTGATCTTCTCCTAGCCTATTGGAGCAAACCGTATTGTGTTTAATTTACCTATACAAATCGGGTGTATATTTTTCAAAACTGTGTACTTAATATCTGCATAGCACAATGCTGTATCATCACTGACAATAACCCCACAGAAAAGCCTCTTCTTTCAAGTCTTTTCCCTACGACGTCTTCAGCAGGTATTGTATATTAGAAACCTTAAAAAAAATGTGGGTTTTTTTGCTAGATCATTTTGGCAACTTTTCAGCCATGTTTTTCATGCCGGCCTTGGCCTCTCTCTCTCTCTCTCTCTCTCTCTCTCTCTCTCTCTCCGTTTTGAGGACTAAGAGAAGCATACGATCCTAATCTATAAGATTAGTCCGTGTATATGCCAGTAGAGAGGTCGAGTATTGTAGCGATAGCAGGTGTGTTAAGTGTTCTCTCTTTGACCCCTGTCCTCTTTTTCTGTGTTGATGCTGGGTTTCCAGGGCAGCGACTCAGAGGTTAGAATTTTGTTTCTGCACGACCGCTGTGCTGACCGCATGGCACCTCACTTTTGAGGGGCTTTTCATCAACCCCTCCGACACACTGGCACACCGGGACACCACCACCACACTTCTAGCGTGTTCCAATACAACACCCACACACAGCTAGCGGCCAAATACTTTGTATATAGAGACAGGTGTGCATGTCCACTCGGTAACTAGCTACGTGTTTCGCACTCTATCGCAACACCAATGGGACGAAACTGGGTCCAGCATTTCGCATGTTTATATCTGCACGATGACACACAGAAATAGAAAACAGTTGGTCTGAATTGACTTACATGCGTCACTGATATGCTTTAGATCCAGTTACACTGTCGACAACACTGGGGACTGGCTTGTGTTCACATATCTAGACGGTGACATATACTCAGCTAAACGTCCAGCTCTGAATCTCTCATAAAACGTTTACTGGTCATCTACATAGAATGACATTCATAAACACACTTGTGTGACCGAGTGTGTGACAGGCACAGTCGAAAAGGCCAGAGAAAAGCAGCATACTGATACAACACTATTGGACGAAGGGCCGGGCCATCGTGGGCCACCCTCAGTCCTGCCAGTGTGTGACGGGGGGAGTCTGGAGGAGCTTGATGAAAGTACTCTGCCTTAGAGTCGGGCTCATGGCACTAGGCTCCGCACTAGGCCTGCCCAAAGCAGCAGTGGGAGCAGAGTGCCATCATCCTGCCAATGAGTTTGCACTTAGTTGATTGTAGTTGGGTTGGAGTCATCCTGTCATGTCTTTTACTTTTCTGTTGAAGGTTGGTTGGTCTATAGCGTTTGTGATCAAGCTCACTCCGCAAGGGGATGTTAGCCCCCCTCTCTGCGCTCAGCACTCACTCCCTTTAACTGTCAGACCATTGCTTAGCTTCTTCATATCCCCCAGTCAGTCTCCACCCACCCACCTGTCCCACTTTAACCTTGACCTGACACTATATTTAACAGGACTGAAGCAGGTCTCTGGGACAAGCTCTATACTACCCTATGTAGAATATGCCTGATGTGACTTTACCTCACCTCATTCTATTTTAATCAATCCTGTCTTCTAAAATCTTCCCTAAAACCATCACACCCACCTTCCTCTAAACGAGCCTTATTCGTAACACACTCCTTGCATTGAAGTACTGGTTTGGAGAAGCGGTTGAATCTGCCTGGACTTATCAGTGGCTTTGAAACACTCCTACCACTCACACACACACTCACAGGGAAACGTAACGGGGAAAAGCTAGATGCACTTTTTTCGGCATGAAGGGCGTACTCTGAGCTGCATCTACGTAGAGCAGTTCACTGTAACTCATTGTTCTCACTTTTCACCACTGCAGATTCCCTTAGTCCTTCAGTGCATTTATCTAATTTAATAGGATCTCTATGGGCTTTGCATCCTCTCCTGTTCTGTGGGGCGGCCATTACTATGGGCTCCTCTGTTATCTTCACTCCTTTGGCCATCCTCAGCCTGCTGTATGACACACGCATACAAGCTTGCTGGGGACGTCATAGAGGGCAGACAACAGACAATGTTCCCTCACAGAAACAGCACAGGAGTACGGGAGTAGAGCACAGGGGCGACAGAACGTATCCCACGGACATTTTGGTTTGCTTGTGTGATTTGCTAGTTGGTAGCTAACACCTTCAGTCTGATTCTAGTTCCCATCAACATGATGCTACTAACAGCAAATTGTTATGTGTGTTTTCAACAGGAGCATCTGTTACTCTCCGACACCATATAACGTATTGTCATTCGTCATTCTTCACCTAGTTCTACTGGTGCCAAACTCACCTGAGAAACATACCGTAGAAGGTTATTTTTCACCAGTGTTTCCATCGAATGCTGGATGGTTTTTCATGTGGACTTAATGTGTGTTTTGTAAGCATGTTTTTAAATGTGCAGTTTGACTGATTTCCTGTCCTACAGATTAGAATGATTCCTTTCAGTTGTCGTCCACCAACCCCATCACCCCCCCCCCCCCCCCCCCAGCCCCAACCCCCCCAGTCCTTCTCAATACAGTATTACATTCTCACATTCCCCTCCCCTTTCCAGCCAGGAGTTCAGAGATTCAGATCATTATGGTGCTGAGATGTAGCCCTCATTCCGGGTATCCGTAGGTTGCTCATTCAGTACATTGCTTGTCCACATGCCGCAAACACTGAAGGATATGGTAATGTAAAGGAAGTGACCTAGACTGAAGGGTTCAGAAAGGAGTCCATGGCTCTTGATATTACAGGGTGTTAATTATTGGCATTGTGATAGCTACTGTCCGGGTGAACAGGTAGGGGGACACTGTCTAACTCAACAGGTCATTCAAATGAGAAGAAATGGTCACATGTCCACTGGAATACAAGTAGCAAGTTGGGAATAATGCGTGTTGTGACATTGAATCAGTGCTGTCATGGGTTCAATGCTAAGCAGTGTTACTTGATACGTGGTACAGTGCCACCGCATAGTGGTTGTGGCGCCAACCGTATGTATGAGGAAGACATGCGTAACGCCTTGGTCCCTCCTTATGTTCTCCAGGCTGGTGGCTCAGACGTGGAGCGTACCAAGAAGAAGAGACGGGGAGACCGTTACTCGGTGCAGACGTCACTTATTGTGGCTGCCCTGAAAAAGATGCTCCCCATCGGCCTCAACATGTGCTCCCCTGCTGATCACGAGCTTATCAACCTGGCCAAGATCCGATACTCGTTGGTAGTGTGCCCTCTCTCGGCTGTCTTGAATAACTCTGCCATACTAACCATGTAGACTAGTCTTATGTGCCGGACCATAGGGCTGTATATCTAGACAAAGAAATTGTTCCCAAAATAAATAGCAAAACATTTTCTTCCAGAGGGACACTGATGAGGAAGTAAGGGAGTTCTTGCAAAACAACCTGCATCTTCAAGGCAAGGTAAGATGGAGTGGGTAGGTACAGGAAAGTGATACATGTTGTTCCTCCAGCTGCAGTGTGTGTTCCCCCAGCTGCAGTGTGTGTGTGTGTGTGTGTTGTGTCCAGGTAGAGAACCCGTCCATGCGCTGGCAGATGTCCCTGTATAAGGAGATGGCAGGGAAGGCTGAGGATGCTGACGCTCCAGAGAAGGTGGTGAAGAGGGTGCAGGAGGTGTCAGCTGTGCTCTATCACATTGAGGTGGTGAGTAGAGTAATACACACATGTTCAAACCTACAGCGTCAATATAATCCTACAGCGTCAATATAATCCTACAGCGTCAATATAATCCTACAGCGTCAATATAATCCTACTGCGTCAATATAATCCCACAGTGTCAATATAATCCCACAGCGTCAATATAATCCCACAGCGTCAATATAATCCCACAGCGTCAATATAATCCCACAGCGTCAATATAATCCTACAGCATCAATATAATCCTACAGCGTCAATATAATCCTACAGCATCAATATAATCCTACAGCCTCCCTATAATCCTACTTAACACACATGGCATGATGTCAGTGGTGCTGTTTCTCTCAGTTCTTTCTTCTCTCACTTAGACGGAGCACCCTTTCAAATCCAAGAAGATGGTGTGGCACAAACTGCTGTCCAAGCAGAGACGCAAGGCTGTGGTAGCCTGCTTTAGGATGACGCCACTCTACAACCTACCCAGGTCAGAGAGACTACTACAGCCTTGTATCCAAACACATATACACACATATACACAATGTACAAAACATTAAGAATGTATTTAGAACACATATGAACATTAAGAGCCTATATGTTGAGAGAATGCCAAGTGTGTGCAATGCTGTCATCAAGGCAAAGGGTGTCTACTTTGAAGAATCTAAAATCTAAAATATATTTTGATTTGTTTTAACACTTTTTTGGTTACTACATGATTCTATGTGTTATTTCATAGTTTTGATGTCTTCACTATTGTTCTACAATGTAGAAAATATATTGTGGGCGTGTGTGCCGCGCGTGTGTGCCGCGCGTGTGTGCCGCGCGTGTGTGCCGCGCGTGTGTGCCGCGCGTGTGTGCCGCGCGTGTGTGCCGCGCGTGTGTGCCGCGCGTGTGTGCCGCGCGTGTGTGCCGCGCGTGTGTGCCGCGCGTGTGTGCCGCGCGTGTGTGCCGCGCGTGTGTGCCGCGCGTGTGTGCCGCGCGTGTGTGCCGCGCGTGTGTGCCGCGCGTGTGTGCGTGCGTATTTACAGTTGAAGCTGGAGACTCATATCTCCCTCACTAACTTTAAGCACCAGCTGTCAGAGCAGCTCACAGATCACTGCACCTGTACACAGCCCATCTATAAATATCCCATCCAACTACCTCATCCCCATACTGTTTTTTTTCTCCTTTGCACCCAAGTATCTCTACTTGCACATTCATCTTCTGCACATCTATCACTCCAGTGTTTAATTGCTGAATTGTAATTATTTTGCCACTATGGCCTATTTATTGCCTTACCTCCCTTATCTTACTTAATTTGCACACACTGTATATATATACTTTTTTTCATATTGTGTTATTGACTGTATGTTTGTTTATTCCATGTGTAACTCTGTGTTGTTGTTTGTGCCACACTGCTTTACTTCATCTTGGCCAGGTCGCAGTTATAAATGAGAACTTGGCAGTTTTAATGACTCCAACCTATATGTATGTAAACGTTATACACAGTTGAAGTCGGAAGTTTACATACACTTAGGTTGGAGTCATTAAAACTTGTTTTTCAACCACTCCGCAAATTTCTTGTTAACAAACTATATTTTTGGCAGGTCGGTTAGGACATCTACTTTGTGCATGACACAAGTCATTTTTCCAACAATTGTTTACAGACAGATTATTTCACTTAGAATTCACTGTATCACAATTTCAAGTCCACTAAGTTGACTGTGCCTTTAAACAGCTTGGAAAATTCCAGAAAATTATGACATGGCTTTAGAAGCTTCTGATAGGCAAATTGACATAATTTGAGTCAATTGGAGGTGTACCTGTGGATGTATTTCAAGACCTATCTTCAAACTCAGTGCCTCTTTGCTAGACATAATTGGAAAATCAAAAGAAATCAGCCAAAACCTTAGAAAAAAAGTCTGTTTCATCCTTGCGAGCAATTTCCAAACTCCTGAAGGTACCTCCTTCATCTGTACAAACAATAGTACGCAAGTATAAAGACCATGGGACCACGCAGCCGCCATACCGCTCAGGAAGAAGACGCATTCTGTCTCCTAGAGAAAGGTTCTGTTATATTTGAGTAACCACAATATTTGTTGTATTATTTGTTCTGTCTTTTCTGGTTGATTAAACTGAAATTGCAACCAACTTTCTATGGCCTGTTTTAAAAATAGCAATATTTGTTTATCGTTTTCAAATAAACGAAAGTGAGAGGTTGTAATCTGAATAAAGGGAAAAAGGCCATTCTTGAACATGGGGGAGACGTTCTTACTAATTTGCTAGAGAACCCGTTTGGATTGAATTATAACTTTTGTATGATTGATGCCTTTAATGCTTTAATATTTAATCATTTCTGCCCTCCAAATTCATATTCATTATATAAAATAGGCCCTTTTAATTTTGTCTTGCTTGCCATTCCAAATCAAATTTGATATTTTTTTGCTCGTGTAAGTACAAAAACAGGTCGCTAGGTGTAGGCAAGACCATAAGCAAATGGGTGAACTGTGATATGACTAAGGAGTTAGGGAGATTTTTTCCCCCTACAAATAGACAGGTATTTTCCTTTCCATGGTAGCAAGATCTTATCTAATTTTGCTAACTTTTGATTAACATTTATTGGCGTAAGATCATTTCTTTCTTTCGGGATATGTATACCGAGAATGTCCACATCCCCATCAGACCATTTTATTGGTAAACTACACGGTAATGTAAAAGTTGTATTTTATAGTGATCCAATACGTAATATTTATCATAATTTGGTTTTAATCCAGAGAGGTTAGAAAAAGTACCTAGATCCTCTATGAGGCTGTGGAGGTATCCAAATTGTGGATTTAAAAAGAACATGAATCATCAGCTTACAATAACACCTTTTGTTTTTAAGCCCTGGATTTCTAACCCCTTAATATTATTGTTGGATCTGATTTTAACAGCTAAAATTTCAATGGCAATAATAAATAGATATGGCGATTAGTGGACTGGACAACCTTGTTTTACTCCTCTTGACAGTTTAAAACTTTCTGAGAAGTAGACATTATTTTACTATTTTACACCTGGGTTACTATACATAACTTTAACCCATTTTATAAGAGATTCTCCAAAATTGAAAATATTCCAGGCATTTATCAAAAGCCTTTTCAAAGTCAGCTATGAATACCAGGCCTTGTTTCCCAGATGTTTCATAGTGTTCTATTGTTTCCAGTGCTTGTCTTATATTATCTCCAATGTATCGTCCATGTAAAAAACCTGTCTGATTTGGATTAATAATATCCAACAATACCTTTTTAATTCTATGCGCTAAGCATTTTACTATCATTTTTGCATCACAACACTGTAGTGTAAGAGGCCTCCAATTTTTTTATGGACTATATCTTTATATGTACCACTTGGATCCTGTTTCAGTAATAATGAAAGCAGACCGTCCGATACTTTAACGGTCCTCTGAGTATATCAAAAAAGGTTTGGTATACCTCTGCCTAGAAGGCCAGCATCCTGGAGTCGCCTCTTGACTGTTGACGTTGAGACTAGTGTTTTGTGGATACTATTTAATGAAGCTGCCAATTGGGGACTTGTGAGGCGTCTGTTTCTCAAACTAGACACTCAAATGTACATTTCTTCTTGATCAGTTGTGCACCGGGGCCTCCCATTCCTCTTTCTATTCTGGTTAGATCCAGTTTGCTCTGTGAAGGGAGTAGTACACAGCATTGTACAAAATCTTCAGTTTCTTGGTAATTTCTCACATGGAATAGCCTTCATTTCTCAGAACAAGAATAGACTGACGAGTTTCAGAAGAAAGTATTTTGTTTCTGGCCATTTTGAGCCTGTAATCGAACCCACAAATGCTGATGCTCCAGATCCTCAACTAGTCTGAAGAAAGCCAGTTTTATTGCTTCTTTAATTAGCACAACAGTTTTCAGCTGTGCTAACATATTTGCAAAAGGTTTTTCTAATGATCAATTAGCCTTTTTAAAATGATAAACTTGGATTAGCTAACACAACGTGACATTGGAACACAGGAGTGATGGTTGCTGATAATGGGCCTCTGTACGCTTATGTAGATATTCCATTACAAATGAGATGTTTCTAGCTACAATAGTCATTTACCATGTCTACACTGTATTTCTGATCAATTTGATGTTATTTTAATGGACAAAAGACAAAAGTGACCCCAAACTTTTGAACGGTAGTGTATATTCACTTGATCTTTCTTGAATAAATTCCTCCATTTCATTTTGTTTTTCCTCTAACTTATTCTGAGCCTCTATGGTACAGTTTTTTTATTGCTGTTTATCTGTACTGTTAGTCCTTCCATTTTCCTATGGACTCTTTCGACCTAAATTGCTTTTGCTTTAGAGATGGGCACTGAATTGCATGGCCTCCAAATGTAAATGTTAAACGTGTCCCATACAATAAGGGGATCTGCTGTACCTATGTTATGTTGGAAAAAGTTGGTTATACATTTTTCTTTCCTAGTTAAAAACAAGTTATCATCCAATGGGCTTTGGTCAAATTTCCAACATCCTCGCCCACGTGGAAATTCTGTAGGAGTAATATATATGCCAATTATGCGATGGCCCGACCGCATTCTGTCCATTATCAACACTTTTTAAACTTTTGGTGCCACTGTATATTTAATAACACCCAGCCACAAGTAAAATACAGATACTAACATTTTTTTTCTGTCTGACTCACAGGCATAGAGCTTCCAATATGTTCTTGGAAGGGTACAAACGCAACTGGATCCATACTGAGGGCTACTCCTTTGAGGACAGAATGATAGACGACTTGTCTGTAAGCTCTGCCGCCGCATGCCTGACTCACCTTTTGAGGATTTCAGGATCTGAGAGTTTCCTCCTATAGTTTTACTCCCACATGTCTTTCTCTAACACAGAAAGCCATGGAGCAGGAAGGAGAGGAGGAGGAAGAGACGGAGACCAAGCCAGACCCCCTTCACCAGCTCATTTTGCATTTCAGCCGTACTGCTCTCACAGAAAAGAGGTGGGACTCCTTTTCTCCCTCAAGTATTTTAGTCGAGCAGCTTTTGGATTGAATTCAACACATCTCCACCTTTGATATGTTGCCTAAACCTCTGGTCCTTCTGTTTGTTACAGTAAACTTGATACAGATTACCTATATATGGCATACGCTGATATTATGGCAAAGGTGAGTTATCTTTCTGTTTGAATGACATTTTAGGAGGTTACATTTTAGCGTGTTATGGTTATTGTGTTGTTGTTTTGTTTACAGTATGTCATGTTTTTTTTTTTTTCATTTTCTTTGTGTTGTAGAGCTGCCACATTGGTGAGGAGGACGAAGGGGGAGAGGAGGTGGAGGAAGGGGCTGAGGATGAGATGTCCTTTGAGGTGCGACAGACAGAACTGGTATGGGGCGACCAGGGACAGGGGACCGGGGAGACACTGGAGCGGTAGCTCTCGACGCATCGAGTGACCACATCATTCACTGCACATCAGCCCCCATGCATATGTCTTTCTTCTGTCTCTCCTGTCTGTTTCATCTCTCTTTCTACTGTTATGTGTGTTGCTTCATCAAAAATGTTCTGTCCCTCTTTCTCCTTATGTGTGTGTTGCGTCAACCCAAGTGTTTCTGGATTGTACCTTGCCATTGTGGTTAACATCGTGGTTAACATTCTGGAGATGTTGCATGACAAAGTGATCCGGGAAAAAAAACACATTCTGTAGACCAGGCATCATCAACTAGATTCTGCCGCAGGGGAAAAAATGATTGAGTGGATGGTTGGAGGGGGGGGGGGGGGGGGGGTTGGAACATAATTACAAATAATTTGTAGACTGCAAATTGATTGAAAGAAGCCCCAACAGATATAATATTGGACTATAGCAATCATTTCAAACTTTGCTTACATTTGTATATGATCACATGTCTCTATTATGCGTGGGAATAGTTGGGAACAGATTTCCAAAATGAAAATCACTTGGAGCTGATTTCCTGGTGTTTTTACAGTATTTTATGTCCATCAAAAAAAATATATATATAAAAAAAAAGGTTTGCTCAGAAACCACCTGCGGGCCAACTACGGCCGCCAGTTCAGCAACCCTACTGTAGACCATCCAAAAATCATGTGGACCCTCCTAAAGCATCGACCTACCTGCTAAGCACAAAGTTCCACTGATGTATATTCCTTCATTTTGGCAGGCAGAATGTGTTTACATGGGTCAAATGAATGTTGTCAAGATATAATGGCTCCTCCATTTTTTTGCCATAATTTGTATATACACTCAGTGGCCAGTTTGTTAGGTACACCACCCCGTTTCACGAAAATGATTCGCTCCTACAGACAGTGAGTAACGTGGCTTGCTATATAAAGCAGGAAGACGGGCATCAAGGCATTCAGTTAGTGTTCGATTGAACGTTAGAAGGGGCAAAACGTGTGACCTAAGTGACTGAGCGTGGTATGATCGTCGGTGCCAGGCGTGCCGGTTCCAGTATCTCAGAAACGACCGGCCTCCTGGGCTTTTCACGCACGGCATTTTCTAGAGTTTTCCAGAGAATGGTAAGAAAAACAAAAAACATCCAGTCATCGCCAGTCCTGTGGGGAAAACGGCTTGTTGATGAGAGGTCGAAGGAGAATGACAAGAATTGTGTAAACTTACATGCAGGCCACAAACAGGCAAATATAGGCGCAGTGCAACAAGTGGTTTGTAGAACGGCATCTCGGAACGCACAACTCGTCGATCCTTGTCACGGATGGGCTATTGCAACAGATGACCACACCTGGTTCCAGTCCTATCAGCTTAAAACAAGAAGAAGAGGCTCCAGTGGGCACGTGATCACCAACACAGGACAATTGAGGAGTGGAAAAAGATTGCCATCGGCATGACGCAACAGGAACTGGGATTCGTCGGACCAAGCAGAGTCAGGGTTTGGCGTATGCGGCATTACCTTTATATCGTATATTATATGGCCCCATCCTGCCTGGTGTCAGCGGTATAGGCTGGTGGTGTAATTGTGTGGGGAATGTTTTCCTGGCGCACGTTAGGTCTCTTGATACCTATTGAGAAACGTGTCAATTCCCGAAGAATTCGGGTGGTTCTGGAGGCAAAGGGGGGTCCGACTTGGTAGTAGATGGGTGTACCTAATAAATTGTGTATATCGGTAGTGTATATCGGTATATTTTAATATTTATATATAGTGGTATGTTTGGATGAATAGGAATTCTGTAAATAGTTACCTTTTAGAGTGGAGGAGGTCATTAGCCATGTTGTTAGCTACATGTATACCACTACACATTGCCCCAAGTCTAGCCTATCACTGACAGCTCATACCCCTTGTGTACTGTATGGTCTTTCATGTAGATTCAGATGGGAATCTCTAACAGAAAAGATCCTGTCTGTTTCTCAGATGGGAGTCTCTAACAGAACTGACCCTGTCTGTTTCTCACACCGTAACCAACTAATGAACCTTTGACTGACTTCTGTCCGTGGCAGTTCCATGTTCTCTTTCCGCTCTCCCCCACTTACTCTGGCATAACACGTTCATTTCTATTGACGGAATGTTACTAATCAATGTTGTTCCTTTCCATACTTACTTAGCGTATTGACCAATAGACTACAGTGAAAGCCAGTCTACTCTCCTAGACACATAGGCAGACACATACAGTAACAGTATGTGTACACATAGTTACAGCACTTTCACTGGTAGACAGACTGTATACTATACCTCAGGCAGGGCTTATCCCCCCAAAAACTATTGTTTCCATGGATTGGAAAACCTCTAAGTAATGCCAAGTGCACCTTCACCACACTTACTGGGTAGACCATGGTCAGGCATACGCGGGCGGTGGGTGGCGCTTTGGGTGGGTGTGGGTGGGTTAGGAGGGTGGGAGGCTGTGGGTGGGGATACTGATAAAACATGTCTGTATTTTGTTTGAATTCAATCTTGTTTTAAAGAAAATGTTGGTTACAGTATTACATCTGGTTCGTTTTTATACCTTTTTATATATGCTGAACTGCATTACAGTAAATGTGGTTCTGTGACAAAGAGATGTTTTGGTTTTTTTTAAATAGAAACGGAGGGCTGTGTGAAGTTTAAAATGTGATATAAGACACCAGGGGAGAAGCTGTGGTTATTCAATATATCCTGTATGGTCCCTTTGCATTTGCTACCACTGCATTATGCAAGGCCATCGGGGCTGTTTGCTGTAGTCGAACGTTTGCTCAAGTCGGCAAACGTGAAAAACTAGTGTAACGACTCCATGACTAATTAACCGGGGAGAGAGAATGAGACAGACAAGTGATATAAAGCTAATGAGAAGTGGAAAAACGAGTCAAAAAGCACACCAAGCATGCAGGTTTGAATTCGTTTTTTTCCACACAATGAGAGGAAAATGACAAAGAAATTGAGACAGAGACTGAGAATGAGAAACCATATCAACTGTAGACAGACACAGTATGTAGCACAGGATGCTGGTGAGGGGAGGACGGCTCATAATAATGACATGGAAACTATGTGTTTGATACCGTTCCATTTATTCCATTCCAGCCATTCCGTTGAGCCCGTCCTCCCCAATGAAGGTGCCACCAGCCGCCTGTGACATGTAGCATGTACAACTATAGGCTTGCACTATTAAAACATTTACGGCTGTAAGTCCGTGGAGGTTAGGGAGAACGTCTAGCCAGCTAGGAACTAGCTGTGTGAATGCAGAGTGACTGCGGGGTGGGATGTGTGACCACCAGGACACAGTCACAGCATCTGTGTCTCTTATCGCAGGAAAAAGAGATGGAGAAGCAGAGGCTCCTATACCAGCAGTCCCGTCTCCACAACCGTGGGGCGGCTGAGATGGTGCTGCAGATGATCAGCGCTTGCAAAGGTACTTCCCCGGCCTGTACAGTACATCATGCACGCTCCCTACAGGCTAGCGTATTTGAAGGATACCTGTCATGGTCGACACATTGTGAAGACTATTTATACCCGTCATCTAGAATGGTAAAGAGTACTTTTTGCTCCATCTAGGTGAGACTGGCTGCATGGTGTCCTCCACTCTTAAACTGGGCATCTCCATCCTAAACGGTGGTAACGTTGAGGTTCAACAGGTTAGTGTCACCCCAGTGGGCTCTGTCCATCTGACCTGAGGTTATAATCGTTATTGACTGGTCTCACTATCTGTTTGCAGAAAATGCTTGAATACCTGAAGGATAAGAAGGACGTCGGCTTCTTTTTGAGTGTCCAGGCTCTAATGCAGACGTGCAGGTTTTTGTCTTCACCCCTGAATTACTCAAGTATAGAATAGAACTTATATACATACTGGAAAACGGAGTCAACAGCTTACGAAGTTTGATTAAAGGTGACTATGTATGCTTAGAAAAGTGTTGGTTTTTCATGGCAGTGTCCTGGACCTGAATGCCTTTGAGAGACAGAACAAGGCAGAGGGGCTGGGTATGGTGTCGGAGGAGGGAACAAGTAAGTGTTTAAAGGTCTGACCGTACAGGACACTGGTTCCCCACCTTTGCCTCACCTTGCACCACCTTTGCATCCATGTCCTGTCCAGGCAATCACACACACTTGTTCAGTATCAGGGCCTATGGTCACTGAGTGATAGTTCCTCCACTTCATTCCTCATCTTACGAGTGTTAACGAGTAGTAACATCCATCAACTCTGCTGTCCAATAATGATTGAATGATTCGATGTTTTGATCTAACTGTAATTTTGTCAGATGTTGATTTGAATTTACAGAGTGTCTGTCTAGTAGTGTATTTTGACCTGCTAATATTTTGTGTTCTTTACACTCAATGTTTATTTGTAGAATATTTTGTAAGTCTAATGTACTTGTAAACTAATTCTAAATTAGAATTGTTGACAATAGACTGTTGTTAACCTCCCCTCCCAACTCCTAAGTGTTCTACTGTTGTCTGTCAACTCACTACCCCTCTCTTTCCCTACCTTGCCATCATTGCGTCCCTCCCTCCCCTCTCTCCCATTCCATCCTTTGCTGGTCCTCAGACATGAAGTCCGAACGGGGTAAATGATACCTCTGTCCCTCTGTTTTTCTACCTTTTTCTCTTTCTCTCCCTGTCACCTTCCCTGTCTCTTCATCTCCTTCAGCTCTTTTGAATGATCTCGTGTTGTGGCGCCCACCCCTATTCAATTTCACACTCAAAGGGTTTATGAAATAACTTCTCAGTCAAGTAATGCCAATGCCGTTGTTTTCTTCAGGTAAATACATGTCTATGTATACATGGCAAACTTATTAAACGCTCAAAGAGGTCATTGCACTAGCAACAGACAGTGACTGAAAAGCATTCTTTCCCCTTGAGTGTCTAACCGCAGATCTACTGAAACTCCGAAGCTCGCCACTATTGCGACTTATAAGAATTCCTGAGCACGGAATCAGCGCAATATCTCAACCCATTGATCTCTCAAATTCACCCTTAGTGTTGACTCGCTAACCCTGGTCCCTGGCCATGATTCCCCGATAAGCCCTTTGTGTCTGCTTACATGACTTACGCTGTAACCCCCCCCCCCCCCCCCCCCCCCGCAATGGCATCAACCCTCGTATTTACCTTGCTCGGACAGAACACCAAACTCTGGCCCTAACCTACACTCAGGGAAGTTAGAGGAGTATAGCAGGTCTGTGCTGCATGACTCTGTGTTTCTGCATGCACTGACTAAGGAACTGAGCGGAGTGAACTTCTCCATTGCGTTGTATGTCTGTATACTGTGGTGTCCATTGTACCTATCCATGTTGATGTGACCATGTACTTTTATCTGTGCATACTGTGTATACAGTGGGGCAAAAAAGTATTTAGTCAGCCACCAATTGTGCAAGTTCTCCCACTTAAAAAGATGAGAGGCCTGTAATTTTCATCATAGGTACACATTGTACAGCATTTTCTTTCCAAAAAATCACATTGTAGGATTTTTAATGAATTTATTTGCAAATTATGGTGGAAAATAAGTATTTGGTCAATAACAAAAGTTTATCTCAATACTTTGTTATATACCCTTTGTTGGCAATGACAGAGGTCAAACGTTTTCTGTAAGTCTTCACAAGGTTTTCACACACTGTTGCTGGTATTTTGGCCCATTCCTCCACAAATCATTCAAATCCACACAGAAAATATTTACACAAGAAGCAATCTAATATCACACAGTCAAACCTCTCCGTCGTTTAGTTAAGTTCACCATTCTGCGATCTCCTCTAGAGCAGTGATGTTTTGGGGCTGTTGCTGGGCAACACGGACTTTCAACTTCCTCCAAAGATTTTCTATGGGGTTGAGATCTGGAGACTGGCTAGGCCACTCCAGGACCTTGAAATGCTTCTTACGAAGCCACTCCTTCGTTGCCCGGGCGGGGTGTTTGGGATCATTGTCATGCTGAAAGACCCAGCCACGTTTCATCTTCAATGAAACTGCCCATCTGCCCTTGCTGATGGAAGGAGGTTTTCACTCAAAATCTCCCGATACATGGCCCCATTCATTCTTTCCTTTACACGGATCAGTCGTCCTGGTCCCTTTGCAGAAATACAGACCCAAAGCATGATGTTTCCATCCCCATGCTTCACAGTAGGTATGGTGTTCTTTGGATGAAACTCAGCATTCTTTGTCCTCCAAACACGACGAGTTGAGTTTTTACCAAAAAGTTATATTTTGGTTTGGCTCATCTGACCATATGACATTCTCCCAATCTTCTTCTGGATCATCCAAATGCTCTCTAGCAAACTTCAGACGGGCCTGGACATGTACTGGCTTAAGCAGGGGGACACGTCTGGCACTGCTGGATTGAGTCCCTGGTGGCGTAGTGTGTTACTGATGGTAGGCTTTGTTACTTTGGTCCCAGCTCTCTGCAGGTCATTCACTAGGTCCCCCCGTGTGGTTCTGGGATTTTTTCTCACCGTTCTTGTGATCATTTTGACCCCACGGGTTGAGATCTTGCGTGGAGCCCCAGATCGAGGGAGATTATCAGTGGTCTTGTATGTCTTCCATTTCCTAATAATTGCTCCCACAGTTGATTTCTTCAAACCAAGCTGCTTACCTATTGCAGATTCAGTCTTCCCAGCCTGGTGCAGGTCTACAATTTTGTTTCTGGTGTCCTTTGACAGCTCTTTGGTCTTGGCCATAGTGGAGTTTGGAGTGTGACTGTTTGAGGTTGTGGACAGGTGTCTTTTATACTGATAATAAGTTCAAACAGGTGCCATTAATACAGGTAACGAGTGGAGGACAGAGGAGCCTCTTAAAGAAGAAGTTACAGGTCTGTGAGAGCCAGAAATCTTGCTTGTTTGTAGGTGACAAAATACTTATTTCTGGATTTTCTTTCTCATTTTGTCTGTCATAGTTGAAGTGTACCTATGATGAAAATTACAGGCCTCTCTCATCTTTTTAAGTGGGAGAACTTGCACAATTGGTGGCTGACTAAATACTTTTTTGCCCCACTGTATAGTATACTGTGTTTTTTCTGTGTTTATGGACAACTGTTTCTGTACGTGTTTTATGTATGTGACGCTAATGGTGTTTGATTATGTGTATAAAAGTGCAGAAGTTCTTATCGTTGCTTGTTGCTGTGAATGTGCTTTTTACACGCCAACCTCTTGGCCGGGATTCCAGCAAGTGTTTGAGGTTTCCTATTTTGTAGTCACACAGCGAGCAACCCCGGTATCCAACTAAAACGGTTGTTCATCTATGTTGCCAAGGGGATCAGGAAGATGGACGGTCTGTAAGGAGGTCACTGCAGCTCTTACTAATGCGATTACCCAGATGTGATGGAGAGCTGTGCAATGATCATCACACTCATCTTATTGCTGCAAGCTTGTGTGCTGCTGACCATGGCGCGCACAGGCTAACACTCCGATGAATGGCGCAAATTGTCTAGTTAGTCTCCAGCCTACACCGCATACAGATAGAGCCTGAACCCCCCCCCCCCCCCCCCCTTAAAGACTTCCAGTATTCCTAGAACTAGTCTGATGCTCTGTCCCTTCGTCTCTCCCCCTCCCAGGTGAGAAAGTCATGGCGGATGATGAGTTTACATGTGATCTGTTCCGCATGTTGCAGCTCCTCTGTGAGGGTCACAATAACGGTGAGAGGAATTATGACAATGGTGTTCTAGTTAAGGAACGACAGATTTATCATTGAATCAGGACTTGAATCACGACTCGCTGTAAATGTCTTTGAGTGGACTCTTACTGTGTGTTTTGTCTCAGATTTCCAGAACTACTTGCGGACACAGACAGGCAGCACCACCACTATAAACATCATCATCTGCACTGTGGATTACCTCCTCCGACTGCAGGTACTGGGACTCTGACTATTAACACATACCTGTTAAAGAGGTGTCCTGTTATCCCTTTCACCTTGCACATTTTTCACACTCTCTCTCTCTCTCTGCTTCTCCTCTCGCTCTTTGCTTCTCCTCTCGCTCTTCGCTTCTCTTTCTCTCTCTTCTCTTTCTCTACTCTCTCAAGGAGTCAATCAGTGATTTCTACTGGTATTACTCTGGGAAAGATATCATTGATGAGCCAGGCAAGAAGAACTTCTCCAAGGCCATGACAGTGGCTAAACAGATCTTTAACAGTCTGACTGAATACATCCAGGTGAGTATAAACCCATTCATCTGTACAGCATGTAGATTACTGGATGTTACTGGGTATGGTATGTGTGTGACTGTACCTGGTGCCCCCCCCCCCTCCCCCTCAGGGTCCATGTACAGGCAACCAGCAGTCTTTGACCCACAGCAGGCTGTGGGATGCAGTGGTGGGCTTCCTCCACGTCTTTGCCCACATGATGATGAAGCTGGCACAGGTACAAGCTGCCTACTTCAACACATACTGTACCCATCTCTCACCATACAAAACACCGCCAGCAGCATTTAGAAACCACAAATGATCTACCTTAAGCAAACATTGACTTGTTGTGCATGAGGAAATGACACAGTTGAAATATCACACACATGTATCTGATATATTCTCGTGCAAACCTGTGTGTAGCTAGTATACACTGCTTGCTGTGCACAACATACACGATCAGCTTGCAAATGCACCTACAAGATTGTGGTTTCACAATCAAAAGTGATCTGTGTTACCTCTGCAGGGGTGAACATTTGTTATGAACTTACACTTGACTGCCAACTTTGCACTTGACAAACACTTCAAGTACACAACTTGAATTATTTTGTTGCATTGTTTGAGTCTGTCATTTCTAAAAAATATATATATATATATTTACGGTAGAAGTAGTTTGTAGAAACTGAATCTGGAATGGTGAACTAAATATTAGTGTGATGCTAAAACCTCTGCTACATCAAAGTGTCCGCTCTTACTCCCCCCCCTCCTCACAGAGATCTCCTCATGCTCTCTTTTTACCTGACATTCACACAAATGCACTGGCTTGCAGACATACCACCTTTATGACTATGGCAGTGGTAATTGAAGAGATGAACACCATATTTGTATCGTAGTTAGTAGATTGGTAAAGTACTTAGCGTTACGTATATTAGTGATGTCATGTTAGTACATAACACCTTGATAGAAGTTTAACAGGAAAAACCAAAGTACTTTGAAATGTAGCACTGTCTTTGCGTTCTTTCTCTGCTTACAAAATCGTATGAGATAATGATTATGTAAACTGTCTTTCACATGGTCTATGCAGGGTAAAGTATGTATTCATTTTATTTATCTATCATTGACGTGATTGAGTGTTTACCAGTTTTTTTTTTCCTGATTCATCCCTAGTTTCCTTTTTTTCCCCCCGGTTTGTTTTATACTCACCTGCCTTTTTAAAGCTGGAATAAGAACTAGAAAAGTACTCATTGTTTTTGTAATGCAACATCCAAAACAATTAAAACAACTGAAAACAACCTACTGCGACAATAAAAGGCAGAGGTCCACATTGCTTTATTTGGTTAATGCAAAGTGCTTTATAAAATTACATTACTAACCTACCTGCTGTATATTGGATTCTCATTCCAGACTTTACTCAACTTCTTTATTACAGTGGCAATCAGCAGTAGAATCAATAACGAAGCGTTTTCCCTGCACCGTTTCGGGTAAAAAGCTGAGGGAAGGGGCTGGAGAAATGTAACCACTCTCAAATTCATAGACCGAGCTATGGATGCAAGGTTTGACCATACATTATATCAAAATGACAGGTTTCACCATGTTTTTGTTTACATTTACATGATTCATTTAAATAAAATGGATGTAGCAACTGCTGATTGCCCCTTTAACGGTCTGCATTAGGCATAGTAACATGAAAGGCTTTAAAGCAGGTGAATGTAAAGCTAACTGAGAAAAGAGACAGCCCTTTAACAATCCCTGATGGAGCATACACTGTTTTAATCTGCCCCTCTGTGTGACCTCATTTATGACTTGGATGACCTCGATACACAGTAATGGATGTTTGGCTGTATACTGTTCACTTCTGACCTGATGCTTTCTGACTAATTCTAACTTTGCCCCGGAGTTGCATTCTACTCTCTAGTCTTTCTGTGTTCAATTAATATTCTTTTTCACTTTTTAATAGTTTTTCAACTAATGTTGTTGGCCAAAAAAAAACAAGTGAACATACAGGTTCTCTTGAATTGTAAGTTCCGTACATGTCAAATGTAACTTGATGTGTGTGTGGTACTTTTTTTTCTTATTTTTCTCCTGATTTGTTAATTGTTTATGGTGAAATATTTTAAATGTGTGTCTCAATAAAATGCAAGCAAAGGATCATCTTCAGGGTAAGGTGATATCCCATTAACCTTCAGCTCCTTATGTCTTAACATGGAGACATTTACTCTAATGGCAGTTTCGTACTAGTTCATCATGTATTTCTTGTAGTACATATAGGTAACCGCCAAAAATAAAGGAAACACCAACATTAAGTGTCTTTTAAAGGGCGTTGGCCGCCAGAACAGCTTCAATGCGCCTTCGCATACATTTCTGGAACTCTATCAGAGCGACGTGACACCATTCATCCCATGATAAATTCCACCATTTGGTGTTGATGGTGGTAGAAATCTACCACCAGATCTGGGGATTGAGACACACACGATTTAAACCCCCTATACTCCTGTGAGACCCCTCTTTCAAAGTCACTGCGATCTCTTCTGCCATGGTAGCCAAATTAATGGGCAACTGGGCATTTTTATACAGGACCCTAAGCATGATGGGATGTTTTATTTATTTTAACTCAGGAACCACACCTGTGTGGATGCACCTGCTTTCAATATACTTTGTATCCCTCATTTTGTCAAGTGTTTCCTTTATTTTGGCAGTTACCTGTATATACAGCGCAGACCCCAGATGACGTAGAGGAGTAGTTATTTAACCACTGTGGGTGAATTTATCAAAGAAGATATAGCATGACTCTCAGGAGTAGTTGAGCACATAGTCGGTGGGAAAGGACATTTTAGATTTGGAGACTCATTGTGCTGGTGAACTCATTGAATACTCCCTAATGAAAGGTGTTTGCCTGAAATCCAAACCATATGGGTTCAGGCCATCCCACTACTGTCATACAGCATGAATACTTCTAGATTCCATTGGCATAAGAATTATCTTCATTATCATTATAAGTCTACAGGCCTAAAATGTTCTGTACAGTGTCTTGAAGAAGTATTCGCACCCCTTGACTTTTTCCACATTTTGTTGTGTTAAAGCCTCCATTTAAAGTGGATTACATTTAGATGTTTTGTAACTGGCCTACACACAATGCCCCACAATGTCAAAGTATTTTTTTATGTTTACAAATGAAAAATGAAAAGCTGAAATGTCTTCAGTCAATAAGTATTCAAGCCCTTTGTTATGGCAAGCCTAAATAAGTTGAGGAGTAAAAATGTGCTTAACTTCGGGATCGGTGTCCCTTCCATGGGACGGTTGAGCTAACGTAGGCTAATTCGATTAGCATGAGGTTGAAAGTAACAAGAACATTTCCCAGGACATAGACATATCTGATATTGGCAGAAAGCTTAAATTATTGTTAATCTAACTGCGCTGTCCAATTTACAGTAGCTATTACAGTGAAAGAATACCATGCTATTTTGTTTGAGGAGAGTGAACCATTTTGAACATGAAAAGTTATTAATAAACAAATTAGGCACATTTGGGCACTTGATACAACATTTTGAACAGAAATGCATTGGTTCACTGGATCAGTCTAAATCTTTGCACATACAGTGCTGAAATAGACCATTTCAAAGATGGTACAAAGAAAACACAAAATAACGTTTTTTTTAATTGTGTTATCTTTTACCAGATCTAATGTGTTATATTCTCCTACATTCCTTTCACATTTCCATAAACTTCAAAGTGTTTCCTTTCAAATGGTACCAAGAATATACATATCCTTGCTTCAGGGCCTGAGCTACAGGCAGATTTGGGTATGTCATTTTAGATGGAAATTGAAAAAAGGGGCTAATCCTTAAGAGGTTTTAACAAGCCACATAAGTTGCATGGACTTACTCTGTGTGCAATAATAGTGTTTAACATTATTTGTTTAATGACTACCTCATCTCTGTACCCCACGCATACAATTATCTATAAGGTCGCTCAGTCGACCAGTGAATTTCTAACACAGATTCAACCACAAAGACCAGGGAGGTTTTCCAATGCCCCACAAAGAAGCAGACATTAAATATCCTTTTGAGCATGGTGTTATTATTTACACTTTGGATAGTGTAATACACCCAGTCACCACAAAGATACAGACTTCCTTCCAAACTCAGTTGCCCGAGAGGAAGGAAACTGCTCAGGGATTTCATCATGAGGCCAATGGTGACTTTAAAATAGTTACAGAATTGAATGGCTGTGATAGGAGGTAACAGGATGAATAAACATTGTAGTTATTCCACAATACTAACCTAATTGACAGAGTGAAAAGAAGGTGAGCCTTTACAGAACAAAAATATACCAAAATCCTGTTTACAACAAGGCACTAAAGTAATTCTGCAAAAAATGTGGCAAAGCAATTAACTTTTCATCCTGAAAACGAAGTGTTATGTTTGGGGCAATGAGTGCACTCGCCATATTTTCAAGCATAGTGGTAGCTGCAGCATGTTATGGGTATGCTTGCAATTGTTAAGGACTGGTGAGTTTGTCAGGATAAAAAATTAACAGAATGGGGCTAAGCACAGGCAAAATCCTAGAGGAAAACTTGGTTCAGTCTTCTTTCCACCAGATACTGGGAAATGAATTCACCTTTCAGCAGGACAATAACCAAAACACAAGGCCAAATCTACACTGCAGTTGCTTACCAAGAAGACAGTGAATTTTCCTGAGTAGCCGAGTTACAGTTTGACTTGATTCTGTTTAAATAATTATGGCAAGACCTGAAAATGATTGTCTAGCAATGATCAACAACCAATTTGACAGAGCTTGAATAATTTCTTAAAGAATAATGGCCAAATGTTGCACAATCCAGGTGTGGAAAGCTCCCAGCAAGACTCCCAGCTTTAATCGCTGCCAAAGGTGATTCCAACATGTATTGACTTGGGGTTGAATACTTATTTAATCAAGATATATTAGTGTTAAACTTTTTATATATATATATATATTTTTTGCAATTTAAAGTAAATGTCCTTCCACTTTGACATTACAGAGTATTTTGTGAAGATCGTTGACCAAAAAATACAATTAAATCAATTTGAATCCCACTATGTAACGCAACAAAAAAAGTCAAGGGGTGTGAATACTTTCTGAAGGCACTGTATGTGTTTGTACTGTCTCATAGGATTCCAGCCAGATTGGCCTGCTGAAGGAGCTACTGGACCTCCAGAAGGACATGGTGGTTATGCTGCTCTCTCTACTTGAGGGTAAAAATGAATTTTTATGACAATCTTTCTGCTGTTTCTGCCCTTTCTCTTTTATTTCTCTCACCTTCTTTATCATTTGCCTCCATTTTATGCCATGTTTCAGGTAATGTGGTGAACGGCACCATTGCCCGTCAGATGGTGGACATGCTGGTGGAGTCGTCCAGCAACGTGGAGATGATCCTCAAATTCTTTGACATGTTTCTCAAACTGAAGGACATTGTGGCGTCAGACGCCTTCCGTGATTACGTGACCGACCCCCGAGGGTTGATCTCTAAGAAGGACTTTCAGAAGGCAATGGACAGCCAGAAACAGTACTCTCCCTCTGAGATCCAATTCCTGTTGTCCTGCTCAGAGGCCGATGAGAATGACATGATCAACTTTGAGGAGTTTGCTGACCGCTTCCAGGAGCCAGCTAAAGACATTGGATTTAACATTGCAGTGTTGCTGACCAACCTGTCTGAACATGTCCCTCATGACCTCAGGCTGAAGAACTTCTTAGAGCAGGCAGAGAGTGTACTCAACTACTTCCGCCCCTTCCTGGGCCGTATAGAGATCATGGGTGCCAGCAGGAAGATAGAGCGTATTTACTTTGAGATCAGCGAGGTCAACCGCACACAGTGGGAGATGCCTCAGGTCAGAGAGTCTAAACGACAGTTCATCTTTGATGTTGTCAATGAGGGGGGTGAGTCGGAGAAGATGGAGATGTTTGTCAACTTCTGCGAGGACACCATCTTTGAGATGAACATCGCCTCCCAGATCTCAGAGCAGGAGGAGGAGAAGGAGGAGGAGGATGATGATGAGCCGGCTGAAGGAGGAGCTGAGGCAGGAGGAGGTGGAGGGGGAGATGAAGAGGGCAATGGAGAGGAAGGAGAGCCAGAGTCCAGCTCTGCCTTTGCAGACTTCATCAACAGCTTATTGAACTTCCTGAGTATCTTCACCTTCCGTAACCTGCGCAGGCAGTACCGCAGGATGAGGAAGATGACCATCAAGCAGATAGTGGTGGGTCTGGCCACCTTCTTCTGGACTATCCTCATTGGCATCCTGCACTTCATCTACAGTGTATGTAAGGGCTTCTTCCTGCTCATTTGGCAAACTCTCTTTGGAGGAGGCCTGGTGGAGGGAGCCAAGAACATCACAATGACAGAGATCTTGGCCAGTATGCCCGACCCCACCCAGGACGAGGTGCACGGGGACCTGCCAGGGGAGCCTAGGACTGGGGAGGAGCAGGAGGCAGGAGGGGTGACTGACCAAATGGACACAGGCGGTGGAGAGGAGGAGGAGGAGGACAAACAAGACAAGGAAGGTGGGGGGCCTCCACGCATTGATGCTCCAGGAGGACTTGGTGACATGGGAATTGAGGCCACTGTTGAGCCTCCTACTCCTGAGGGTACTCCTTTGACCAGGAGGAAACAGGTGAGGCACCTTTCCTATTTAATGCAGAGACTAAAAAGTGCATTGTGAGCTTTCCAGTAAAGTATGTCTACATTCACTTATACTAATGAGCTTTTCTTGTGGTTTGCAGCAACCAGAGGAGGGTGCTGCTGCAGCTGCTGATGGCCAAGCTGCTGAACCTGCTCCTGCTCCTGCCATAGAGGAGCCCCCTCCAGAGCCCGAGAAGGCAGAGTGAGTACCTCAGGCCATCTTCCTTCATGTACAGTAGATACACCTGTCCTGCCTCCCTACACTCTCCCATCCCCTTTATTAACCAATACTGTACATGCGTTCATCTTTGGGTGTTTGTAGGAACATGCTATAAACCAAACACCCCATTTACTTAATTTTCAGCACTGAAAATGGAGAGAAGGCTGAGAAAGAAGCTGAGACCAAAGAGGAGGAGAAACAGGAGGAACCGAAGGAAAAGAAGGCCAAGGATAAGAAAACTAAGAAACAACACAGGGAGCAAGGGTTCCAACTCTGGACTGAGCTGGACATCCAAAGAAATAAATTCTTGGTTAGACATGGCAATTCAACAATTGCTTTCCTCTCATAGTTTTTGTGACTTGCTGATGTGGCAATTTGGATACTGTCAATTCCTCTGTACCACCTGTGGTTTAATACAACGTTTTGTCTCTTTCTTTCCCAGAACTACCTCTCTCGGAACTTTTACAATCTGCGTTTTCTGGCACTGTTCATTGCATTTGCTCTAAACTTCATTCTACTCTTCTACAAGGTGAACAAATTCTTCCAGGTTATATATCAAAAATAGCTGTCACTTGAAATACACAATATATGCAAAGGTATGTGGACACCCCTTGAGAAATGTCCATTCCTGCTATAGCTACCCCGGTCAACTATAAGTGCTGTTATTGTGAAGTGGAAACATGGTACAGTAGGCTACACAAGCCTACCATTTGATTTGAAGCTCACAGCGGGACCACCGAGTGCTGAAGTACGTAGAGTGTAAAAATCTGTCCTCCTCAGTCGTAACACCCACTATCGAGTTCCAAACTGCCTCTGGAAGCAACGTCAGCACAAGAACTGTTCATCGGGAGCTTCATGAAATGGTTTTCCATGGCCGAGCAGCCGCACACAAGCCTAAGATCACCATGCGCAATGCCAAGCTGGAGTGGTGTAAAGCTGGCCACCATTGGACTCTGGAGCAGTGTTCCCTGGAGTGATGTATCACGCTTCACCATCTGGAAGTCCGACGGACAAATCAGGGTTTGGCGGATGCCAGGAGAACGCTACCTGCCTCAATACATAGTGTCAACTGTGAAGTTTTATGGAGGAGGAATAATGGTCTGGGGCTGTTTTTCATGGTTCAGGTCACTTAGCTCCAGTGAAGGGAAATCTTTACGCTACAGCATACAATGACAGTCTAGACGATTCTGTGCTTCCAACTTTGTGGCAGCAGTTTGGGGAAGGCCTTTTCCAGTTTCAGCATGACAATGCCCCCGTGCACAAAGCGAGGTCCGTACATAAATGGTTTGTGGAGATTGGTGTGGAAGAACTTGACTGGCCTGCACAGAACCCTGACCTCAACCCCATCGAACACCTTTGGGATGAATTGTAGCGCCGACTGTGAGCCAGGCCTAATCGCCCAACATCAGTGCCTGACCTCAACCCCATCGAACACCTTTGGGAAGAATTGGAACGCCGACTGCGAGCCAGGCCTAATCGCCCAACATCCGTGCCTGACCTCAACCCCATCGAACACCTTTGGGATGAATTGGAACGCCGACTGCGAGCCAGGCCTAATCGCCCAACATCCGTGCCTGACCTCACTAAGGCTCATTGCTGAATGCAAGCAAGTCCCCGGCCGCAGCAATGTTCCAACATCTAGTGGAGGCTGTTATAGCTGTAAAATGGAGAAAAACCCATATTAATGGCCATGATTTTGGAATGAGATGTTTGACGAGCAGGTGTCGACATACTTTTGGTCATGTAGTGTATCTGACCATCATTTGATTTGTTTTATGTCTGATACCCTCTCCAGGTGGGAAGTGACATGTGGTTGTATAGTGTTCTGACCTAAACATTACAGATAACCAGGGTTTTAGATTTTTTAATTCAAAGAACTTCCAGAATTGACTGCCTTCAATTGGAAGTGACCTCATCCCTGCATAACACGTCAAGTGTTAAATGTTCAAATGCATCTGTGTTGTGTCTCTGCCTGTGTCCATTGTTCAGGTGTCGGACAGCCCCCCTGGAGAAGGTGATGAGGTGGAGGGCTCTGGCATGTTTGAGGGCTCGGGGGTGGGGGCGCTGTTTGAGGGCAGTGGGCTGTTTGAAGGCTCAGCAGAAGATATGGAGGGATCTGGTGGGGATGAAGGAGGAGACGAGGAGGAGGAGGAGGAGGGCCCAGTCTACTTCTTCTTGGAGGAGAGCACTGGCTACATGCAGCCCACCCTCACATTCCTGGCCGCCTTGCACACAGTCATCGCCTTCCTCTGCATCATCGGCTATAACTGTCTAAAGGTAAGGTTCATGCAATAGTAGATACTACAACTACTGCTACTACTACCATACATACATACATGCATGCATGCATACATATACTACTACTACTACAGTGGAGGCCGCTGAGTATCAAACATACCATTCCATTCACTCCATTCCAGCAATTATTATGAGCCATCCTTCCCTCATCAGCCTCTACTGTATTACTACTTCTACTACTACTACATACTAATCAAATCAAACTGTATTAGTCACATGCTCCGAATACAACGGCAGTTACTATTTTGAAACAAGGAGTTTCTCATATACTCACTATACGTTTCTCATATACTCACTTCATATGAGCAGATTTACAACATTGCTGGCCAAGAATGTTACATGTGAATGGAAGTTTGCATTAGCCATCCCATGGTTTTACTATGGCTTTGTTTACACGGGCAGCCCAATTCTGATCTTTTTGCCACTAATTGGTCTTTAGCCAATAATTGGACAAAATATCTGAATTTGTCTTCCTGTGTAAACGCAGCCATTGCATATACAAAATAAAACATTGCAGCACCTTACAGTGAAATGCTTACTTTACGAGCCCCTAACCAACAATGCAGTTTAAAAAATACAGGTAAAAATAAGAAATATAAGTAACAAGTAATTAAAGAGCAGCAGTAAAATAACAATAGCGAGACTATATACAGGGGGGTACCGGTACAGAGTTAATGTGCGGGGGCACCAGTTAGTTGAGGTAATATGTACATGTAGGTAAAGTTATTAAAGTGACTCTGCATAGATGATAACAAGAGACTAGCAGCGGTGTAAAAGAGGAAGGGCAATGCAAATAGTCTGGGTAGCCATTTGATTAGACGTTCAGGAGTCTTATGGTTTGGAGGTAGAAGCTGTTTAGAAGCCTCTTGGACCTAGACGTGGCGCTCCGTTACCGCTTGCCGTGTGGTAGCAGAGAGAACAGTCTATGACTAGCGTGGCAGATTGTTGTTGTCTACCCTTACCACCTGGGGGCAGCCTGTCAGGAAGTCCAGGATCCAGTTGCAGAGGGAGGTGTTTAGTCCTAGGGTCCTTAGCTTATTGATGAGCTGTGTGGGCACTATGGTGTTGCACTCTGAGCTGTAGTCAATGAACAGCAATTGGCTGTCTCTTTTGTCCAGGTGGGAAAGGGCAGTGTGGGGTGCGATTGAGAATGCGTCATCTGTGGATCTGTTGGGGCGGTATGCGAATTGGAGTGGATCTAGGGTTTCCGGGATGATGGTGTTGATGTGAGCCATGACCAGCCTTTCAAAGCACTACATGGCTATCGACGTGAGTGCTACAGGGTGGTAGTCATTTAGGCAGGTACCTTTGCGTTCTTGGGCACAGGGACTATGGTGGTCTGCTTGAAACATGTAGGCATTACAGACTTGGTCAGGGAGAGGTCAGGGAAAATATTAGTGTAGACACTTGCCAGTTGGTCCGCGAGTGCTCTGAGTACACACCCTGATAATCCGTCTGGCCCCGCGGCCTTGTGAATGCTGACCTGTTCAAAGGAAAGTGTGATCACACATTCGTCTGGAACAGCTGGTGCTCTCCCGCATGCTTCAGTGTTGCTTGCCTCGAAACGAGCATAAAAGGCATTTAGCTCGTCTGGTAGGCTCGCGTCACTGGGTAGCTTGCGGCTGTTTCCCTTTGTAGTCCGTAATAGTTTGCTAGCTCTGCCACATCCGACAAGCGTCAGAGACGGTGTAGAAGGATTCAATCTTAGTCCTTTATTGACGCTATGCCTGTGTGATAGTCCATCTGAGTGCATAGCGGGAATTCTTATAAGCGTCTGAATTAGTGTCCCGCTCCTTGAAAGTGGCAGCTCTAGCCTTAAGCTCGGTGCGGATGTTGCCTGTAATCCATGGCTTCTGGTTGGGATATGTACGTACGGTCACTGTGGGGACGACGTCATCGATGCACTTATTGATGAAGCTGGTGACTGAGGTGGTATACTCCTCAATGCCATTGGATGAATCACAGAACATATTCTAATCCTGTAGTGTAGCATCCCCGTCATCTGACCGCTTCCGTATTGCGCGAGTCACACTACTACTACCACCAACTACGACATACTACTACTACTACTAATACATACTACTACAACTAGAATAACAACAGACATCAAGTGTATCTTTGCCCCATAACAGTTTTCATCAAGAACACGAGTGATCTGTATCAGGACATAAACATCTGAATGACAACAGACAATGTGCGTTCCTCTCAGATCCCTCTGGTGATCTTTAAGAGGGAGAAGGAGCTGGCCAGGAAGCTGGAGTTTGATGGTCTTTACATCACAGAGCAGCCTGAGGATGATGACATCAAAGGCCAATGGGACAGACTGGTCCTCAACACACCGTAAGCATGCTCCTAGAAGTCCACCTCTACCAATAATATTATATCATCTCCTTTCAGAAAGTGTGAGGAATTACAGCTTAAATGATGTACATCTTTCCACATTTCTATTCACAGTTCTTTCCCAAACAACTACTGGGACAAGTTTGTCAAGCGAAAGGTAAGACGCTTTTTGGTCTTGGAGGCTCTGAAGGGATGAAGTTGGTTAAGTTGGTCTCTGGATGGAATGGCCCATGTTTTATGTCTGTGTGGCCAGGTCCTGGATAAGTATGGAGACATTTACGGCAGAGAGAGGATCGCAGAGCTCTTAGGCATGGATCTAGCCTCGCTGGACGTCAGTCAACAAACCGATAAGAAGCCGGAGGAACCAGACAATTCCACGTTGGCCTGGTATTAACCAATGCTGTTATTATACACCTCTCCAATCTTGATAGGGGAGCTTTTCATGGGGTTTTTGAGCCACTTAAATGGACGGTATATTGTTAACCCTACCAGCCACATAAATACTAGAACATTTTGTCATTGAAATCCAATCGTATACTTTTCAGGTGTACATCTATTGACTTTAAGTACCAGATCTGGAAATGTGGAGTTGTGTTCACAGACGGGGTAAGAGGGATCAAAGATGAATAGTATTTTCTATATTTGTGCCGTAGATGTATTGGTTATAACAATTGTTCATTTTCATACTGTAGGTTGAAGACAAGCTTTATATGACTATTTCAATCTCTTCCCCCCAGACTTTTCTCTATCTGTGTTGGTACACGATCATGTCCTTGCTTGGACATTATAACAACTTCTTCTATGCCTGTCACTTGCTGGACATAGCCATCGGTGTGAAGGATCTGCGTACTATCCTGTCCTCTGTCACCCACAATGGGAAACAGGTAGGGAGCTGAACAGTAACACCCTTCCAGCCTCCGTTTGTCGGTGAATGTGCTGCTGATACGACTCATTCCCTGTCTCCCTCCTAGCTCATGATGACATTGGGCTTGTTGGCAGTGGTGGTGTATCTCTACACTGTAGTGGCCTTTATCTTCTTCCGCAAGTTTTACAACAAGAGTGAAGATGAGGATGAGCCGGATATGAAATGTGACGACATGATGACTGTGAGCCGGTGCTTTGTTTCCTGCCAGCTCTATGCTGTACCATATACTCTATAGTCGTACAGTGTGTTTGAGTTTGCTTACTACTTCTCTATATTCAATGTGCTCTCTTCCCTCCACTTGTGTCAGTGTTACCTCTTCCACATGTACGTGGGAGTGCGTGCTGGCGGTGGCATAGGGGACGAGATCGAGGACCCGGCGGGAGACGTGTACGAGCTCTACCGGGTGGTCTTTGACATCACCTTCTTCTTCTTTGTCATTGTCATCCTGTTGGCCATCATTCAGGGTAAGGCACCGTCCCTCTTATGCATTCCAAAACACTACTCCACCACTGTACAGTACCTCAAGCTAATGGCAATCTCGGATATCTAGTCATAATGTAATTCGACTGTAAGGGATGTGAGTTTGTGTGTTTCCTACAGGTCTGATCATTGACGCCTTCGGAGAGCTCCGAGACCAACAAGAGCAGGTTAAGGAAGACATGGAGGTACAGATCTTTTTTTAAATTTAAAATGTTATTGTATCTTTGGCGTTCATCAGTTTTAGGTGAGTTTAAGTCAGTCACATAGTTGGGCACATACCACCATCTTGCCTACTGTTTCTGTTTATTTGATCCTTGTAGACCAAGTGCTTCATCTGTGGAATTGGAAGCGACTACTTTGATACGACGCCGCACGGCTTCGAGACCCACACCCTGGAGGAACACAACTTGGCCAACTACATGTACGTGTTCACCCTGTAATCAGTCAACAGTGTGTGTCCATGACCATCTGCCATCACGCTGATCTGCCGGTCTGTCTGTCCTCTGCAGGTTCTTCTTAATGTACCTCATCAACAAAGATGAGACGGAGCACACTGGCCAGGTGAGTCTGTCAGTCAGTCTTTGTGTTCGTGGCACCAAATATGCCTCCCATTATGTTGCCATTCATTTCAATTGGCTGTCTCTTCTTTTCTCCCTCTGTCCTGGTTCCTCTTCTGTTCCAGGAGTCATATGTGTGGAAGATGTACCAGGAGCGAGCGTGGGACTTCTTCCCTGCTGGGGACTGTTTCAGGAAGCAATATGAGGATCAGCTTGCATAACCATACTACTACAATTAGTAGGTTTAATAACATAGTAAACCATACTGAAATAGCTGCACTATACTGTATGGAAGAGAGTTGGACCCAAACACATGAAAACTAAATAACTGCATTTAGAAGTGTTTGTAGCAATGTCAAGTTGAAATATTCAGTGACAGTAATTCATGAAATGTCATTGTGCGCGTGAATGTGGGAAAATACTCCCATTTGCCAACACCCACAAATACTCTCAATAATTAAGTGCATTATGCATGTCAATTTTGTAAAACTTCAGTGCCTAAATTATTGGAACAAACTTTATTAGTCGTACACTCCAGCAGCATCTTGATACTTTACCAAAACTGTCATGTTTGGTATAGTACTTTGATATCTCCTACCAGATATACTGTAAACACAACTGGAGTATAGTTGATGGTACTTTATCCTTCAAAGCTATTTACACAACAGTCTCTGAGATAATATTTTACCAGCCCACTGGAAAATCTCTATAACCACTACATACAGTACAGTATTGACTTTAAATGCTCTTCAACTGCTGCTTTTCAACTGACAAGGTTTTTCCCTGAAATGTTCTTTGTATCTGTTTGAATTATGACTATTTCTCTCAACAGAACTGATGATGGTTACTGTGTCGTTGACGTAGGAACTAGGGTTTGTGTATTTATTTGTTTTTAATTTATTGAATGTATTTTAAGCCTGGCTAGTCTGAATGCCATGAATGCATTATTGTATCCAGTACATTGTTTTGTTTGAGGGAACTCGATACTTTGTTTTCTTAAAACCAAAAAAATACTGGTTTATTAATGGGTTTGTTCATTGGTTTATTAAATAAAAGGCTTTGATGCACTTACAGTTTGATGTAGTTTCCTTTCAGTAAAGGGTTATACCAATTTATTACACAGTCCGTGCCAACGGATTAGTTGATTTGGTTTCTTAATATTCATATTGGGAAGATAAATATTTATCTAGCATGTGATTTGGTGGCTCCACATTAGTGACAATTGACTACAGTGTATACAGTATGTACACAACTGTTGAACCGTCCGTAACACAACCAATTCTTGATTTGTTTTGACCTTGTTAATTTGACCACTGTATTGTGGTGAACTTGTCTACTTTCTTCAGTATTTCTTCACAACTACTGGAAGTCCCTCTGTGAGCCTTTTAAACCTCACTTCCTGAAGACCCTCCGGTCCCATCCTTCTCCTTCCCTCTTGTCCTGCCCGTCCAGCAATAGAGAGGAGGTGGGGGAGGAGGAGCAGGAGGCCTGGAGCTGCAGGGTGGGGCTTGACGAGGAGGCCATCCAGCTCAGGCTGTCAATAGAGTCATTGAGATAGGGCTGGGCCTCGCGCTGAGGGCAGAGTACATAGCGATCAGCATGATGATGATGCACCTGGACGGTTTCCAGAGGGCCCATGTTCTTCTGGTAGGACGGGTGAGGCAGTCCAAAAGGCTCCCAGCCCCCCACGGCCCCCGACAGAGAGCCTGAGGGCTCCTCCATGTTGACGTAGAGCAGGTCATCAGCCTCCTCCTGCTCGGGCATCTCCTCCAGGGCTTTCTCCAGGTCACATCGCAGGGAGGGGAACCCCGGGCGGTCCTTAGGACTCAGTAGCCAGCAGGAGAACATCAGGGAGTAGCTACAGTATAGAGGACATACAAAATTACCCAAAATCCAGATACTCCAGGAAAGGTACATTAGTTGCCTCTACTATACACCACTAAATACAGAAACAGGCACTCACATGGTGTCCAGGCAGCTAGGGGGCTGTTTGAGGCGGTTGCCCTGTCTAAGGTAGTCGTAGATCTCACTGTTTTCCACTCCAGGATAGGGCGTCTGTCCCCGAGTGGCTATCTCCCACATAGTCACTCCAAACGACCACTTCGAGAGAGGGAAATAAGCACTGTCACAAAAAGAATGTACTTGTATTCATAACCCTTTGTTATGAATTCTTCTGCAGGATGTTAAAACCCAAATACAGTAGGAGTCATGGGTCACATAATGTAGCTGGACAAAGTTTGGATAGCTCACCACGTCACTCTTGGTGGTGTACACTCGGTCTGCCAGGCTCTCGATGGCGATCCATTTTACCGGCATCTTTGAAATGCGTCCTTGTCTATAGTAGTCTCCATTATAGATCTTCTTAGATAGGCCAAAATCAGCCACACACACAGTCATATTCTCGTTCAGCCTGCAGGACAGATATATACTGAGTGTACAAAACATTAAGGACACCTGCTCTTTCTGTGAAAGACTGACCAGGTGAATCCAGGTGAAAGCGATGATCCCTTATTCTTGTTAAATCTACTTCAATCAGTGTAGATGATTTAAGCCTTGAGGCAAATGAGACAATGGATTGTGTATGTGTGCCATTCAGGGTGAATGGGCAAAACGAAAGATTGAAGTGCCTTTGAACGGGGTATGGTAGTAGGTGCCAGTTGCACCGGCTTGTGTCAAGAACTGCAACGCTGCTGGGTTTTTCACACTCAACAGCTTCCCGTGTGTATCAAGAATGGTCCACCACCCAAAGGACATCCAGACATTTTCACACAATTGTGGGAAGTATTAGACTCAACATGAGCCAGCATCCCTGTGGAACGCTTTCGACACCTTGTAGAGTCCATGCCCCGAAGAATTTAGGCTGTTCTGAGGGCAAAAGAGGGTGGGTAGAACTCAATATTAAGAAGGTGTTCTTAATGTTTTGTGCACTCTGTGTGTGTGCAGATGAGCACAGACAACGTAATAGCAGCGTAAAACAGTACTGTTACTTGTATCACTCAACATGCTCAACTTGCGTCACAATCATTCTCTCAGACCATCACAGAAAAACATTGAGGAGTATGTGTGAGAAACAGGAGGACACGGACAGAACAGAGAGGCGAGAATCCCCACATGCAGTTTCGCGCTGCCAGGTCTCTATGGATGAACCTCTTGTCGCTCAGGTACTCCATTCCCCGTGCGACGTCTGTCATGAACTTCACCAACATCTGAGACGGCAGGGACTGATGAATGGAGACAGAGACGATAAGATACAGACAGGGGGTGCTATACAGCAGCACAAATGGAACACGCATTGAAAGGAGAAAAGAGCACAACTCTATAATTTTTATTTGTGTAACAAAAAACCTGTCCCATCTGCGTGGGAGGGAAGGGAACTGACCAAAGGACTGTCCCCGAGTCGAGAGTAGAGCAGGAAACTGTGCAGGTCCCCGTGTTTCATACAAGGCAGGATGACGACAGGGGATGGGTAGCCTCCCCTCTCTACCGTCTGCAGACACACTCCTACAGGGAGGATTGGGGAAACAACCGAATGAATCTAGTCAGGCCTACTTGGTAACGGACACTTGGGAGACAAAAACGACCGCGTGTTAATAGTCGCTCGATAAGTGACAAAACAAAATCAGCCCAGTCTCTCACCGAGGAGTCTCATGACGTTGGGGTGGTCAAACTCCTTCATACAAGCAGCCTCCCTGAGGAAGTCCTCCATCTCGGTGCGAGTGCAGATGGAAACTACGAGAGGGAGAAGGAGAGGGTGGCTGAGGTCAAACTGACACATACTGCACCATGGGAGACGCACAATGGGGACATCCGACACTGTCCGATCACTCACTCTTCATGGTCTTCACAGCCACTTTGAGGACAGTCTCTTCATGCACCAGAAGCCCTTCCATGACGGAGCCAAACTCCCCTGCAGATCAAGACATGGACGCGCTGTTAGTCCGGTGGGTTGGTGTAGCTGGGGATCTAAGCCTCTTAAGGCCCTAGGATGTAGTAGTTCATGACTGACTAGGTGACAGTACATATAGCGTATGACGAAGGCTTCAGCCGGGGCTCACCCTCGCCGAGGGTCTTGCCCAGGGTCAGCTTGTGTCGGTCCACCATCACGTCCTGCAACTTGTGCTTCAGCTCGTCACTGATCACCAGGCTGTTCACTGCGGACAGGGTTAATACTCTCTCTTACACAGAAACAGGGATTCTTAAAGCATGAAGTATTGGAAAAATAACTTGAGCGTTATTCCTCTCCCACTGCCTTTAAACAAATGAGAGATTCCGTTTTGAAGAACAATGCAGAATATGAGTCCATTATTGTGAAACTGTTCTAGGCTTACAGTCTATGTTTTCTCTTCCTGTTTTGTCTTTTCACGAAGTGTGTCGAAACAAAATGCTCTGGCAACAAAACACATCCCAAAACTATGATTTAGAACATTTCCCATTTGTCCTGAAATAAATGTAATTCAATATTTGGAAGACTTTGGCCTCTAAGAATAATAGCAGCGTGACTCTGCAAAGATTTGAACTCCATTCTCAAACTAATTTCTCTTGTGTTCTCCAGCGGATTGTGTTGCTAACAGCCAGATCCTGACACCACTCTGCCCCCCCCCCCCCCCCCCCCCCCACACACACACACACACACACACCACATCTGGCACAGAACAACATTGAGCAAACGGATGAAATCTGAGCTTCAACATCTGTTCCTGAACTCCCACACTTCATGACACACCGCTTGGTTCCAAGGCGTTTACCGGTGACTGTTCCTCTTACGTCACTGGCATGACAACTCACGTGTGGCTTCATTCGACTGGTGATTGTAGGTGCGTCGGGCGCTGTATCTTACTACGAAGTCCCCACCGCCGTTTCTCATAGGGTCAAATGTTTTCCTGTCGCACAACACACAAACACACAGGTGTTTTTAATTGATCATCGAACAGTAAATGACGACAACAAAAGAATGGAACAAAGGGGATACAGGGAGACCCAGAGGTACATACCCAAAGCATGTCTCTCTTTGACGCAATATGATTGCATACACCACGATGAACCCTATCAAGGCCAGACCGACAGCAATCCCCATGATCACATACCACCAATGCCAGGAAAATGCCTGATGTGGGGAGAGATCTAAAAAGGAAGGAAAGAGAGGTATGTCAACTATTACACAGACACTAGAATATGCTACCTGATGAATCAACCTAGAACATTTGGAATCTGCTGCCGTTTTCTCCTCTCCTTTGGCCCATCCCAACCATCCTACTTACTGTCTCCCTCGGTTCTGTCCAGACTCACCAGGCTGTTTCTGTTTGAGGGTTTGGACAGGGCTCCAGGGGCCACACCCTGCCACAGTACAGGCACTCACACTCAGGGACACACTGTCCAGGAGGCTGGAGAGCGGGATAGCTAGCTCAGAGGACTGAACTGACTCCATAACAGCCTGAAGCAGGAAAACAAAACAACAGCAAAGATACCCATTACACTCAGAGAGAGAGAGAGAGAGAGAGAGAGAGAGTCTACAACATATGTTTACTTTGACAACTGTAACATGGGTTACCTTGGACTTGTTAGGGGTTCTGTACTCCACTCTGTACCCTAGTATCTGGCCATTCAGTCTGCCTGGTGGCTTGGTCCAGCTGACAATAACCTCTGTTCCATTAAACAGTCCACTCACATTGTCTGGTGCTGCCTCTGGTACTGTCAGATCCATGCCAAAAAAAAAGAATAATGTTTACAACATATCAAATGACCTGTAACACACACTACCAGACTCATGCTGTTAAAAACCAGTGTGCAAAGTTCCGTGCGAGAACAATGTAAATAAAGGCATTTTTGTCACATTGTGAGTCTTAGCGTGGGCTGCGGCTGGGGCCTGTACTGGGGCCTGTACTGGGGCCTGTACTGGGGCCTGTACTGGACCCTGCCTGGTGATGTCATCGGTGAGTGTTCCACTGCTGATCGTTTCCATATGTGGCTCTACCCCGGCCAACAAAAACACAAGCACCTTCCCCTCTCCCTCCATCTACCCGGCTCTTTCTCTCTCTCGCTCACTCCCTCAGCCCGCGCCCCTCTCACTCCCCTCTACCTCTGACCCAGGAGCAGTGGAGAGAGATGTAGATGGGAGGGATAAGATATTTTTACTTTGTGGGGAGGTCGGGAATATAGCTCGCTCGCACACACACACACACACCTTACAGGTCTGTGCCACGTCATGCGCGCATGTTATTTTCAGATAAATAGGACCGACAAAAGCAAAGACTCTAAATGGTTTGGTTACACTTAAGCACTAGGAGTCATGAGTTATCTACCGCATGCAAGAACAACAAAGTGTTTGAAATGAATGAATTTGACAGTGAAGGTCAGCATCGTTTAGCTAATGGAATCAAACGAATCCAAACATGCATTCTCCCAGCACAAGAAGGGTGTTTTCTTTTAAGCCTGACATCTGGTAACCGATTTGATAGAATGGAAAATTCTTTAGCGGTCAGTTGATGGTGTGTTGATGTGCACTACACCACTGTGAAATTGGCTGTTTCCCCCTTTCCCCTTCTCTCCGAAAGTCTCTCTTTCTATTTCCCTTCTACACAAACATGTCTACATTACAGACTGCGGAAAGCATGAGTTGGCATGGAAAAACCGCTTCTCCACCGGCCATAATTCAAACACACTGCGGCATTATATGGACACAGCAGGATTGAGCCACCTCTGCCAAACCATGAATAGAGAATGCTTAATCTGTTTCCCTCCTGCCCTCAGTACCTCCTCCTTCGCTCAAGCAACTTTCTCAATATAGAAGTTTATATTTTAAAACACTGAGGATGGAGAGAAGGGTGTTCTTACTGGCAAATGTGACTGTCTGTTGCCAGCTCAGAGGAATAGCACTGAAAATCTTGATTTAACGTCAGGTTCCATCCATCTGGCCCTTTTCAGATGAATATTTAGAATGAAACGCTAGACCCCTCTGCTTTTCAAAACCATAAACCTGTATCTCTTCTGTCTGTTTGATCAAAAACTCTTGAGAATCCTTAACCAATTCCCAAACTTGTTTTCTTCTTTCCAGAACAATCTTTGACCCATAACCAGCCTAGCTTCACAGTCGTCACTCAACTCTCGTTGTTCCCCCTGTAGGTCACTGACCTCTGCTACATAGGTATCGCACTTTAACATTAACTCATTGTACTGTAAGTCACTCAGGACGAAATCATCTGCTAGAATACCTAAGAGTTGTAGATGTGAATACATAACAAAATGCATTATCAGTAATAGAATTGCTATAAACACACGCTGATGGGGTGGCGGGTCGAGGACTGTGGCAAACAGCTTACCTCCTTCAGATGTGCGCAGTGTTACCCATGGTGTCCAGGGGGAAGCACCTTGACTGCTACGGCAAGCCACCCTCACGTCATAGGAGGAGTAGGGCTCCAGGTCTGGGATCAGGTGTCGGGCAGGTGGTACATTTACATTCTGATTGTGGACCAGGTGATTAAGCAATGCAGTGCGGTCAGGACCAGACGGAGCTGCCTGTATAGAGCACACAGAGACAGGATACACCCCTCCAAAGCCAGGCTCCCAGGAGATCAGCAGGGAAGAGATGGTAACCTCTACAGCTTGGACTTCATGTGCCTGGGAGGGAACCACTACACCCAAGACAAGAGAGGTAGTCATGAATGAGGCCAAACAAATCAACATAATCATAAGTTGTTTACGTTGAATGACTTCCCTGTTGGTACGGACCTGTCACTGTTCCCGAGGCTGAGGTAGCCACACCTTTACTGTTGTGGGCTTCACAGGAGAAGCTGCTTGTATGGTTGAGGCCTTAACAACAGGGATGCAAGGAGGTGGTCAGTCAGACGGACAGAAAAGCAAATAGACAGTTACAGAATGCAGGTTTCAATTTTAAGCCTGTATAATGTGCTGTTTGTAAGCAAAATGCAAAAGTAAGAGAAATGTCTTTACCTGTGATGTTGCGAGTGGAGGGCGAGTGGGATACAGGGTCCTGGAGCGTGTTGAGTGGTCCTCCATTCTGCAGCCAGATGATCCTGACAGGTTCTGGAGGCCCATGGGCCATACACTGCAGGCTGAGGCTAACATTAGCCACTACTGTCACGTCATGAGGCTCCACTGAGAAATGAGGGATTCCTGGAAAAGACGAACTGTGAGTAAGATACTGTCGAAAATAAAAAGACTGATTATTGAAGAGACAGAGAGAAACTCTACCTTCTAGCTGAATGACCCCTTCCTGAGACATCAAGTCCTTCCGCCCCACTGTTGCCATGCAACGGTATCTCCCAATGTCTGACAGTTTCACATGATCAATTCTGATGACAGACAGACATATTACTGTCACTGAAAAAAAAGATAAGTCAGACCAAGAATGTGTGACATAAACAGAGAGAGAGAGAGAGAGTCATAGTTGAGAATGACCTGAGTTCACTGAGGGTCAGCCAACTTCCTTCAGTGACAGGCACTTGGACTTGATTGGTGTCAGCGTAATCCAGGGATTGACCGTCCCTAAACCACACCACATCCGGAGGTTCCTCTCCACCTCCATCTCCCCGGAGAGTACAGAGCACCTGCACCGGCTTACCCAGGGATGAGGTTACATTGGCTGGGCTCTTCACAAACTGAAACACTTGATTCAAAGGACACCCGTTAATCTGAATGTTAAACTGACATTCAGTAAATATGGTCCCTAAATTAGATTAATGAATACCAAGTTCACTCGGGGAAGCATGAGTTAAGTTTACCATTAAATATAGTGTAAAATTGTCTTGTCAAACAACTGTAATATTAGACTAACCCTATATACCTGCCTAAAATGTTCATAAGTAAGATAAACCGCAGTGAAAGAAAAGAACATACGTTTTTCAAATAATACAATTTATGTTTTTCAAATGATAAAACATACGTTTATGGTCATTTCTGAGAGGTAGTTTATATTGCTAAAATGACAACATACTCTCTGGTATCATCAATGCTGACTCACCTGGCACAGGGACCACTGTACCTATTATACCCATCAACAGAAGAACAAATAACGGCAAACACCCTCTGCTGCCCTTCATCCTCGTTCAGGTTTGCTCTTGAAGAACAAGATTGGTCTCTACTACGACTAAAATTATGCCTCAGACAGACATCTTTCCATCCTTCCAGGCAAGAAATGAAATTCTTCCTCGCACAGTATCCACGTTAGACTATTTCCTTAAGGTTTCAGACGCTTTCCAAAAAGTTATCCTTGAGAGTAGACTATGCCAGTCATAGCAATTATTGGAAAAGTTTTTCTTCTTCCAGGAGTCGAATTTACAATATAACCTACTACTGCTGGATATGATGTAGCCTATCCCCGAGACTGAATTTAGTTTAATAAGCAAATAGTCCGCGAGTATTAGGCATGTCTCTTCACGATTGAATTACTCATAGGGAAAACTTTAGCTCTTGACTAGCTCAACTGGCCGCAAGATGGCGCTATTATTCCATTGCGAAATAATAGCGCCTTCCTGCGGCCGGTTGGGCTAGCTCTTGACATTTTCCCCCTCCATTACTCCCTCTTCTTCATTCACATTTCTGACTTTCATGGACACTCAACCGTTGAAGAAATAGTACATTGAGAATAGTACATACTTTTAGAGAATTTGTTCCGCCCCTAGCATACATTACATACTATGAAGAAATAGTTTTTCTATTTATCTGATGTTTGAAAGTATGCTGCGTTCGTAACCAAATGGGATGTGGGAATTTACCAGTTGTGAAGTCGTAAATACCAGTTGGATGCATTCAAATGGTCTGAAGTCTTTTAGAAACGCTGATTTGTTAATGGCAAACAAGCATTATGTCAATAAAATAAATATAATTTCAGATGCAAATGTCCCTCCTGGGTAAATCCATTTAAATTCAATCACTTTTGACAGCACACCTTTTGATTTGAACGAAATCTTCTATACATATTTTGCCCATTTGTAGAAGTGCTCAGAAAGTGACTTTTTGGACCTGAATGACAAAACATTCAATAAATAAATATTTTGCGTACCCCACCATACCATGAGACATCCATGTCTTCATCACTGGAAAAGATAAACGGTTGATATTGATATAATTTAAAAGCTAACAAACAAGGTTGTCAAACTATTTAATAATTTGTAGATTTTTTGGGGGTCATTTTTAACATTAAACGTCAATTATCTAAAAACCTGTAAACTCCAATTGTTTTCATTTTCACATATATTGTAGCTTAGACCCTATTTTACATCATCTGAGGTTTTTTGTGTTGTGTTGCCATTGGTTGACAACATTCTCGAATACATATTTAGGCTGATAAATTTACTAAAATGGGAGATATTAAATGTCAACTTTCGAATTGCACCACAAAGATGGTTGTTGGAGGTTCACACATCAGAGAATGTTGACTTGGATGGGAATATTTGTTTTAAATTATACTGTCAATCCTGCCTATTGAAATCATAGAAATATAGACATGACCATTAAAGTATATATTAGACTGTGGGAGGACCGGTGGCCATCTTTGTGGCAGTAATTAGAAGTTAAAATTTCAATTCAATTTAAATGTCAATTGTGTACCAGCTATAAATTGCAGTGGTCTGAAGGGATATGTCCATTCTATGAATTATATTTCTATGATTAAAATGAAACCCATACTGTATTCAAGAGCATGATGTGTCTCAACCGATGGCAGGCACAACACAAAACAATATGAGTTTAAGCGTTCTTAGATCATTTACGTTAAAGGTTTAAAAAATACATTTTCATTCAAAAACATTTTCTTTAAAGAAATTATACAATAGTTTGAGAAGACTGTTTGCTAGCTTTTAATTAAATAATATCAAACACAACGGTTTATCTTTTCCAGTGATGACGGCATGGATGTCTTATCGTATGTTGGGGTAGGGTGAATTTGGAAATGGTGGGACATCATATAAACTGGGACAGTTTAATCCTGCCGTGTTAATTTCTTGGTCTGACAAGAGAAAATCTAAACTATTGTTACTAAACCACATGATCAAAATTCCATCACTTCATTGGTGTGACATCACAGAGGGGGCACAGCAAGCTTCAAACAGGAAGCTCAAGGTAAGGCTTTTTTTTCTCTTTTGATGTTAATGTTCTAAAACTGTCCAAATATCGCACTGTACATACTATGTACTGGTGCATCAAAATATATAGAACGTTGCCAATATTATGTTTAAATTTTGTAATTCAGTCATTTTCTTTGTTCACCAACCATAGCTCGCGAAAGTATGGAGTAGATAAAGTGGGACAGCATAATACGCTTTGTCAATTGTCATTGGGGTACATTAGGACTAAAGTAGTGGTGTCCCCGTTTAGCTAACCTGCTGTCCCAGTCTACCACATGCGAATTGAAAATATGGTTTTGCCTCAGTATACACAAATGGGTGTGACATGCCTCCTGTAAATATGATATCAAAATGTTTTTGTTTTTTTAATTAGAAAACATCTTGATTTCAGAAATGTATCATGTATTGGGTTAATATGTTAAATAGATGTCGAAAGAAGACGGAAATGCAAAGTGTCCCACTTATTCGTAATTCACCCTGTGCAAAATGGGTCAACTTTGAGCCCCTTTTATTTCCTAAATGTTTTGGTATTCCTGTACAAAACGTAACTTTCTGACCACTTATTCCATGTGCAAACATGTATGGAAAGTTTTGTTTAAATCAAAAGGGATGCTGTCAAAAAGTGATTGAATTCAAGTGGAATTTCCCTCCTCATAACTAGCCAGTTTGTTTCTAACATGTGGAAACGGGGATTGTTCGACAATGCAGCCGACAGTGAAGGCGACTGCTGGCTGACTGATCTACAATGCCGCGTTAAAAACAAATGGGAACTTGGAAATCTCTGACTTCCGACTTCGGTGCGTTCAACACAACATGGGAACTACGAAAAAACACGAGCTCCGACTGGGAGAAATCGTTTTAAACGGTCATCCAACTCAGAATTCCAAGTCTGGAACTGGACCTGAAGATCCCTGACAAGTTCCCAGTTGTCTTGAAAGGACCATAAACTCAACTCCACGTCATACGATGGAGTTCAGCGGTGACGAGTGTGGGCGGACTGCACCCCCGACTACATCGAGTCCCTATCTGTCGATAGTACACATTTTCATTATTTAATGCTTTCTTTGTACCTATGTTTGTCCTGTGTAAATGCAAGCTTTTCTTTGGGTGCTGAAAGCCGATGTTTTTGATAAAAGTAGAGGTTTATGCAACGTGTAGTGGTGTAAATTGCAATTAAGGATGTGCATGACAGATGTTCTCTCTACCATCCACCACAGGCATGCAATCTCCCCACATGAAGAGGAACAAAGGGACAAATAGTCCAGTGGACTGTCTGCGCCTTGGCACCAGCCATGATGTCCGGGCAGTGAGGGCTGTGTATTTACTGATGAGAAGGGCTGCTGCTTCCTCTGCCATGGCTTACCTGGGTGCATTCTCTGCTAACTCTGACGCAAGGCCTCCTGACCTGCCGCCCAACCACAGACTTCTCTGACCTGGGCTCAGCAGGGGTGTACCACTCCTGCAACCAAACTGTTGACTCTCCTCACTTCCACAACTTTGGCTTTAAAGGGGGCTGACTCTGACTTTTATGTCTTTGACTGTGGGGGACATTCATTCTAGTGGAGAAATGATGACATCTACTGCCAAGACTTTCAATCCTCCTGTCCATCCTTAATAGAGCTCCACAGTGGAGGTGTCAATACCCATAAAACATAGAGGTCAAACAGGGAAATGGTTCCAATCGCTTTTACACCATTTTTCCCATAGGGAATTTTAGAAACACTTAAAATAAGGGCTGTGTTTTGTGTAGGCTCACCATGGTATGACGTTTTGACAACCATGTAAATCTCTCTCAGACAAGGTGACTTCTAAAATCCCCTATGGGAGAAATGATTGGAACCATTTCCTTGTTTGACCGCTAGGTTTTATGGGTATTATGACTCATACTGTGGTACTCTATGAAAATACAAGGGCAATTGTCTCTTATTGTTGACCCATTTGTGAGTGATATGTGCTGATTTAAAAAAAAACATTGAAGCTATATTTTCTTATTTTTTTTATCCTTGTCTGTTTTCAACCTGTCTGATGCCATTATCTGGCTGTGGATAGAACATGGCTTTCTTGATACTGTTTTTAATGATGTAATGTAAGCATACCTTCTCTTTTCAACTGTTTGTTTTTAGTTTAATTATATGTTGCTTAATTAAATACCAGGGTCCAATGGGAAAGTGTTTCATTGTCTCTTACCCCCATAGCGAGCAATATGCAGCCTTGTGTACCCTAGTTAGTACACAATAATGCATCATCACAAACAATTGATTGAAATAAATGTACACAGCCGGCTATACTGTTGCGCATCTTTGTCTATAGAAAACAGTCTTCCATTGCAATAAGGCAGTTCACAATTTCCCTAGTTTTCTACAAGGTCATCCAGACAAGGAGTACAACCATAAGAGCATTAGGTAAACACCAACACCAAAAAAAAAGTTTATAAAGACAAATTCCCTCTCTTTACATAAATATTTGATTCCCTTGTGGAAGGAAGGGAACAGAGCGGTCAAAACCTTTTGCCGATTTCTCTCAACTTCAGCTTCCGTAGTTTCTTGTTTGGTTGCCAAGGAAATGAGGATCATGGTGGCTTCAGCATTTTCATCTGATTGAATCCAAGCGGTAGCTGTGTTTTTGACATTATTGTTTTTGTTTTACTGACTATGTTTTGTATAAAGTGATGTATTAAAACGTTAATCAAATGTTCTAGTTTGCTAACTAACTAACAACCATATTTCAGGCCAGCTATGTTGACAAATGTATCATTTGAACCTACGACTACGAGGCTAGCTAGCTAACGTTAGCCAGATAGCTAACTAGCTAGCTAATCCCAGCTAGCCGCTGACACTGTAAACAGATGTTCAATTCAGCGTTATTACGTGCTCTACCTGCAGGCAGAGGAGCTGCACATATACCGGCAATGGCAGAGCTGCACATTGTCGGTCAGATCGTAGGGGCAAGCGGCTTCCCTCAGAGCAGTCTCTTCTGCAAGTGGGGAATTCATACAGGTGTCTTTTGTTGTATTCAGATAATTTTATTGAGCATTTTTACTTCACCTCATCCGTTGTGATTGTGGATTCTCTGTTTCCAACCTCACGTCTATTTCGTTATGTAAGGGGGTGCATGGCGACTTCTCTCGGGCTTGAAGGAGGGGCAGACCCAAGTGGATTTGACTCAGACAGGGGACATGGCATACTGGAGTCATCCCATTGATCTGCACTACACCACTAAAGGACTGCAAGGTAGTTAGCTACCTTCCTGACAATTTATAAGTAGCAGTTCATCACAGACGTCAATTAAAAGCTACATAACTTACATACCTACATCTACCAAGCCTAGCTTTCAGGTTCAAAATAACAGGGTAAGACTGGAACATTTTCAAAGACTCCAGCCACCCAAGCAATAGACTGTTCACTCTGCTCCTGCACGCCAAGCAGTACCGGAGCGCCAAGTCTGGGACCAAAAGGCACCTGAACAGCTTCTACCCCCAATTCATAAAACTGCAGAACAGTTGATCAAATGGCTACCCAGACTATTTGCATTGACCTTTTTTTGCACTGACTCTTTTACACTGACTCTATGCGTGGACACTCACTGGACTCTACCCACACTCATACACTGACACCCCAACACATGCACACACACACATGTTACACACACACACATGTTACACATGCATATAGATGCCTCACACACACACTTTCACACTCCACATACGCTGCTGCTCTGTTTATTTTCTATCCTGATTGCCTTGTCACTTTTACCCCTACCTACATGTATATATTACCTCAACTACCTCATACCCCTGCACATTGACTCAGAACTGGTACTTGTATGTAGCCTCGCTGTTGTTATTTATTATGATTGTGTTACTATTTTCTATTTTTATTCGCAAATTTTCTTACTTTATAACTGCATTGTTGGGCTCGTATGTAAGCATTTTACAGTAACGTCTACACCTGTTGTATTTGGCACGTGACAAATAAAATGTTACTATATTTGACTTCTCTTCCCCATTAGGCTGGCCCAAGCTTCACCTGCAGGTTTGGCACCAGGATGCATTTGGGCGCTGTCAGCTGTATGGGTATGGATATTGCCATGTGCCCTCCAGCCCAGGGCACCACCATGTACGCTGTGTGACCTGGAGACCACTGGGATCCTGGCAAGAGCAGATAGCTCAAACCTTTGTGGGTGGAGGTGCCCTGCTGCGCTCCCCAGACATCATATACAGTGGGGCGGACAGATATAGGCTGCACACAGTGGCTATGGGCACTGTAGAGCTGGAGCTAGACATCATCATGCGACACTTTGACAGATATGGTGTAGAGAGCTGAAATGTTGAGAGATTGGACAGAGCAAAGGGTGAATGGAGAGAGGCCTGAATGGAGCACTGTATTGTTAGTGGGTGTGGATTTTGACCATATCTGCAAAGGGTACATAAGACTGAGCAGGTCAGATTAGATATTTTGCCTTGTGAGATGTGTTGATGTTGCATACATTCACTATAGATACAAAAGTATGTGGACACCAATTCAAATGAGTGGATTCGGCTATTTCAGCCACACCCATTGCTGTCAGGTGTATAAAATCAAGCACACTGCTATGCAATCTCCATAGGAAAATATTGGCAGTAGAATGGCCTTACTGAAGAGTTCAGTCACTTTCAACATGCCACGGTCTTAGGATGCCATATTTCCAACAGGTCAGTTTATCAAATTTCGGCCCTGCTAGAGCTGACCCGGTCAACTGTAAGTGGTGTTATTGTGAAGTGGAAACGTCTAGGAGCAATAAATGCTCAGCCGTGAAGTGGTAGGCACACAAGCTCACAGAACGGGGCCGCCGAGTGCTAAAGCGTGTACCGTGTAAAAATCATCTGTCCTCGGTTGCAACACGCAATACCAAGTTCCAAAAACTCTTTGTCAGGAGCTTCATGAAATGGGTTTCCATGGCCAAGCAGCCGCACACAAGCCTAAGATCACCATGTGCAATGCCAAGCATTGGCTGGAGTGGTGTAAAGCTCGCCGCAGTTGGACTCTGGAGCAGTGGAAACATGTTCTCTGGAGTGATGGATCACGCTTCACATTCTGGCAGTCCAACGAACAAATCTGGGTTTGTCGGATGCTAGAAGAATGCTTCCTGCCCTAATGCATCTAAAGTTTGGTGGAGGAGGAATAATGGTCTGGGGCTGTTTTTCATGGGCTAGGCCCCTTTTTTCCAGTGAAAGGAAAACTTAAAGCTACAGCATACAATGACATTCTAGATGATTCTGTGCTTCCAACATAATCTACTTGTGGTAGGCCATGTCCTGTTTCAGCATGACAATGCCCCATGCACAAAGCAAGGTCCATACAGAAATGGTTTGCTGAGATCGGTGTGGAAGAACTTGACTGGCCTGCACAGAGCCCTGACCTCAGCCCCATTGAACACTTTTGGAATGAACTGGAGCACCGACAGAAATGGTTTGCTGAGATCGGTGTGGAAGAACTTGACTGGCCTGCACAGAGCCCTGACCTCAGCCCCATTGAACACTTTTGTTCAATGCCTGACCTTACTAAAGCTCTTGTGGCTGAATGGAAGCAAGTCCCTGCAGCAATGTTCCAACATGTAGTGGAAAGCCTTCCCAGAAGAGTGGAGGCTGATATGGCAGCAAAGGGGGGACCAACTCCATATTAATGGCCATGATTTTGGAATGAGATGTTCGAGCAGGTGTCAACATAATTTTGGTCATGTATGTGTATAATGAGAAGACCCCAACATGCAAATGTGTGTCTTTCCCCTATTTCTCCACAAAGGGGGGGTGTGAGCCTTTCAACACAATCTGCCTTCCTGATTTAACATTTTTGATATTATTTTAAACATTTTATATAACAGGTATTTAAAAATGCAAACCAGATTTTATACTGTACTTAATTTCAGTTTTCTATTTTCCTATGAACTTTTTTTTTATATAGTAAAATTATGTAAATAAATCATTACCTGCATGCCTGTGATCTATAACCTAACCTGCATCATTTTGCTTTACAAATATTCCCTCAAAGTTTGCAAGTTTCATATCTAATGACACAATTAATTCACTCATCAATAATTTTATTTTTCGTAATAATATGCAGTTGTTAAAGTTTGATAGTAGATTGAAGTAAACACAGGGTGGAGACAAAATACACTGAATATACAAAGCATTAGGAACACCTTCCTAATATTGAGTTGCAAAAAAAGCCTCAATTCGTCGGGGCATGGACTCTACAAGGTGTCGAAAGCGTTCCACAGGGATGCTGGCCCATGTTGACTCCATTTCAGCTTTTATTTCTTTCATCACATTCCCAGTGGGTCAGAAGTTTACATACACTCAATTAGTATTTGGTAGCATTGCCTTTAAATGGTTAAACTTGGGTCTAACGTTTCGGGTAGCCTTCCACAAGATTCCCACAATAAGTTGGGTGAATTTTGGCCCATTCCTCCTGACAGAGCTGATGTGACTGAGTCAGGTTTGTAGGCCTCCTTGCTCGCACAGGCTTTTTCAGTTCTGCCCACAAATGTTCTATAGGATTGAGGTCAGGGCTTTGTGATGGCCACTCCAATACCTTGACTTTGTTGTCCTTAAGCCATTTTGCCACAACTTTGGAGGTATGCTTGGGGTCATTGTCCATTTGGAAGACCCATTTGCAACCAACTTCCTGACTGATGTCTTGAGATGTTGCTTCAATATATCCACATCATTTTGCTTCCTCATGATGACATCTGTTTTGTGAAGTGCACCAGTCCCTCCTGCAGCAAAGAACCCCCACAACATGATGCTGCCACCCCCGTGTTTTACGGTTGGGATGGTGTTCTTCGGCTTGCAAGCCTCCCCCTTTTTCCTCCAACATAATGGTGGTCATTATGGCCAAACAGTTCGAATTTTTGTTTCATCAGACCAGAGGACATTTCTCCAAAAGGTACGTTCTTTGTCCCCATGTGCAGTTGCAAACCGTAGTCTGGCTTTTTTATGGTTTCTTCCTTGCTGAGCGGCCTTTCAGGTTATGTCGATATAGAACTCGTTTTACTGTGGATATAGATACTTTTGTACCCTTTTCCTCCAGCATCTTCACAAGGTCCTTTGCTGTTGTTCTGGGATTGATTTGCACTTTTCACACCAAAGTACGTTCATCTCTAGGAGACAGAACACATCTCCTCCCTGAGCAGTATGAGGGCTGCATGGTCCCATGGTGTTTATACTTGCGTACTATTGTTTGTACAGATGAACGCGGTACCTTCAGGCGTTTGGAAATTGCTCCCAAGGATGAACCAGACTTGTGGAGGTCTAAAATATTTTTTCTGAGGTCTTGGCTGATTCCTTTTGATTTTCTCATGATGTCAAGCAAAGAGACACGGAGTTTGACGGTAGGCCTTGAAATACATCCACAGGTATACCTCCAATTGACTCAAATTATGTCAATTAGCCTGTCAGAAGCTTCAAAAGCCATGACATAATTTTCTGGAATTTTCCAAGCTGTTTAAAGGATGTCAACTTAGTGTATGTAAACTTCTGACCCACTGGAATTGTGATACAGTGAATTATAAGAAAAATTACTACTTTGTGTCATGCACACAGTAGATGTCCTAACCGACTTGCCAAAACTATAGTTTGTTAACAAGAAATTTGTGGAGTGTTTGAAAAACAATTTTTTGAATGACTCCAACCTAAGTGTATGTAAACTTCCGACTTCAACTGTATATGAACTATAAAGATATTGTTGCCATGCCAGTCTTTTTAGATGATACTATGGATGATGCTACGTTTTTAGCACTTGCAGGTGGATTGAATTTAGCAAATCAACCAGTTATTTTAAGTTCTTCCATGTGTTGTCTTCCAGCAAAGCTAACAGAACAAGCAGCTCTGTGCTTTGAAATGGCAGAAGTTTTCACAATGCTGCTCACTTCCTGGACTTAGTGTCATACATTTTTTGTGCAAGAGAGGAACTGGAGAAAAATATCCGTGGCTGAGGATGACTAGTAAAAGAAACCGCACAATGAATGCATGAACAGTAGGGTCTAACAGGAAATATTGTGTCCAGAGTTTTTATTTTAGTCTGAAACGTTTTAACTAACTGGATCTGAATATAGTAAGACTAGAGAAGGAGCTGTAACTACGTGTGGGCGAGTTTGTTGTTGCTGTTAGGATGTCTCTGCTCTTTCATTTGTTGTGGTGTTCTCTGGCAAGGCTGGGATTGGAAAGTGCGTCTACTGGTCTAGTGAGTGACAGCATCAGTCTTGGAGAATTTGAATTGAAGCTAGCTATTTCTTATGCTTAATGCAATATGCTGTGTGCATGTGTTTATGAATAACTTAAAGACCACTTCTCAATATTGTGATTGTTCTACACTAATGAAATGGCCCTTTTGCTTGGAAAGGGAATTGGGTCAATTGACAAAAATTTCTTCAGTAATGTTGTAAGAAGACTGTCACATTTGCAAATAAATGTGCTTAGGAATGGATTTTAACAAATTTAAAGTTTATAGAGGGTGGGGAAGAAATTTGAGACAACTTGACAATTTTCATTGAGATTTCCCTTTTATAGTTCATGACTTTCCAAATCTCACAGTTTACACAGGGCCACCTGTTTCCAGAGCTTGTTTGTTATATTAACGTGCGTGTGTGTATTTGGGTCCCAGGGACAGGTAGTAATGTGGTGATGTGCTGTAGTTCATTCATTCCTTGAGTTGAGACTGCCTCTAGGGAGCACTGAGAGTTTGCGAGGCACCGTACCAGTGAGACAGTGACTCAGTCTAGGCTGAGCTCTTGTGGTGCTTCTCCGTGGTCTGACCTCGGTTCCACAGCGTGCGCCAGTCACAGAGGAGCTCAACTTGAGATCCTGAAGAGCCTCCTGTGTTTCAGTGAGTATTGTGACAGCAGCAGGAGTAGTGCATTGAAAATAAGCTCCCGCAACGGGACTCGACGAGCTCAAACAGGACGGTAAAATCCACATAATAGTCATCTCTCAAAGCCTGCTGTCTTTAGACGTCGTTCCTCTTTTGAAGTGGGCCATGAGGGCAGAATGTTTGACGCTGGTTGCCTTATTGGCGCTGGAATATGTGTGTCGGAGTGAAGCCATGTCCACCTGTAAGTCACTGGACTTGGAGCTGGTGAAGAGGAAACGTATTGAGGCCATTCGTGGACAGATACTGAGCAAGCTGCGGCTGCCCAAGGAGCCAGAGATTGACCAGGAGGGAGACTCTGAGGAGGTCCCAACCTCCCTGATGTCCATCTACAACATCACAGTGGAGCTGAGTGAGGAGCAGGTGCAGACGTACATACCGCCCACTCGGGATGCAGAAGAGGAGGCATACTTTGCAAAGGAGGTCCACAAGTTCAACATGAAACAAAGTGAGTACACTCAGTGCACTAGCTTTGCAAGGATAACGACGCCAAGCCTTTTTCTAAAATGTTTTATGAGATTAGTGGACACATTGGAAGGGATCTTGGGATCTCAACCAAGGGGTTGCAAGATCGAATCCTCGAGCTGACAAGGTAAAAATCTGTCGTTCTGCCCCTTACCAAGGCAGTTAACCCATTGTTCCTAGGCCGTCATTGAAAATAAGAATTTGTTCTTTATATGATTTGCCTAGTTAAATAAAGGTGAAATAAAAAATGCCTCCATACAGAATCTTTCCAGATCCTTGATACCCTCGTCTGCGCTTATGGACTGCCCTCTTCAATTCAAACCACAGGTTTTCAATGTGGTTCAAGTCTGGAGACTGAGATGGCCATTGCAAAAATGTTGGTTTTGTGGTCAATTAACCATTTATTTGTGGATTTTTTTATGTGTGCTTAGGTTATTGTCTTGCTGGAAGATCCGATTGTGGCCAAGTGTCATCCTCTTGGCAGAGGCAACCAGGTTTTGGCTAAAATGTCCTGGTACTTTGTAAAGTTCCTGATGTTGTTGACCTTAACAAAGGCCCCAGGACTAGTGGAAACAAAATGGCCCCATAACACCATGCCATTGCAAGTAACAAAATATATTTTGGTACTTGTAACAAAATATATTTCTCTGTGCAATTGTATTAGTATAATATCATTTCCAAATGTTTTGAGCATGTTATGTAGCTTGGTATTTGTGTGACTTGTAGTATTTTTTTGCTAATCTTTATCAAGGGGGCCAATAATTCTGAACCTACCTGTATATCTGTGCATGCTGCTGCTTACACAGATAATAAGGCCTGGGTAATTCCAGTCCTCGGGGAGCCTCATTGGTGTTACACTTCTTCTCCATCCCTAGCAAACACACCTGATTTTAAACTAATTGCATTCTAAACTGAAGATCATGATTAGTTGATTATCGGAGTCAGGTGTGTTAGCTGGGACTGGGGCAAAAACTGTGACACCAATCAGGCCCCCGAGGACTGGCATTGCCCAGGCCTGCGAGTAGCTTGTCAAGTTAAAGTGGATGTTTCCCTAGCCTTACTTTAGTCAGGTATAGGCGTGTTAAATGCTTGATGTGTGTAGGGGGCTCTTCAAAGCTTGATTTTTAAGGTATAAATCTTTAATCAAGGCTGGCCGTTGTGTACAGTTATTTTAAAGGTTTCGTCTTAGGGCATACCATTGGAGAGGCGTGTGAGATATTTGCAGACCTATGCCTATTTGGCAACCCTTTTCCCACGTCGGAGAGTATATCCGTGTTCGGTTCTGATAAGGAAATTGTCGTTTGCATCGCTGTGCAGTGCCCAGGAATGAATTAAGTCCAATTGTCAGATGCTACCACCCCCCTCGAAATAAAAACCAAACATGTTTAGTTCTACTTCCCGTCTGTGGCAGCAAGTTAACCAATTGCGGGTCTGATTATCTATTCTAGACAAACATGTGAAACACCAGTGTGTTTGCTAAGCTAGACACAACATGGATTCCATGTTTGGTTTTGATTTAGAGGGGGTGGGGACATTTTAACAATTCTATGTAATTTTTTCCTGGGCAAAGCTTAGGAACGATTTCCTTATCAGAACCGTCAACCGACCACTGATGTACTCTCCGATGTGGGAAAAGTGTAGCCAAACAGAGTCAGCAATCTCGCAAGGTGGCTCAATGTTATACAGCTAGACCAGAGTAATGTTAGACCATATTGTCACTTAGAATGTGGAGGGTGAGACCGATGGATGGGGCAATGGAGGTTTCCTCGGACTGATTCCTGTGTGCTTATCTGAACAGCTGGCAGGAAGGAACACTTCAGGATACATTCTGTTACATGACTCAAGTCGTGCCCTCGCCAATAATATGGCTTCTATCCCTGTAAACCATGAAGCATCTGTCAACCTTTTCACCACACTGGATTGTGAGACGTAGGATGATGCAGAGAGGGTTAGCAGACATGCAAACGATTAAGCTAATCAAGGCTATTTCAACCATGTCATATGTTGTGAATATGATGCATTTGAAATAGTGCTGTAGTTTCTGACTGAGCAAATTTAGAAACTGCAGTTGGTGGAACATTTTTAGGATGTAAATGTGTATAATTATGTCCTTTAGATAAGGTTGTTGACTGGAAATGGGTGTTTTCTTCCATTGGTTTACTGAACTGACTGCAATGGCCCTGTCTGCTGTGTTTAAAACCACGGTCTGCCTCAACCTTTTACCTCTCCCTACCAGATGTTTCCTTCCCTTTGCTGGATCCTTCCCCTTTTCTGTCTACAGACAGTATAAATCTCTGCAGTGTAAACTTGTTGTCCAGGCAGTCACTGAGCCGGTTAGGTTTGCCCTAGAAGCTCTCATGATCGTGACCTCTGAATAGCTCCCTTTTTCGTTTAGTGTAATGCTATGTGGTGATGCATCATGGTTTGCTCTCGAGAACCCAAGGTGGCATTCTGCTCAGAGTTCTCAGGCGTAAGTATCGCCCAGAGGCTGGGACCATGTGAACTACAATCCCCACACTCTGCTTTAATGTTTATAAACGTTAATAATCCTCACTTGCAATAAGGTTTTGGAAACATAAAGCCCTCTCTTTTTACATCACATAAAAAATTACTTCACAAATGCAAATGATACACTTACAATTATATACTGTTTTAACACAGTTGCAGCCAACAATATTTTTCAATTGAGAACTTGTTCTCAACTAGCCTATCTGGTTATTAAATAAAGGTGAAATCAAATTAAAACACTTTTTTGGCTTCCTTATTCTGTTACACGCAGGTGTTCGAAGCACTCTAGATTGCTAATTAGCACAGGTGGTCGCCTCTGTCTTCTGTCGGTCTTCTGTAAGCAACCGCTGTAACATGGAAATATGGCTGGGGTTCCCCCTCCCCCACCCCGGCAGAAGATACCTTTGTGAATAGATGCTAGAGTTAGCAATAGGTTACAGCGTGGTGTGATCTGGCCCCCAGAGCAGGCTCACTTCCTCAGCGGCCTTTCCAATGTGTAATTATTGTTACAGACTCACAGGGGTAATTTTGGCTCCAGCGGAGAGTATTTGAGGCAAAGCCAAACCTGAAACTGCTTTCGCCTCTCCCTGAGAGTGTCTTTTTATATAACAGAATCTATCCACAATAGTTTTATTACCGGTACAAATGCGTTCTCTATGGCCTCCTCTCTTACACCGGCTGGTCCTGTAGTATAAATAATTAACAATCACGGATGGACTCTCTTTCTTCCCCAGGTGAGAACACCAGTAAGTACCAAATGCTCTTCAACATGTCTGAGATGCGGTCTGTATTGGGGACAGATCGACTGCTCTCTCAAGCTGAGCTCCGTCTCCTCATCAAAAATCGTGGCATGCACGACAGCAGTGAGCAGAGGCTGGAACTCTACAGAGGCACTGGAGATAAGGCACGTTACATGAAGTCCCATTTTGTCTCAAAGGAATGGGCCAATCGCTGGGTCTCCTTTGATGTTACACAGACTCTGAGGGAGTGGCTGAAAGGGGCTGGTAAGTTACAATTTCCTTTAGGGTTGTAGTCATAATTGCATAACACAAACAGTCTGTTGAATCACTGACAATCATATCCTGTTACAAATCTGTGTTTGATTTAAGTGGCGCTACAAAGAAGGCCTATGGCAAAGCATGTGTAAGAACTTTCCAATAGACTTTTACACCTAAAACAGCAGACCTATTCCTTCAGGTTTAAAAAAAAAAAAAAAAAGTTGATACACAATTTATATTTGGATTTTTACAACATTTTCCAGGAGAGGAGCAAGGATTCCAATTGAAGTTGCCTTGTGAATGTGGGAAAGCAATGGAAGAATTCCTCTTTGAAATATCAGGTATTTGCAGTCTACTAGCTATATTCACTATATTGAAATCAACTCAAGCCACACTTTTTCTGACAAAGCTCCACTGTAAATCTCTTTACTGACAAATGTGTCAATGTTTTAGGGATGAACAAGCCAAGGGGAGATAAAGAAACTCTCTTCACGAACATGCCAAAGCCTCACATTTTACTGATGTCACTTCCTGTGGAACGCCACAGCCAGCTTAGCTCTCGGAAGAAACGACAAAGCACTACTGAAGAGATCTGCTCAGAGTGAGACTATTCTTTATTCCACCTGCCCAAGAAAACATTTTATAACTACAAATGAATGTCTCTTAAATGTGTGTTAATTAAGCAATAAGGCACAAGGGGGTGTAGTATATGGCCTATATACCACGGCTAAGGGTTGTTCTTATGTACGACGCAACGCGGAGTGCCTGGATACAGGCCTTAGTCGTGGTATATTGGCTATGCACCACAAACCCCCGTGGTGCCTTATTGCTATTATAAACTGGTTACCAAAGTAATTAGAGCAGTAAAAATATATGTATTGTCATACCCATGGTATATGGTCTGACATACCACGGCTGTCAGCCAATCAGCATTCAGGGCTCGAACCACCCAGTTTATAATCTCTTTTAGCTGATGGATATACTGTAGGCCTACATAGACGCCTTGTTAATGCCCTGTTTTTAAGAGATGAGGAGTATAACTCACAGGTGTGTGTGTGTGTGTACCCCCAGCAAATCGGAGAGTTGCTGTGTGCGAAAGCTTTACATTGACTTCCGTAAGGACCTGGGCTGGAAATGGATCCATGAACCCACTGGCTACTTTGCTAACTACTGCATTGGCCCATGCACCTATATATGGAACACAGAGAACAAGTACTCCCAGGTAATGCTACCAATCATGTACCTGTAAGCCTCCCTATTGTTTACTGTCTCTAAAGGATCTGTACAGTAATGCCACCATATAGCCACGGGGTGAGATTGAGACTATATTCAGAACAAGATGGTCTGTAACTGTTCCATGAGATATCTGGTAACCTTTTGTTTACTTAACCACAGGTACTGGCTCTGTATAAGCACCACAATCCTGGAGCCTCTGCCCAACCTTGCTGTGTTCCACAGGTCTTGGAGCCCCTACCCATTCTCTACTATGTGGGTAGACAACACAAGGTCTGTGAATACTGTATTGTTAACTCATAACATCCTCACTGAATTGAAATGATAGTCAACGAAGCTGCTGGGTTAAAATGTTTCGGAACAATGTCTATCCACTGAAGGTACTCTTCCTTTTTTTCTTCTTTTCTTGCACAGGTGGAGCAGTTATCCAATATGATTGTTAAGTCCTGCAAGTGTAGCTAGAATTACATATATATCCATTTTCTTATTCATCCTATTTCCTTGTACTCATGGAGTCCTAGCGAAAATCTGGATGTAGTCCAGACATCATTTCCCAATGTTAATAATATTATTTGCCATATTTTCCAGCCGAGGATTTCCCTATTCAATGATTAGTGGATGTTTTTTTATTTAAATTTTTTATTTACATAGTGGTTTATGGAGTTTTTTAATAGTTATTTAGATTTGCCAATGTCCTGGGTGTGTCAATAGACTTGTCTTATTGTCATTGTGTTTCAGTATTTACAGTGTATTCACAAAGTATTCAGACCCCTTCTCTTTTTCCACATGTTGTTACGTTACAGCCTTATTCTGAAATGGATTAAATTAAATACAAATCCTCATCAATCTACACCTGTAAAAAAGGTTGTCCCCCTCCTCTCCTCTCTACCTAACTTCCCCTTCACAGTCCCTTCAGTTTCCCTTAAGTCCCGTTAGTTTGGCTGCTCAGCCTACCTAAGTTATCCCTCACCCATCATAGCCCTGCCATTCCCAAACAAACAGAGTGCTTGGAAAGGGGCATCTGGACACTGCACCCACCCGCTCAAGTCAGAGCATTATTGCTGTCTGAATTTTATTTATTTTTATTTTTATTTAACCTTTATTGGATGGAGAAGACTCATGTGTCTGAGGACTTTTTATTGTCGACAGTAACATGAAAGTCTGACTGTTGTGTGTGAGCGTCGAAAATAACCACAACAATAAGAATCCAAATCATTCGGATTACCAAAATCATATAAACATAGTGTGTGTGTGTGTGTGTGTGTGTGTGTGAGTGTGTGAGTGAGTGAGTGAGTGAGTGAGACTATCAAGAGTACAGTGATGGGCCTCAACATCATGTTCTAACCGGACAGCACTATAGTGGGCAGAACCAAACCAATCAGTTCTAAGTATATAGCGGTTGAGGGCATTCACAGCCGACCGCTTAGACGGGTGAGGGCATACCAGCCAACCGTTTTTATGTGGTCCTTCTAGATGGATTTAGTGACCAACTGTATTTTTACATGGTCCGTCATTTGTCCAGATTAGTTTTTACAATACCACAATGACAAAGCGAAAACCTGTGATTGTGTCGAGGCACATATCTGGGGAAGGGTACCAAAACATTTCTGCAGCATTGAAGATCCCCAAGAACACAGTGGCCTCCATCATTATTCTTAAGTGGAAGAAGTTTGGAACCACCAAGACTCTTCCTAGAGCTGGCCGCCCGGACAAACAGTGTAATTGGGGGAGAAGGGCCTTGGTCAGGGAGGTGACCAATAACCTGATGGTGACTCTGACAGAGCTCCAGTTTCTCTATGGAGATGGGAGAACCTTCCAGAATGTTTGTCAGCGGCAGGGAGTGGGAGACTAGTCAGTATCGAGGGAAAGATGAACAGAGCAAAGTACAGCGAGATCCTTGACAAAAACCTGCTGCAGAGCACTCAGGAACTCAGACTAGGGTGAAGTTCCACCTTCCAACAGGACAACGACCCAAAGCACACAGCCAAGACAATGCAGGAGTGACTTCGGGACAAGTCTCTGAATGTCCTCGAGTTGCACAGCCAGAGCCCGGACATGAACCAGATCGGACATCTCTTGAGACCTGAAAATAGCTGTGCAGCGATGCTCCCCATCCAACCTAACAGAGCTTGAGAGGATCTGCAGAGAATGGGAGAAACTCCCCAAATACAGGTGTGCCAGGCTTGTAGCGTCATACCCAAGAAGGCTTGAGGCTGTAATCGCTGCCAAAAAAAATCTAAATGTATTTTTGCTTTGTCATTATGGGGTATTGTGTGTAGATTGATGAGGAAAAATGTATTTAATCCATTTTAGAATAAGGTTGTAACGTAACCAAATGTGGAAAAAGTCTAGCGGTCTGAATACTTTCCAAATGCACTGTATGCTCCCTGGGGCACTTCCTCAGGAAGTATAGAGGAAGGAGACGGGATTAGTTTGGGTCTGTTACTCAAAATACTGAATGTACAATAGCATGAACTCCCACTTATTAGTTGCCGTTCATCTTTTAAAGGAATGCATCTTCATCACACCCCTTCATCAAGTCTCAAGAAGGTAATGGAATATAAAATACAAAATAAACAAATTATGATTAAGCGTACTTGACCAACAGTTGACATAATTTGTAGATACTGTGTGCCTTTAACTATAAATAAATTAACAGGTTGCTTGACTGACACTCTCTGATGGTATGTCAGGTCGACGTGATAGTGCTGGTTGGCTCTCACTCAAGGTTAAGTGCATGTGAGAGTCTTTGTGCTTGCAGACACCTGCAGCCCACTTTTCACGTTTCCCTCTCCGCAGTGCATTCCATCTGGTGGAAATGCAGTACCACTCCCTCAGTGGGAGGCAGTCTGTAGGTGATTAACACAATACAAGTGAATAAGGGGAGGAAGATAAAGTAGCTTGAATGAAAGGGTTCTCATCTTCAGGGGTGAACACATGGCTAATAACGAGATACCCAGGTGTCCACGACATGTTCAATTATTCTAAAGTTAATCTACAAGTAAACTGTATTTTGAAGCATGGCTGTACAAATTAAAGGCTGCCTTTTGAGACAATATTATGTCAGGCTTTCTCGGCCCCTGTCTGGTCTTTAGTGCCCTCTAGGGGCTTGACTCAATAAACAAAGTTACAGTGTTGAACAAGGTTTTCCCAGTAAATCACTGACATTTTATATATAAATACATTTTATATATAAATATATATATATATATTTATACATCTTTTTAATAATTTAGGCAGGGGAGTCCCATTGAGATCGATATGACAAGACCAAGCAATTACACAGGAGCATATGAAACACACAACGAAAAGAAATACGAAAAACACAATCATAAAAAAAAGCATCTACATTCTTCAGCGAAGACGTCCTCTACCAACTCTCTGAACTGTACGAAAGGCACCAATGCATCCAACTGTAGGGTATTCTGTAGATTGTTACATAAGTGGGATGCGAAGAAACTAAAAGCTGTTTTACTTAAATCTGTAGTGACAGATGGAATTTCAAAGTTCGGCAGCCCTTGTGACCTGGTATGTTATCTCGTACATCTAAAGGTTAGTAATGGCAATAGGTAATGCGGGAGTTTTTGCAAAACAGAATGATTTTTTTTTTTTTTTTAAATATGCGACGTCAAAGAAGGCCAGTCTAGTTTCTGATAGAGAGTGCAAAAACTGTCACCTGTGGGGAAAAAATGCAGTGTGCTGTGGTAAATGGCATCTAATTAGCTTTAATGAAGTGGCAGCTGCCTTCATGGAGATCAGGGGTTCCCAGCATTGGGGAAGACCCCCCCCCCCCCCCCGTGGGTGACTCGTCTATTTCTGCGGGCACAAGCACTGTTCATGACACACTGTTCACACCCCTCTTGTTGGTGGAGAACGTGTTTGCAAGTTTAAAGCTTATTTATTGCAATTCTACACATTTTGTCATGGGGTGAAAATAACATTTTGCCATGTCTAATGTGTGTTCATGTAATATTTGAGTGACCAAAAAATTACAACAATATCTATGGGCTAAAAACCTGGTGAAAACTTGATCTGGACATTTCTGACAAGTTATAAATAGCTCTTTAAGGTATGCAATGACTGACATGACAAGAGGAACTGATGATACAGTTTCGAAAATGAACCTTGTGCACTCTACTATTCAAACATTCAAGAGTAAGTTTAAAGCCGGACTGAGTTCCTCTAAAAATATATATTTTTTATTATTGTATTTTTTTTGGTGGGGGGCCCCGCAATTTACCTCAAGTTTCTGAGATAAGGTAAACTTCCTGCTGTCTCCCATCTACCATTCCTGAATGGTCTTTTCCCACACCAACTGTCCATGTGGCTCCTTGGCCCACTCAGAAAGAAGTGCCTAAGAGCTCCTTAGGGCTCTTGGTGGACTAGGGGCCTGCCATGTCAGTGCAGACCCAGCCAGGGCAGCGGGCATTCCATCAGCTGCCCAGGTCTCAGCCTAAATCCTGGACAGCACAGTCACTCCAATCTATAAAGAGGTCAACAAAACTATATGATACATATTTCTAAATGGCTAAATCTACCATTTCCCCTTTCCCCTTGATAGTTGTGTGGACAGACAGTAGCCTACCTTTGTTGTGCCATAGGCTGTATTTGGCCTGGGCCTGATGGTTCCCCCTGCTGAGAGGCAACAACAAACACCTCTATCAGCAAGCATAGAGGGGGAAGGTAGGGGCTCAATGTCAATTAGCATCACCTTCACCAGTGTTGGAGCCATAACTAAAAAAAAAGTAATATATTACCTACTACGCGTTTCCTCTTTCAACAGTAACACATTACTTTACTTATTACTCCCTGGGAAAGGTAATTAGTTATACTACTATTTATATTACTTGAGTTACACTCTTTATATTACTTTTTGCATTCTCACTCAATGTAAACAATGTCAATGTTATGTTACTTAGGCCTGCAAACCACTGGATAATAGCAGCATTTCCTCTACTACATACCCAGCTACAAGCATGTTCAGCTCTCCCTGGGTTACAGCCTGTCCTCCTGAATGATTCAAATCAAGCCTGGGTTGTTTGGAGGAGGTATGTCTACAGTTATCTTCAGCAGCAGTGGTCAGGCTTGGGGGTCTTTCGCTGTGAGTTTTGTCATGGCGTGATGCTTTTGCAGGTGCTTCAAGAGGTTGGAAGTTGTGTTTCTTGCAGTGGAAAGGTGTTTCTCTCCTAGGCACAGTTTACACTTTTTACAGTTATATTCTTGTCATTTTGTCCTTCTACCAAATAAAAGTACTGGGAGTACTTCCACACTGAGAAACTATTTCAAATCATCTCTCAATGACTCCGGCAGGTGGGTGCCCACCCCAAAGTGTTGCATGTAATTTTTTAATTTTTTATTTCACCTTTATTTAACCAGGTAGGTGTAACGGCTTTCCTCCGTCGAAGGAGAAGACCAAAATGCAGCGTGGTTAGAGTTCATGTTCTTTAATCAGCGAAACTAAACATGAACACAATAAACGTGGCAAAACCGAAACAGTCCTATCTGGTGCAGAGAACACAGGAGAGACAGGAAACAACCACCCACAAAACCCAACACAAAACAGGCTACCTAAATAAGGTTCCCAATCAGAGACAATGACTAACACCTGCCTCTGATTGAGAACCATATCAGGCCAAACATAGAAATAGACAAACTAGACACACAACATAGAATGCCCACCCAGCTCACGTCCTGACCAACACTAAAACTATGAACTATGGTCAGAACGTGACAGTAGGCCAGTTGAGAATAAGTTTACAACTGTGACCTGGTCAAGATAAAGCAAAGCAGTGCGACAAAAACAACAACACAGAGTTACACATAAACCAACGTACAGTCAATAACACAATAAAAAAATCTATGTACAGTGTGTGCAAATGTAGAAGAGTAGGGAGGTAAGGCAATAAATAGGCCATGGAGGTGAAATAATTACAATTTAGCATTAACACTGGAGTGATAGATGTGCAGATGATGATGTGCAAGTAGAGTTACTGGGGTGCAAAAGAGCAAGAGGATAAATAACAATATGGGGATGAGGTAGTTGGGTGTGCTATTTACAGATTGGCTGTGTACAGGCACAGTGATCAGGAAATCTGCTTTGACAGCTGATGCTTAAAGGTCGAGAGGGAGATATAAGACTCCAGCTTCAGTGATTTTTGCAATTTGTTCCAGTCATTGGCAGCAGAGAACTGGAAGGAAAGGCGGCCAAATGAAGTGTTGGCTTTGGGGATGACCAGTGAAATATACCTGCTGGAGCGTGTGCTACTGGTGGGTGTTGCTATGGTGACCAGTGAGCTGAGATAAGGCGGGGATTTACCTAGCAAAGACTTAGATGACCTGGAGCCAGTGGGTTTGGCAACGAATATGTAGTGAGGGCCAGCCAACGAGAGCGTGCAGGTCGCAGTGGTGGGTAGTATATTGGGCTTTGGTGACAAAACGGATGGCACTGTGATGGACTACATCCAGTTTGCTGAGTAGAGTGTTGGAGGCTATTTTGTAAATGACATTACCTAAGTCAAGGATCGGTAGGATAGTCAGTTTTACGAGGTTATATTTGGCAGCATGAGTAAAGGAGGCTTTGTTGCAAAATAGGAAGCCGATTCTAGATTTAATTTTGGATTGGAGATGCTTAATGTGAGTCTAGAAGGAGAGTTTACAGTCTAGCCAGACACCTAGGTATTTGTAGTTGTCAATATATTCTAAGTCAGAACCGTCCAGAATAGTGATGATAGTCGGGCAGGCGGGTGCGGGCAATAATCGGTTGAAGAGCATGGATTTAGTTTTACTAGCATTTAAAAGCAGTTGTAGGCCACGGAAGGAGTGTTGTATGGCATTGAAGCTCGTTTGGAGGTTTGTTAACACAGTGTCCAAAGAAGGGCCAGATGTATACAGAATGGTGTCGTCTGCGTAGAGGTGGATCAGAGAATCACCAGCAGCATGTATACATATTGATATATACAGATAAAAGAGTTGGCCAGAGAATTGAACCCTGTGGCCCTCCGATTTGACACACTGAACTCGATCTGAGGAGTAGTTGGTGAACCAGGCGAGGCAGTCATTTGAGTCTGCCGATAAGAATGCGGTGATTGACAGAGTCGAAAGCCTTGGTCAGGTCGTTGAAGATGGCTGCACAGTACTGTCTTTTATCGATGCTGGTTATGACATCATTTAGGACCTTGAGCATGGCTGAGGTGCACCCATGACCAGCTCGGAAACCAGATTGCATAGTGGAGAAGGTACAGTGGGTTTCGAAATGGTCGGTGATCTGTTTGTTAACTTGGCTTTCAAAGATTTTAGAAAGGCAGGGCAGGATGGATATACAGTGGGGCAAAAAAGTATTTAGTCAGCCACCAATTGTGCAAGTTCTCCCACTTAAAAATGGGCCTGTAATTTTCATCATAGGTACACTTCAACTATGACAGATAAAATGAGGGGGAAAAATCCAGAAAATCACATTGTAGGATTTTTAAAGAATTTGCAAATTATGGTGGAAAATAAGTATTTGGTCACCTACAAACAAGCAAGATTTCTGGCTCTCACAGACCTGTAACTTCTTCTTTAAGAGGCTCCTCTGTCCTCCACTCGTTACCTGTATTAATGGCACCTGTTTGAACTTGTTATCAGTATAAAAGACACCTGTCCACAACCTCAAACAGTCACACTCCAAACTCCACTATGGCCAAGACCAAAGAGCTGTCAAAGGACACCAGAAATAAAATTGTAGACCTGCACCAGGCTGGGAAGACTGAATCTGCAATAGGTAAGCAGCTTGGGTTGAAGAAATCAACTGTGGGAGCAATTATTAGGAAATGGAAGACATACAAGACCACTGATAATCTCCCTCAATATCTGGGGCTCCATGCAAGATCTCACCCGGTGGGGTCAAAATGATCACAAGAACGGTGAGCAAAAATCCCAGAACCACACGGCGGGACCTAGTGAATGACCTGCAGAGAGCTGGGACCAAAGTAACAAAGCCTACCATCAGCAAGGGCATTGAAGATGAAACGTGGCTGGGTCTTTCAGCATGACAATGATCCCAAACATACCGCCCGGGCAACGAAGGAGTGGCTTCGTAAGAAGCATTTCAAGGTCCTGGAGTGGCCCAGCCAGTCTCCAGATCTCAACCCCATAGAAAATCTTTGGAGGGAGTTGAAAGTCCATGTTGCCCAGCAACAGCCACAAAACATCGCTGCTCTAGAGGAGATCTGCATGGAGGAATGGGCCAAAATACCAGCAACAGTGTGTGGAAACCTTGTGAAGACTTACAGAAAACGTTTGGACCTCTGTCATTGCCAACAAAGGGTATATAACAAAGTATTGAGATAAACGTTTGTTATTGACCAAATACTTATTTTCCACCATAATTTGCATATAAATTAATAAAAAATCATACAATGTGATTTTCTGGATTTTGTTTTCTCATTTTGTCTGTCATAGTTGAAGTGTACCTATGATGAAAATTACAGGCCTCTCTCATCTTTTTTAAGTGGGAGAACAGTTTGGGTCTAGAGTGTCTCCCCTTTGAATAGGGGGATGACCATGGCAGCTTTCCAATTTTTGAAGATCTCAGAATACGAAAGAGAGGTTGAACAGGCTAGTAATAGGGGTTTCAACAATTTCGGCGGATCATTTTCAAAAGAGAGGGTCCAGATTGTCTAGCCCAGCTGATTTGTAGGGTTCCAGATTTTGCTTATTGAAATTATCGTAGATTTATCGGTGGTGATAGTGCTTCCGAGCCTCAGTGCAGTGGGCAGCTGGGAGGAGGTTCTCTTATTCTCCATGGACTTTACAGTGTCCCAAAACCTTTTGGAATTAGTGCTACAGGATGCAAATTTCTGTTTGAAATAGCTCGCCTTAGCTTTACTAACTGACTGAGTATATTGGTCCCTGACTTCCCTGAAAAGTTGCATATCGTGGGGGCTATTCGATGCTAATGCAGAATGCTACAGGATGTTTTTGTGCTGGTCAAGGGCAGTCAAGTCTGGGGTGATCCAAGGGCTATATCTGTTTTTAGCTCTACATTTTTTGAATGGGGCAAGCTTATTAATGATGATGAGAAAAGCACTTTTAAAGAGCAACCAGGCATCCTCTACTGACGGGAGGAGGTCAATAGGATACCCGGGCCAGGTCGATTAGAAACAATGATGAGGGGTGGTCGTTTGACTGCGGATCCATCACGCACGCAGGCAATGAGGCAGTGATCGCTGAGATCCTGGTTGAAGACAGCAGAGGTGTATTTAGAGGGCAAGTTGGTTAGGATGATATCTAAGAGGGTGGCCATCGTTATGGATTTAGGGTTGTACCTGGTAGGTTCCTTGATAACTTGTGTGAGATTGAGAGCATCTAGCTTAGATTGTAGGATGGCCGGGGTGTTAAGCATGTCCCAGTTTAGGTCACCTAACAGTACGAATTCTGAAGAAAGATGGGAGGCAATCAATTCACATATGGAGTCCAGGTCACAGCTGGCGGCTGAAGGGGGTGGATTTTTTAAAGTAGAAGCTTGAATTGTTTGGGCACAGACCTGGATAGTATGACAGAACTCTACAGGCTATCTCTGCAGTAGATTGCAACTCCGCCCCCTTTGGCAGTTCTATCTTGTTGGAAAATGTTATAGTTAGGGATGGAAATGTCAGGAATTTTGGTGTCCTTCTTAAGCCAGGGTTCAGACACGGCTAGGACATCAGGGTTGGCAGAGTGTGCTAAAGCAGTGAATAAAACAAACTTAGGGAGGAGGCTTCTAATGTTAACATGCATGAAACCAGGGCTTTTACAGTTACAGAAGTCAACAAATGAGAGCGCCTGGGGAATGGGAGCGGTGCTGGCGGCTGCAGGGCCTGGGTTAATCTCTACATCACCAGAGGAACAGAGGAGGAGTAGGATAAGGGTACAGCTAAAGGCTATAAGAACTGGTAATCTAGTGCTTTGGAACAGAGAGTAAAAGTAGCACATTTCTGGGCGCGGAAGAATAGATTCAAGGCATAATGTACAGACAAGGGTATGGTAGGATGTGAGTACAGTGTAGGTAAACCTAGATATTGAGTGATGATGAGAGAGGTTTTGTTGGCTAAGGCTGGCTGATGTCCGAGTTAACGTTGAGTAGCTATTTAGCTGGCTAGCTTCTGATGGGGGTTCCGGTTCTAAAGTATAAAAATAGCAGATCCGTACCACATTGGGTGAGGCGGGTTGCAGGAGAGTATATTCAGTCCGTAGATGGAAAGTGAGGTTAAAATATATACTAAATATATACAAAGAAAATTATATATACACGGGACAGGATGGGACAAGACAAAACACACGTCCGACTGCTACGCCATCTTGGGTTGTCCGAGTTAGGGGAAGGTTATGCCGGCAGGGATGTCCTTGTCCCATTGAGCACTAGCAACTCCTGTGGCTGGCCGGGCGCAGTGCACATTGACACGGTTGCCAGGTGTACGGTGTTTCCCCCAACACATTGGTGTGGCTGGCTTCTGGGTTAAGTGGGCATTGTGTGAAGAGGCAGTGCGGCTTGACTTGGTTGGGTTGTGTTTCGGAGGACACACGGCTCTCGACCTTCGCCTCTCCCGAGTCCGTATGGGAATTGCAGCGATGAGACAAGACTGCAACTACCAATTGGATAACACGAATACGGGGTAAAAACAAAAAAATAAACACAGCCAATGTGCTTAACAAATAAAATAATGAAAAATGTGACAGAAAAACAGTTTTCTTTACAAATATATGATTAAGATAGACAAGAATATAATTAAGAGACACATTTTTGTGGTAGTGGAATAAGTTTAAAAAGTTTTACTTTAAACATGTTATTTGAGTAGTGAAATAATTTCAAATGCCCATCCCTAGTCAGTAGTGGTCAGTAGTTGGGTGGTTGTGGTCAGTAGTTGTGTGATCATTAGTTGAGTGGTTGTGGTCGGTAGTTGTGGTCAGAGGCGGTCCCTAGTTTTAGTAAGTAGGTGTGTAGTTCTGTAGTTGTGGTCAGCAGTTGTGTGGTTGTGGTCAGTAGTTGTGGTCAATAGTTGTGGTCAGTAGTTGTGTGGTTGTGGTCAGTAGCGTTCAGTAGTTATGGTCAGTAGTTGTGTGGTTATGGTCAGGAGTTGTGGTCAGTAGTTGTGAGGTCAGTAGTTAGTTGGTTGTGGTCTGTAGCTGTGGTCAGTAATTGTGGTCAGTAGTTGTGTGACTGGTCATTAGCTGTGTGGTCAGTAATTGTGGTTAGTTTTGGTAAGTAGGTGTGTGGTTCAGAAGTTGTGGTCAGTAGTTGTGTGGATATGCTTAGTAGTTGTGGTCAGTAGATGTGTGGTTGTGTTCAGTAGTTGTGGTCTGTAGTTGTGTTGTTGTGGTCAGTAGATATGGTCTGTAGTTGTGTTGTTGTGATCAGTAGTTGTGGCCAATAGTTGTGTGGTCAGTAGTTGTGTGGTTCAGTAGTTATGTGGTTGTGGCTAGTAGTTGTGATCAGTAGTTGTGTGGTTGAGGTCAGGTGTTGTGTTCAGTAGTTATGGTCCCTAGTTGTGTTGTTGTGGTCAGTTGTTGGTTGGTTGTGGTCAGTAGTTGTGTGGTTGTGGTTAGTTATTGTAGTCAGTAGTTGTGGTCATTAGTTGTGTGGTTCAGTAGTCATGTGGTCAGTAGTCGTGTAGTTGTGGACAGGAGTTGTGTTCAGTAGTTGTGGTCAGTAGTTATGGTCTATAGTCGTATTGTGTTCAGTAGTTGAGTGGTTATGGTCAATAGTTGTGTGGTTCGGTAGTTGTGTGGTTGTGGCCAGGAGTTCTGATCAGTAGTGCTCCGTAGTTTTTTAAAAGTAAGTGTATGGTTCAGTAGTTGTGGTCAGTAGTTGTGTGGTTGGGGTCAAGGTTGTGTTCAGTATTGTGATCAGTAGCTGGGGTCAATAGTTGTAGTCATTAGTTATGGTCTCTAGTTTTCTTGTTGAGTTCAGTAGTTGTGCTCAGTAGTTATGGTCAGTAGTTATGGTCTCTAGTTGTGTTGTTGTGTTCAGTAGTTGTGGTCAGTAGTTGGTTGGTTGTGATCAGTAGTTGTGGTCAGTAGTTATGGTCTGTAGTTGTGGTCAGTAGTTGTGTGGTTATGTGCAGTAGTTGTGAGTAGATGTGTGATTGTGGTCAGTAGTTATTGTATGTAGTTGTGTTATTTTGGTCAGTATCTGTGTGGTTGTGGCTGTGTTCAGTAATTGTTGTCAGTAGTTGTTGTCAGTAGTGTTGCGGTTAGTAGTTATGGTGTATTAGTCTTGGTCAGTAGTGTTGGAGTTGTGTTCAGTAGTTGTGTGGTTGTGGTCAGGAGTTATGGTCCCTAGTTGTGTTGTGGTCAGTAGTTATTTGTATTTAATCTTCATTTAAATAGGCAAATCAGAACAAATTCATATTTACAATGACGGCCTACCCCGGCCAAACCCTAACGACACTGAGCCAATTATGCGCCGCCTTATGGGATTCCCAATCACGGCCGGTTGTGATACAGCCTGGAATCGAACCAGGCACTGAGATGCAGTGCCTTAGACTGCTGCGCTACTCGGGAGCCCAGTTGTAGTTGTGGTCAGCAGTTGTGTGGTCAGTTGTTGGTTGGTTGTGTTCAGTAGTTATGGTCAGTAGGTATAGTCTCTAGTGTTCAGGAGTTGTGTGATCAGTAGTTAGTTGGTTGTGGTCAGTAGTTGTGTGACTGTGGTCAGGGGTTGTGTCCAGGACTGCTGGGCTGAAGAAATGCCAGGCCACGCAGAGACGCAAGAGATTGATCTTCACTGAGTTCGCTTCATTAGTTTGCACTATATATATATATATAGATCAACGTTTTTTTCTGTGATCGAATCAACATTATATCAGCCCCTTTTCAATGCAAAAAACTAAACAAATCTAACTTTGCAAGATTGAGTCTGTGATTATGTTACAGGCAGAGCCAGAGCACAAAAGGGAGTGGGGGTAACCCACAAGTGGTCTTTCAATCACCCAGGGTTGAATGTGTTTTTCAAATCAGTTCAGATCAGAGCTGTGCTGGTGCAAATTTGTTGATATTCTTTGCTAGTTATTAGCCCAGTTATAGATAAGTATAGGTCAGCAATGGGGAATTACTACTGCTTCCTACAAAGCACAAATCGTTTAGGCTTAGGCTACATTTCAAGCTGTCTTTGAAAAGCCAGTCAGGTAAAAAGCTTATGTCTTAATGGGGCAGTGTTGTATTTTGAGACATGATTGAAGACGGAAGGAGGAAGCCTACATTGTCTAATTCTCTCTATGGTAATAATAATTCATTTTGTTTTGTAAAGTGGTTTCTTGCATCATACAACACATTACTTTGCAATTTACAGTCACTTATTTGGCTCATGGTGTTACAAACCAAGTAAAAAAATAATTAATGTCAAGCCCTTCATAATGTAAAAACGTTTTTAAAAGTCTCATGCAATGGAGGCCACATATAGGCTACTGTAGGCTATATCATAGAAATCAAAAGCTATTTCCATGTGAAAGTGTTATGGGATTTGCTCCATTGGTTTTGTTGGTAGGCCTACATTATGCTCAAATAGCCACAATAGTCTAATGCCTAAAACTGTAAGGGTACAGTCTCAGTGTTCACTGTAAACGAGCGCCGGAAGATTCAACTCAATATTAGGAAGGTGTTCTTAATGTTTTGTCCACTCAGTTTATTTGTCTCTGACTATTACCAATGTGCTATAGTGAGAATGATTATTGAGGGACCTCCACTATTAGTGCTGAATGCCAGCACTCCCATTCAAACGCCAAATCCAATACTGAAGTTTTCCAAACTTGAATTGTGAACGAGACAGGACTTGGAAGGACGTCCACGCGACACTATAACAGATTACATGTGACAAGGATTATAATGTAATCAGATTACGAAAACTAAGTAACTAATCAACCCAGATTACTTAAATGTGTGGCCCTAATCAGATTACAATTACATTCTTAAAAATAGCCAATTACATGTTGGATTACTTAATCTAATTTCAAGATATGGGCTGCAAGTGTTTTCATCAAACACACTGAAATTGCAGATTTGTTGTATTCATTTTTTACGTCTAAGAGCCACACAGCTTGAAGTCACCTTTCAGCGGGAATGGAAGCTTTCTCTTCTGTTATTATTATCTGAAATCTCCAAAATCTCCCCCATTTAACCAGGATCTTTGTATCAAAAGGACATTTTTGATTAGTCAAAACAGTTCACTTCCCAAGCACTGAGATGAAATACATAAGAAATCAACTGCTTAGACTACTCAGCTAATTTTCTAGTTTCATTAAACTAAATTAAATAAACATTTTGAATAAACATTTGTATCTCAATATCAAATGATTTCTGGGTAACAGTTAAGTACCTTACAGTGATTGTTTTCCATACAAATTCTCCCCAATAAACAAAAAATAGCTTCTTTGCAAAGAGCAATTTCTGAAGCAAAAATGGTTCTAGGACTGTCTGGCAGTGGTCTGAGTGGGGAAGGGAAAAATAAAAGTAGCTGTTATTGGCAGATCTCTTTCTTATTGGTCTATTTACTAGTTTACCGCCTGATGCCTGATCACCAGGCAGGCCAAAACTCCATCCCACTAAAACAGGCTGACATTTCAGGTGTTCTTAATTATCATCATTTTCATAGTATTATTCCAACCTCAGTGTGAAAATATATATATAAAACGTTTTTGACTGCACTGGGCCTTTAATCTCAATAAATAGTTTTTAAAAAAAAGTTAGTTTGGGAGCACGTCTTTCTCTGCCCAACTCACAGGAAGCCTACTGTAGACCCAGTCTGAACAAAGCACGAGGTAGACTAGCCACAGAGTCATCGGACCATCCCCCTGCGAGCCCACCAGTCTGCGTTGTAGAAAACCCTCTCACTCAAACAGCAGCAGCGGTACTGGCAGTACGATCAAGGCCCTTCCTTCAGTCTCCACAGGCAAACTCCGTTTTCACACCGGCTGCCTTCTCCAGGCATGGCTGACGGCTGTACCCAGTCATGGCACTGCGACATTACACCCTCGACTTCAACCTCTCAGCGCCAGGTAAATTGCACACACGGGCATTCGTTAGACTACGAACGGTTTCAGCACGAAATATGCTCTGAGACCAGGTTGCACTACAGGACATGGGCCGTTGTCTTTACGCATCTAGCTAGCTAACTACTTACTGTACGTTAGCTAGCTAATCGTTGACAATACGCGCAGTCTGTCCAATATACTTGCATAATATAGCTAGCTAGCTATGCACGATTAGTGGGGGTGGGGGGTTCTCCGAGGACATAACTCGTTAAAACTGCGTAAGAATATTTCTAGCTAAATGGCATCCGCTATCTTGATAGCTAGCTAGGTAGCATAATTCCAAGTCACTGGTTGCCAGCAGATTGACAGGCAAACGGGTAATATGACCTTTCGTGCAGTTGCTAGCAAGCTAACTATATTAGCAAAGCCATGTGTCTGCTGCTGCGCCTGTCTGCGTGACTGGACAGTCAAACTGCGACTAGCTAAACAATGGTGACCATGCTTATTGATGAGGCTAGCCATCAATAAAGTACAAGGTCCCAGTGGCCAATAATCGGTATGATATCCATAGCCACTCACTGTTAAAAGGCTTGCACGATCAATTTTCTAGTTAAATTAGGCTACTGACATCATTTTCTTTGCATTGTGCTGCATAGCACTTTCAATTATTCGTAATTTTCGCCAACTATTATAGGTAGTTGTTACAAGATACAGTTCCGGTGTGTGCAGTAAGAAACCCATTCTTATTTACCTAGGAAGATAACACCTACTTAAACCTGCACAGGGACTGCAGTCATTGGCACTCACGAAGACACCTGATACATTCTGTTTAGTTGGGGTTGGAAGAGGCTCCCAGGGCTAATCCCTTACCTAGCAGGCCTACTCACATTAGGAGCTGTGAAACACCGAGATGTCTGAGCTATAGCCTACTTCTCCCGTCCAGTTCAGTCATCAATCAGGCTAGACAGAAATGAGTCTGGCACTGCCCTCTGGGAGAATGGGCCATTATCTGTGATTCTGTCTGGAGGAGGAATTTCATGAGGGGGTTGTTGTGGTCATAACTGTGTTCTCACCATATATACCCCTCTCCTATTCTGTTTAGCTGACTGTCCTTCGACTGTGCGTGGGCTGCATTCTATATTTCAAGAGCAGGAAATGACAGAGACTGTCCATGACACTGAGGGACATGGATACCTTGCTACCTTCATTGGCAAGAATGGCAGGTAGGCGCCAGTTCAATCAACACTGTCATTATTTATGTCACAATCAATATATTTTGTAGATTTTTTAAAAGTCAGTGCTATAATAATAATAATAATAATAATAATAATAATAATAATAATAATAATAATAAGACATAAAAAAGCACATGAGACAGTCAATGGGTATGTATTCAAACTATTGATAGATAACAAGCTACCATACTATGCTTCAACAGGGGTTATTGAATTGAAGATTATGTGATCATGGTTACTTTTTTTTTTTAGGCACTCCGTAGGGCAGGGTGCCACTAGTTCATGTATGGACATGTCCAGGTGACACAGACTCTTCACTTTAAAATGTTTGCCAATTAAAAACATTGATTGCAAAGTTTAACAAACCATAAACCTATGTATATGCAAAAGTCTACTTGTAACAATTGCCACTGAAAATGTTGCTGAAACACATTTTCTTGAGGTGAAAATGCAAAGTTTGGTAACAGGATGACAGTTAAATCTCCCTCAGTTTGTGACTACGTTTTTCAAAAACTTGGTTAAATATCTACTCAAAATTAAGATTCAAAGATGTCGGCAGAAAGAAAGACGTGACACCTTGAGTTTAAAAAAAATCTATTTAGGTTATTGAACTACAGTAAGTGAATAGAAGAAGGTCAACACCCAGCAACAGAATGACATCATGAGTCCTTGATCTGTACTATACAAAAAGGCCTAATTATAAATGTCATGAATTGTTACAAAAAGGTAGAACATTTTATTATGCTCCTTTGCATGTTTGGATATTATTCGACACACTGGCTATTATTCTAATGAGCCACATTTGGTTGGTCCAGTCCGCACCAAATCTGTCCCCTGTCTCCTCTTGCGGCTGCTTAGATTCACCATAAGTTTGCATGCTGTTCTGTTAGGTCAAATGCAGTCAACAGATTGTTCCAAACTAGAACGATGTTGCTTTCCACTGCTTCCTAATATAAATCTATTTCTATAATCACATTTCCATCCAACCTTTTTTGTGCAAGTAAAGTACATGTTGGATCAAAGAATGTCACGACAGGCCTGATGGAAACAGGACATTTGTCGACAAAACATAATACGCTAGACACGGTAGGTTCTTTTTGTGCCTGAAAATATGTTGTGTGGTCCAACCACTACGACTCGGGAAAGCATGCAGTTTATTAGGCTACAGATGAAATAATAAGTTATAATGAACTCCACAGGGTGGTGAACGTGCATGATGATGAGCTTGATGCTCCTTTCCAATAAATATTGAGGGTCTTATTCTGGTGACGTGATGATCGATGCTTGACTGCCGTGTGACAAAATAAAATTTAGCTCAATTGTCAATTTTGTAATCTCATGTAGGTAGCCTACACGCACTGTATCTGCGAGCTGTTGACTGGAGTACACATGCCAAGACCAGAGTGGGCCCTAATAACAACCTCAATTTCTCAGGGCATGGACTCTACAAGGTGTTGAAAGTGTTCCACAGGGATGCTGGCTCATGTTGACTCCAATGCTTCCCACAATTGTGTGAAGTTGGCTGGATGTCCTTTAGGTGGTGGACCATTGTTGATACACACGGGAGACTGTTGCGCATGACAAACCCAGCAGCGTTGCAGTTCTTTTACACAAACCTGTGCGCCAGGCTCTTGCTAACACACCCACTCAAATGCACTTCTGTTTTGCCCATTCACACTCAGAATGGAAAACATGCACAATCCATGTCTCAAGGCTTAAAAAATGTGAATAGTTCACTTTATTTCAGTTTGTGTGCCAAAACAAGCAGTCATTGTGTAGGGAATCATTGTAAATCAAATAAAATGTTATTTGTCACATACAAGTGTTTAGCAGGTGTTATTGTGGGTGTAGCGAAATGCTTGTGTTTCTAGCTCTGACAGTGCAGTAATATCTAACAATTTCACAACATACCCCAATACCCACATCTAAGTAAAGGAATGTTATTAAGAATATATAAATATATGGATGAGCAATGTCAGAGCGGCATAGACTAAGATACAGTATATACATATGAGATGAGTAATGCAAGATATGTAAAATAATGAGGTGAGGTGACACGTTTATTAAAGTGGCCAGGGATTTCAAGTCTATGTATATAGGCACCAGCCTCTGTGCTAGTCATGGCTATTTAAGTCTGATGGCCTTGAGATGGAATCTGTCTGATGCACCTGTACTGACCTCGCCTTCTGGATGATAGCGGGGTGAACGGGCAGTGGCTCGGGTGGTTGTTGTCTTTAATGATCTTTTTGGCCTTCCTGAGACATTGGGTGCTGTAGGTGTCCTGGAGGGAAGGGAGTTTGCCCCCGGTGATGTGTTGCCCTTTGAGTTTGTCAGTGATGTGTATGCAGAAGGAACTTGTACCATCTAAACTGCTCTGAAACATATTTTACATAACCAAAAATATAGTATTTTCAGCTGTTTGAAGCTGGTGTACAAAACTGAAGAAATTGATCTGCTGCTTCTTAGGCTTGCTTTCAATGAGTGACAGATCTATAACTATCATTTCTATGTGAATTTGGTTGAGTCCACCCAAAAGTGACATATTGTAAGCTTTAAATAAAGTTTGATTTAGTCCTATCCTTTAACTTTAATACTGATTAGGATTAAGCCAGTAGCTCAGATGAAACTATCCAAGCATTACATATGCTTTAAATGTTGATTTTTGGTTTGTCAACCAAACAGAATTCAATAATACTTTTGTTAAACAGTAAGGCGGAGATAAGTGGCCGAGATTGAGACGTGCATGTGTGGTTTACAGCAGTGGATGCATCAATTTATACTACAAGCATAGTGAGCCTAATGACAATCGCCGAATGTCATTACACTATTAGATTTTTTTGTAACATAATTCTCTTTCCATTCATCAAATTGCGGGTGCACTTTTGAGATGCTGGAATTATTTTGTGAGTGGACAAACGTGCATGGCTAGCCAACAGGAGCGGCTTTGGAGTGATTGTTTGACAATCGGACACAAACGCCATAAATGAATGTGTTCCTTATGTAAATCTATGACTATATATAGTTGGTCCCATACCGGTAAGACATGAAATTTACTTTCACCCCTGAATGTAACAGTATTTATTCAGCCTTTAAAAATGAGTAATGCATCCATGGCCACATTTTGAGGTTAGCTAACTATACATGTCTTCCTATGCAATCATATTCTGCAAGGAATCTTGGTTGTGCTATTAGCTGAAGCACAGTGATAACTCATTAAGTTGATGTATACAGTTGAATTCAGAAGTTTACACCTTAGCCAAATACATTTAAACTCCGTTTTTCCACAATTCCTGACATTTAATCCTAGTAAAAATTCCCTGTCTTAGGTCATTTAGGATCACCACTTTATTTTACGAATGTGAAATGTCAGAATAATAGTAGAGTGATTTATTTCAGCTTTTATTTAATTCTTCACATTCCCAGTGGGTCAGGCGTTTACATACACTCAATTAGTATTTGGTAACATTGCCTTTTAAATTGTTGAACTTGGGTCAAACGTTTCAGGTAGCCTTCCACAAGCTTCCCATTCCTCCTGACAGAGCTGGTGTAACCGAGTCAGGTTTGTAGGCCTCCTTGCTCGCACATGCCTTTTCATGTCCTATAGGATTGAGGTCAGGGCTTTGTGATGGCCACTCCAATACCTTGACTTTGTTGTCCTTAAGCCATTTTGCCACAACTGTGGAAGTATGCGACCAAGCTTCAACTTCCTAACTGGTGTCTTGATGTTTCTTCAATATATCCACATAATTTTCCTTCCTCATGCTGCCATCTGTTTTGTGAAGTGCACCATGCCCTCCTGTAGCAAAGAACCCCCACAACATGATGCTGCCACCCCTGAGCTTCACGGTTGGGATGGTGTACTTTGGCTTGCAAGCCTCCCCCTTTTTCCTCCAAACATAAAGATGGTCATTATGTCCAAACACTTCTATTTTTTTTCTTCATCAGACCAGAGGACATTTCTCCAAAAAGTACGATCTTTGTGCCCATGTGCAGTTGCAAACTGTAGTCTGGCTTTTTTTATGGCGATTCTGGAGCTGTGGCTTCCTTGCTGAGCGGCCATTCAGGTTATGTTGATATATGACTCGTTTTACTGTGGCTATAGATACTTATGTACCCGTTTCATCCAGCATCTTCACAAGGTCCTTTGCTGTTGTTCTGGGATTTATTTGCACTTTTCGCACCAAAGTACGTTCATCTCTAGGAGACAGAACGCGTCTCCTTCCTGACCGTTATGATGGCTGCCTGGTCCCATGGTGTTTATACTTACGTACTATTGTTTGTACAGATGAACGTGGTATTTTCCGCTGTATGGAAATTGCTCCCAAAGATGAACCAGACTTGTGGAGGTCTACAATTTAAAAAAAAAAACATTTTTTTTAGGTCTTGGCTGATTTCTTTTGATTTTCCCAATGTTGTCATGCAAAGAGGCATTGAGTTTGAAGGTAGGCATTGAAATACATCCACAGGTAAACCTCCAATTGACTCAAATGATGCCAATTAGAAGCTTCTAAAGCCATGACATTTTCTGGAATTTTCCAAGCTGTTGAAAGGCACAGTTAACTTAGTGTATGTAAACTTCTGACCCACTGGAATTGTGATACAGTGAAATAATCTGTCTGTAAACAATAGTTAGAAAAATTACTTGTCATGCACAAAGTAGATGTCCTAACCGAGTTGCCAAAACTATAGTTTGTCAACAATAAATTTGTGGAGTGGTTGAAAAATTAGTTTTAATGACTCCAAACTAAGTGTATGTAAAGTTCTGACTGCAATAACTGACATTTTGTATTCCCATTTTAATATATAATAATCCCATTTGAATTTTGCTGTGTTTTTAGATGGTTGAAACCATAGTGATAACACATTGGGCATTCAACAAACTTCTGTCTGTCTTTTTGAATGGGTGAATGAAGGTTGAAATCTCATTGATACATTTCTCAACCAAATATTACCCAAATTTCCATATTGAAATTACGTGTTGTGCCTGATTTAGTAACGGTGGCACATTTCAATCACTTATTCGTAAACAAAATTGTTAGCCGTAAAAACACTACCTAATTGGTAGGTCTACTTTTACTTGTTACTTCTGTGAACCTATAATTAAAAGCATGCACACCAATAGAAAATATTGGGGTGCTAACAGCGAATAAACTGTAAGCTATAAAAAAATAGTTCCACATTCTCTCTCGTGTGTGTGTGTATATATATTAAACTACGTCATTTATTTGGTTAACTACCAACGTTTCCACATCATGCCTTTTTCAGACCTTAAAGAAGGCATAGTGATGCTGAAACGTTGGTGCATTCATTACCCAATAAATTACTGGGAGTTTATATATAGTGCGACTGTCTTTATTTATTTTTAACTTCTGTGAACTTCCTCACGAGGTAGAGAAATTCGAAAATATAAAGATGTTGATAACGGAATGGCAATTTCATAAGCTTTTACAGAAAGCATATAATTTCTGTAAAACTAAATATAAATGTTGATATTTGTTGGCAGGGGACTTCAACATGATTGTGTTTTAATGTATTTCTAATACCTTAGGACTTTTTCTAGTAATTAAAAAGAAAATACATTTTTTTCCATCTGTGTGACCAGAAATCAAAGCCTTTGCTTGCTTATTATTCCTTATTTTAGGATGCAAAATGGTTGAAAAACGTATCAATGCCTTCATTTCCCCAAAATATTGACTCTTTTCAATTGACACCAAATGTGATCTGCTCTTATAAACTTCACTTGTTGGTGCTCATGGGTCCTTTTTTACATGGAAATGACTTATCTGAACTGTATTGGTAGATAACCTCTTAGATCATCACAAAATTGAAATTCCAAACAATGTAGTTAGCTCAACAGTGTAATATTACCTCAGCAAATACTCTAACAGCAGTTATCTGTCACGGTTAGTCGGGATGAAAGGGAAGGCTATACAGGCTGCACAAAAATGTTGTAATTGAGAAATATTTAATGTGTGCGAGGAATTTGTAAAATCCCAGTTCTTTTTTACCAATACCCATGCTGTCCAATGAAAACACCAGGTGTGTTACAGTGGTCAGACATCCTTTAGGAAGACCATTGATTGGCCAGTTAAGTGTATCATTGGTACAACAATGGCTTTCGTTCAGTTGAGCGCATGGCCCTTTAGTGGCTTTGTGTATCGGATCAAAGGGCTTTGCTGCTTCCTGTTTTGTGTGGTGAGTGGTAAACACAGCTGGTGAGGCATTGTGTGGGCCTAAGCCTGCATGAATATGGCTGCCCGCAGCAACACAACACACCATGTTGGATAAAAAATGCTCAACCTTCAGCTGCCCCTGGCTCTCCACTGTGCTTTCAGAAAGGTTAGGTCAATAATAGGTCACAACCTGTATCATGCCACAGCCATAGCCTATAGGATATCTGCTAATCATGAGCTCTAGGTTTAAGGAGTAGTGAGTGAAGTTATAGCCTAGAATCAATGCTATTCTCCCCCTCACTTTAACTCTGCGCTTCTTTCTCTCCGTCTCTCTTTTCAGGTTGGTTATTCTGCGTGTGCACTCCCAAGGTCTGGTTACCGTTGATCTGCAGTGTTGTGAAGGAGATAACATTGCACAAGTAGATAATGTAGGTGACGAGAGGAAAAACAATTGTCTTTGCACTGGACCTGCTAATATCCAATCACAATAACGGAAATATAAAAACAAAATATGTACTATTTAACAGACCTTCAGAATGCCCTTAGTAAGACACCCTTCCATGAGTTCGTTACAGCAACACTTGACCATAGGCCTTTGGACTATTTTGACATTTAGGATATTTTGCCTAATGTAACATTGGGATATGCAACATAATAAATACGATTTTTCTTTTTTTCACTCAGCTTTTGAATGCACTGGAAAAGAAGCTAAAAAGTCTCCTACATGGAAACATTAGGGGAGTCAAGAGGTAAGCCCCGAGTGGTGGATGATCTGACTAGTGGCCTTGTTGTGTGATGACTGGAGAGCTACACAAGCTGTAGTGTGACGTGACTACCCTGTCACCATGAACATGATTTCGACTATTTCCCCCCTCCTTCCCCAGGCTCCCAGCTCTGACACGAGGTGCAGCTGTTGATCGATACTGGCCTACAGCTGACGGCAGACTGGTGGAGTATGACATTGATCGGGTTGTATACGATGAGGACTCTGCATACCAGAACATAAAGATCTTGCACTCACAGCAGTTTGGCAATATCCTGATCCTCAATGGGGATGTTAGTAAGTAAAATATAACATTCCTACCAGAGTATGTGAGCGTGTCCAATATGATTGGAGCACGGAGCGAGTTTCCCAAAGGCTGGAGCGTCAGCCTTCTCACCCGTTCCAATTTCGCGGAGGGCATGCCTGGCCCAGCAAGCATTTGTAGGCTACGTGTGTGCTGCTATAGACCCTTGCTTTAGCTACTGTCATGGAGTTTGCTAAATATTTTCATACAGAAACAGATTAAACACACAGGTGCAAAAATCAAGGTGACTTACAAAGATGAGGAGGACCAAGAGCAAGAGAGGGAGTGCGGTGATGTAGTGTCCACAACTAAAGAATCATTGTGGAATCTGAAAAGCCATATCCCGAAAGCATGAGGGTGTACTTACTACGTGCACATGAGGAAGGAAGGAAGGAGGTAGGTAGCTAGCTAAGTGTCATTGTAGCAAAGTGTAAAAGACATTTTTTTTTTATTTTTTTTTATTTTTTAAACTTTTAAAATCAGATCTCTTTAAGTTTTGTTAATTTTCGTTCTATTATCTGTATGATAAGGCTATCATTGATGTTTGCCCAATAGGCCTAGCATATTACCTCTTTCAAGGAGCCTTCTGTTTATTTTGCCTAAAAACCTTTTTAGGCCTACCTAAATAAAAATATAACTCTGCATCCCTGTCCAGCCTGGCTGGAGTGTTTTCGAAGGGTGTTTAGCATCCCCAGTGGTTCTGCAAGTATGGAGAGGATATTCTCCACTGCTGTCCTGCTCTCCAGGCACCATCGTATGAGCCTGAAGACAGACTCTGACCAAACTCGTGTTTCAAAATTCAAAGACACTGTAGACTGAGCCTAATAAGGCATTTTTCTTTAAATTTTTATTTAATTCTAAGTAAGTCGCAGCCCATATGTGCAATTTATAGACTAATGTTTAAATGCTGAGCCCTATAATGTCCCTGCCAGCCTAGTGTGTTGAACTCGCAAATGCTTCACAATGTATGTATTTGTAGGCCATAGCCCTGAAATAATAGGCTTATAATATATGAATCCTTATTAGGATCCCTGTCCATATGATTTCATTGAAATCATCAAGTTTGGTTTCAATACTTCAAAATCATATTATAGGTCCAGGTAGACACAAAAATAGATGTTTTAAAAAAAACATTTTGAGTTTGGAGCGGTTTTTAGCGGAGCAGTTGGAAAGGATGTGGAGCTCCGGTGCGCAAACACCGTAAGCGATGAGCGGGATTTCCAACCACCCAACTCTGTACTTTGATTCCTACGGGCCGTGATTTAACGGGATAGTTCACTAAAATGACATATTGGTTTCCTTACTCTGTAAGCAGTCTATGGATGAGGTATGACGCCAATCCAGGCTTTGGTTTAATTTCCCGGGCACTGTTTCCAAATGCTCTCGTTTTAGCGTTTGTGGCACATCCCATTTAAGTCATTAGTGTTTTTCCACACATCATGTTCTTAATCATCTATACATGATTTTTGTTGAGCTTCAAAATACATTTGACATACTTTCTGATTAATTGGACATGTGAGAAATGCATGACTTAAATGGGATTTGTCCAACGAATACTAAAACATTAGCATTTGAAAACTGCCAGGGAAATCTAAAACATGTCTTACCTTGACTGCATACAAGGTAAGGAAACTAATGTGATATTTGTGTGAACTGTCCCTTTTTAAGATATAATTAGAGAATTATTCCATCACTTACTGCTCACGTATCTCATTAATTTATATTTACTTTTAGAATTGTTATTTACTGTAATTGAGGTCACTATTGTAATTTTTTTATGATTTGAAATCTGAATCTAATAAGATTAACATTTTGACTGGGTTTCAGTAATGGCATATCTAATGATATTGTAATGTAATTATATGGCAGATCTGGCAGAGAGTGACCTGCCCTACACCCAGGCCATCATGGGCAGAGGGAAAGAGAACTATACAGGAAAGGAGGTGCTGATCTTAGGAGGCGGTGATGGAGGAATCCTCGCTGAGGCCGTCAAACTCAAGCCAAAGATGATCACCATGGTGGAGATATCCTTTCAGGACGCCATCTGTCACTTCCCTCGGTGCCCAGTTAACATATTGCTTCAGGGATTTGCACCGAAAACTATTTAAACTTTGAGCATTTTTTTTTTTTAGACATAACCCGATAGAACTATCTGGTCTGTGATCTATGTCTGGTTTGTAATGCCTTGACAAAGTGTCTACATTGACCAAATGGTGATTGATGGGTGCAGGACGCACATGAGGAAGGCTTGTGGAAGTGTTCTGGACAACCTGAAGGGAGACTGTTACCAGGTGAGGATGACAGTGCTGTCCATTGCACTTTTCCTTAGTAGAGATGGAACATTTGTCATTTGCCTACTACTCTTGAAAGGGTTGAACCGGTCTGTATGGTCTTTTATGTTACTACAAGGGGTTACCGTGACTGTATTTCCAGGTGTTGGTGGAGGACTGTGTTCCGGTTCTGAAAAAGTATGTGGAGGAAGGGAAGACGTTTGATTACGTCATCAATGACCTCACAGCAGTTCCTATCTCCACAGCGCCAGAGGAGGGTGAGTGACAGATGCTCTCGTGCTGTTCTCTTGGACATGAATTTCTAACTGTATATTGATGAAAACCGGTATGGCTCATGTAAAGAGGAACTGCATTGTACCTCATCGCAAAGTATTGATCTGATTTAGGATGTGGACAGTGTAATGTTAAACTGTTTCTTGGATAGGAGGAAATAGGCTTATATTGCTCACTCACATAATTGATTGACAGATGGTTTACTCTGTCTCAGACTCTACATGGGAGTTCCTACAGCTTATCTTGGATCTTTCAATCAAAGTACTGCGTCCTACTGGGAAGTACTTCACACAGGTAAAACTGCCTTTCTCATATTAGCTGAATGCTTCACACAGTCACTCTACTAACTAGTCAAGTCAGTTAAGGACAAATTCTTATTTACAATGACTGCCTACCCCGACCAAACCTTAAACCGGACGACACTGGGCCAATTGTGCGCCGCCCTATGGGACTCCCAATCACGGCCGGTTGTGATACAGCCTGGAATCGAACCAGGGTCTGAATCGAACCATGGTCTGTAATGACGCCTCTAGCATTGCAGTGCCGTAGACCGCTGCGCCACTCAGGAGCCTCTTTAGTCTTTGTTTTTCATGAGAGAAGTTTATCCTAGTGTGATGTTTTTAATGATACATATATTTTGTCACATCTGGTCCATATTTTAACCCTGAGTTGTGTGTCCTCAGGGAAACTGTGCAAATCTGACTGAGGCACTGGCTCTCTATGAGGAGCAGCTGGGAAGGCTCTCATGTCCTGTGGACTTTTCCAAGGAGGTGGTTTGTGTGCCCTCTTATATGGAACTGTATCCTTCTAAAAAAATATATATATATATTGTCATTATCAGACACTCCTGTCATTTACAGCCAGACATAGTTGAACATTCATACAGAGACGTGTGGTTGCTTGTTGTTTTGCATGCAATTCTCCTTAACGGACTGACTCAGGTGGGTTTTCTACACCGTTTGGAAGAAGTAAAGAGCTCCCTCTCTCCCATTCAAGCCCTGCCTGCCGGAATGTGAAAACTGTCCCCCCACCCATGATCCGCTATCGCACTGAGGGGCGATATGACCCCCCCCCACCCCCCTGAAAAAAAACTAAATCTCTACTCACACTTTTTTTTTTTTTTTATCCTTCTAAGTCCAACTCTCAAACTCTTTTTAGATGTTGGTTTTATAATTTTATGTCTAAACTTGCAAGAGATTGTATTTCTGTTAATTGGATATTTTGAGTTGGGCTGTTTTTGCATATGTGCTCCAGGGAGAGCTGTGGGGCTGCTACCACTGGATACACTGAAACCTACTGTAGAGGATGACTCAGCATTTCTATAGCTGGTCCCAGACCTGTCTGGGCTTTAGACTTCTCTGACTATAGCCTGGTCCCAGACCTGTCTGGGCTTTAGACTTCTCTGACTATAGCCTGGTCCCAGACCTGTCTGGGCTTTAGACTTCTCTGACTATAGCCTGGTCCCAGACCTGTCTGGGCTATAGACTTCTCTGACTATTTTTGTCATGCCATACATGTTACATGTCTTATACATGTTTGAAAGGGCAACAATACTCCTGAGAAGTTGCCTGAAGCTCATAGAGATCTGGGACCAGGCTATAGTCAGAGAAGTCTAAATCCGACAGGTCTGGGACCAGGCAAATATTGACACACTTTATGCACCTGTCCCTCTGGGTTACTTTTCACATTTGGGTTATAAAAGCAGCACCAACATACAATAGCTTTTGGGTTCTGATTGTGTGATAGAATATGTGCTCTCCATAGTTTCAACTGAATGTCTGTTTGTGATTGTTTTTCCTCTTCTGTTGTAACTGTGGCGTGAGTGTGATTTTTGATTACAGGTGCTTGTCAAGATGTTGAAAAGGCAGTGTGACCCTGCCCATTGAGGCTGAAGTGTCCGAACGTGTTTTTAAAAGGGAAAAGGGTCCTCCTTTGTGGCGGTTTCTTGCTTGTAATGATTTTTTTTTACATACTTCGTTTTAAATTGGTCTAAAATTCTGTTTGGTGCATATGTGCTGGAAAAGGAAGTTGTTATTGAATGTAGCTTACCATATACACAGTGCACATTCATGCCTTTTGATGATTATTGTGGTGCTTTGTTACATTTATTTATTGGATATTATTTCACCAAATGTTGTTTTATCCCACTGGAAAAAAATGTATGTTCAGCAGTGACTACCTGCTATTAAAACGAGTTGGAGAATAAAATATTTGGTTTCTTTCTTTTGCAGGGAAATGTTTTGATTTTCCATAGTGTATCGGATAGTTTTAACATCTTGGATTACTAGCTAATCTGACTGAATTTCAGTTTACAACTAAAAATCAAGTAACCAATGCAAAACTTCAGAAAGAGAACTGGGGTGTACAAGTATTTAATTGTGTTATGACAGGTGGTATCTTTTGTAATAAGACTTTCAGTAATTCGCATACCCTGCTGCTGCATACTCCGTGTGGTTCTAAAATCCACCCACACATTTCTACTTGTGAGTTGTCACAACTCCTTTTGTCTCAACTGTATTTGCCCCATTTGTTTTGCCGTAGAGTTCGTATATTGTCAAGTAAACACTCAGTAATACAGTATTTATTTCCTTGAGCAGGCTTTCCTTAGTCTTTTGTGGTTCTATGAAGGAAGCATTTGACATTTGTTGAATTTGTATTGGCGTTCTTAGCATATTGTACTGTTTGCGTATTGTCTTGCTTGTGCGTAGAACCAGAATGGCCAATTCTCAGGTAACAATTTTAAGAGGGACGCCACTGGATAGGTCTGAACGTGAGAAAATCATACAGGGCCATTGTCTTTCGCCATCATTAGCCCCTCTGTGATCTCTGCCTGTGAATTTTCTCAGTCCAGCATGTATACATGGATCGGCTATAGAACTCATGAACAGAGTATGCAGGGTCGGGGAGTAAATGACATGTAATCTGATACGTTACCAGCTGAAATATTGTCCGATTTAGATACTTTTGGGAAAACTTGATTACTTCTTGTTTACATTCTGTTCTCTCAATGACATTCAATTCAGAATTGAAAAAAATGTTCAAGTTTATTCCACCTGAGCGAGTCTGACCACTGACATGTGTTTAATGTATCATTTGTCTTCTAATGCTTTTTAAGGGGAAAGTCCTCAAAGTAATCAGATTTTTAGAGTTTGGGTATGCAAAAGTTACATATTCAGACAGGTGACTGATTACATTTAGAAAGTAACCTACCCAACCCGAAGAGTATGTAGTAGTGTGTGGCCAATTGACTACTGAAGATTGGTATAATCAGGACCTGACTAGTGCCTCGATCACACCGAAAGTGCCCCACAAAATGTGACGCGGCATATGTGTGCAACTAAAGTTAAACATTCAATTTATGCTACCATTTCTGCCAAGCCGTCTATCCAGTTTGACGCACACGTTCGATAAAGCAAACGTATGCACCACACAGAACGCACAGCTCTGCAATGCTGCAAGGCAAAAGTAGCGTTCCATTCGAAAGTAATGTACTTCTGGTATGCCAAAACGCAAGGGTACTGTCTGTGTGATCGAGGCGTAACTACATTTGGGGGGCCTGCGGGCTCATTCATAATCGTGGCGTACATTTACCACTAAATATCTGTGTGCGCCGTTTCTAAAACATTGCACATGTACAACAATATTGCGATTTATAAACTTGGTGTCCGCCAAATACGCTTTGTGGTTATGAATCAGACCGGTCGTAAAACTGCGCTCGTGAACGAGCAATATAACTGCCTGGACAACCCATCATTCACCTTTTATGGTGACAATAACGCTCCTACTTGCTGTATTCTTTAGAAGTATTGGAATTAGGCCAAGATAGCAATGGCGAAGTCGGTCAAATGTCTTTGGAGGTGTTGGCAGAATGTTTTCGTTTGCAGAGACAATACCTCTATCTGACGTTTCTGAATGGTTGTGGACCTAAACCGACGTTTAAAAATAATGTTGCACTGTACGCGAATTATGAAACATTGTCTACTCGGAAATTAAAACTTCCATATCCCTACTTACAGTGGTAGCATACACACTTCAATTCAAAATATCAACTGTCGTAATATTTGTGTGGTGGAGAAAATAACCAGGCAGGAAACGGGAGTACAGTTCAGTGTCATTTAGTAAAAACCTATCGTGCTCTACAGCTGGGCCCAATCGTGCACATGGGCATTTCCAATCAGGTGTCGTAACATAACACTGCTTTAATATATGACGGCTTAGTAACAGCATAGTAACTAAAATAAACAGATATATATCACCGATACTACATCTGTAATTTGTTGTATGGCTATTTCGAAAATATGAACTCAGCATGGCCAGAAAAGGTGAGGAATTTATTCTGCAATGGTTATGATACACAAGTATGTGGACATCACTTCAAGTTAGTGGATTCGGCTATTTCAGCTACACGCGTTGCTGACAGGTGTATAAAATCGAGCACACGGTCATGCCATCTCCAGAGGAAAGTATTGGCAGTAGAATGGCCTTACTGGAGAGCTCAGTAACTTTCAACATGGCACCGTCATAGGATGCCATATTTCCAACATGTCAGTTCATAACATTTCTGCCCTGCTAGACCTGCCCCGGTCAACTGTAACTGCTGTTATTTTGAAGTGGAAATGGCTAGGAGCAATAAAGTCTCAGCTGTAATGTGGTAGGGACTGCCTTGTGCTGAAGCGCGTAGCCCGTAAACATCGTTGGAGCACTCACTACAAGGTCCAAACTGCCTCTGGAAGCAACATCAACACAATAACTGTTCGTTGGGGTAGCTTCATGAAATGGGTTTCATTGGCTGAGCAGCAGCACACAAGCCTATGATCACCATGCGCAATACCAAGCGTTGTCTGGAGTGGTGTAAAGCACGCAGCCATTGGACTCTGGAGCAGTGGAAATGCATTCTCTGGAGTGATGAATCATGCTTCACCATCTGGCAGTCCGACAGATTAATCTGGGTTTGGCAGATGCCAGGAGAACGCTACCTGCCCCAATGTACAATGGCAACTGTAAAGTTTGGTGGAGGATAAATAATGGTCTTGAGCTTTTTTTCATGGTTTGGGCTAGGCCTCTTAGTTCCAGTGAAGGGAAATCTTAACGCTACAGCATACAATGACATTCTAGACAATTCTGTGCTTCCAACTTTTTGGAAACAGTTTGGGGAAGGCCCTTTTCCTGTTTCAACATGACAATGCCTCTGTGCACAAAGTGAGGTTCCATACAGAAATGGTTTGTTGGTGTGGAAGAACTTGACTGGCCTGCACAGAGCCCTGACCTCAACTCCGTCAAACACCTTTGGGATGAATTGGAACGCCGGAGTGCGAGCCAGGCCTAATCGCCCAACATCAGTGGCTGAATGGAAGCAAGTCCCTGCAATAATGTTCCATCTAGTGGAAAGCCTTCCCAGAAAAGTGGAGGCTGTTATAGCAGCAAAGGGAGGACCAACTCAAAATTGATGCCCATGATTTTGGAATGAAATGTTTGACTAGCAGGTGTTCCATGTAATTTTGGTCATGTTGTGTATATATAATGTATTTGACAGAGAAATTTGACAGTATTCAGACAGCCTACAAACGTAAAAGGTGAACCGTCTGTGCATAAATGTTGAATCGCATAGAGCAAAATACTTGAAATAGCTGATCTGTTTACTACTGTGAACTAGGTCAAATTAAAATGAGAGATGGGATGAAGGGTAGCCTATCCTAACTTGTTGTAGGCCTATAGGCTATTTGGAAATTAAATAATAGGAAATGGATGCCTATTTAAAAAAATAATGCAAAGATTAAATACAGCTATCTTCGCTCTTCACTAATGGCAAATGATTGCATCTTATTATATTTAGCCAACTATTTTCTTCTTATGAATAACAGTGTCATCATATATTCCCCATTTGCACAAGGCTACTAGGATACGCTTGCCTTACAATGCTGGAAACTGGAAACTGTGCGTAAGCATTGTTTAAAGTTTGCGGGGAGGAAAGCACATTCTCAAGTCAAGTTCACATAAATTCCACATTTTCCATGAAAACTAGCACACGCACATTTTGGGGTCTATTTTGTACGTACGCACAGTTTAAAAATCCCTGATCAAGAAAATTTTGGAGACCCCTCTCATGGTAGTGGAGCGATTTTCAGCAGTTACACGCATTTTGCCATGGGTCTGAGAGAAAATGTTGTCGTTTTCAAACAAATTTCTTGCTATTAGTGTCTTTACATTCTGCCATAGACGTGTTCATATGCTATCTGAGCAGGACAGCTAGCCTTTTGGCGCTCCCTGCTGGTGAAAATGATATTAATAAATCACTTTTCATGAAACAAACTATCAGTCAACTGCTAAACATGAGAGAGGAATGTGACAGAGCTGTACTGCAGTGTGTTGCAACACTTTGTAACCTACATGTTTATATTGTCATGCTACTGGATATAGCTCTTCCTAGCTACTGATGCGTGGATGAGGAATTGCCAGGACAAGAATGAGTCAAGTTTGATGGAAATGTACTGAAATAACTTCTCAGATAACACAGGTATGATGATGGGAATTCACAATAATGGCATTCAGTAGATGTTATTATACAAATGGAAATAACACAGGCTATGTCTAGGTGCTCTTGCTCGGGCACAGAACGATGTCCACGTCCATGTGTTGAGCATGCTAGCAAACCTTCAACTACTGTGGGAAAAACAAGACAACTGGCTAACTTAAACATGGCACGCCCATAAACCAATGAGCGGCTGTCATGCATACAGAACGTGCACCATAGAACACTGCAGTCGTGGTCAAAGGTTTTGAGAATGACACAAATATTAATTTTCACAAGGTTTGCTGTTTCAGTGTCTTTAGATATTTTTTGTCAGATGTTATTATGGAAAACTGAAGTATAATTACAAGCTTTTCGTAAGTGTCAAAAGCTTTTATTAACAATTACATGAAGTTGATGCAAAGAGTCAACATTTGCAGTGTTGACCCTTCTTTTTCAAGACCTCTGCAATCCGCCCTGGCATGCTGTCAATTAACTTCTGGGCCACATGATGGCAGCCCATTCTGGGTTTTTGTTTGTCCACCCGCCTCTTGAGGATTGACCACAAGTTCTCAATGGGATTGAGGTCTGAGGAGTTTCCTGGCCATGGACCCAAAATATCTAAGTTTTGTTCCCCGAGCCACTTAGTTATCACTTATGCCTTATGGCAAGGTGCTCCATCATGCTGGAAAAGGCATTGTTTGCACCAAACTGTTCCTGGATGATTGGGAGAAGTTGCTCTCGGAGGATGTGTTGGTACCATTCTTTATTCATGGCTGTGTTCTTAGGCACAATTGTGAGTGAGCCCACTCCCTTGGCTGAGAAGCAACCCCACACATGAATGCCCTCGGGATGCTTTACTGTTGGCATGACACAGGACTGATGGTAGCGCTCACCTTGTCTTCTCCGAATAAGCTCTTTTCCAGATTCCCCAAGCAATAAGAAAGGGGATTCATCAGAGAAAATGACTTTACCCCAGTTCTCAGCAGTCCAATCCCTGTATCTTTTGCAGAATATCAGTCTGTCCCTGACGTTTTTCCTGGAGAGAAGTGGCTTCTTTGCTGCTCTTCTTGACACCAAAAGTCTTCGCCTCTGTGCGTGCAGATGCAGTCACACCTGCCTGCTGCCATTCCTGAGCAAGCTCTGTACTGGTGGTGCCCCGATCCCGCAGCTGAATCAACTTTAGGAGACGGTCCTGGCGCTTGCTGGCCTTTCTTGGGTGCCCTGAAGCCTTCTTCACAACAATTGAACCGCTCTCCTTGAAGTTCTTAATGGACTGATAAATGGTTGATTTAGGTGCAATCTTACTGGCAGCAATATCCTTGCCTGTGAAGCCCTTGATGAGCAATGATGACGGCACGTGTTTCCTTGCAGGTAACCATGTTTGACAGAGGAAGAACAATGATTCCAAGCACCACCCTTCTTTTGAAGCTTCTAGTCTTAAATTAATAAACAAAGTCCACAGTCTCTCTGACTTATAACTTGACTGGAAACTACACAGTCCATGTTCTTTCTTTTCCTTACTTAACTACTGTTGTATTTCACAGGTTTGTGAACCTTTTGTCCACGCAGTGTCGTCTTCACTGTCTTGTTTTCCGTCGGGTCTTTGTCTTCGTCCGTGTCGGATGTTTCCACTTTTTGTGTTTTGTACTGTCGACGACAGAGTGCAGCAGGTTACCGCTTCTTTTCTTTTCTTTACTGCTTGGCTCCTGGAGGAGTCTGGAGCTGTGTCGCTGCCATCTGGTGGTGGCTAAGGTAGTTGCTGAGGTTCCAGGTGTGTGGGTGTCTCAGTGGACTCTACACTGCTGTAGGACCTGATTCATTTGTCGCCTGACCCACGCCGGGATAACCTCACTATCGTAGGGCTTGAGGCGGTCGTGGTGCATTATCCCTCTGTGCAGTTTTCCTTGTATCTCATACAGCACAGGGCCACGGCATGCAGAGACAACGTAGGGGCCCTTCCAGGGTGCTTGGAGTATATTTTATTTTGACGCTGCTCAGAGATGCTCCCTTGAAGTTATGTGTGCTTCCTCTAGATCCAGGTTGTAGAGGAACTCTGGGACTTCCATCCTGTCAGACCTGTCCTCTGCTGCATCATTAGGCACATGGCTTTAATCATTTTTTGGGGTCAAATTATATTCTACCTTTTATTTCTCATGAGTGTTCATGTTGATCGATATTTAGTCTATGCTGGCCTATTGTAAATGATCAAATAAATATTAAATGAACAATACATACAATTCTGAACATATTGTCATTTATAGTGCTAATGCAGAGGCACCAATACGTTGTCGAGTACACAGTTTTTATGTACATTCCCTTATGTCTAAGCTTCTAAAGTGACTTTGGCTACTAATTCTTGTGAGGAAGTGTATCAGTGACCTGTGTTCTGTAATTAGTTACAAAACAATAGAAATGCAATTGTGTATTGCTGTTGTTTGTCTGGTATCCATAATCATCTCTGTTTACCATGAGAGCATTTTGCAGAGAAAATGGGTTGAGGCATACTATTTAGGCTCAGAATGACACGTGGCCCATTGTTTACCTTGTTACCTGGCAGCGACCACAAGGGCGTTTCAAAGAGCTGTACGTCAAGGCGAGCTCGTGAATATAATCACCCCGCCCACTCAAACTGTTCTTTCAGGTTCCTGATAGTTATAAATGAGAGAAAAGGTACAATTTCTTAAATTCGGGGGCGCGTAAAATAGCGTAAATAGCGTAAAATAGCGTAAAATATTGTGGGTGATGTTTTGGTCATTCAAAGGGATTTTCACTTTGGAAATCGGATGACTGAGCTGGACCTTTTTAAATCCTGTCTTTCTCAGCACCTCTGTGGTTGGTCTTTGTTTGGTCTTCATAAAGAGGTGTGGAGACTGTACTCTATTTCAGAGGCACGAAATTCCAGTCTGAATTCCAGGACGTGTGATAACGTTAAAGTATAAAGGTGCATTCAAGTGCACACATGGACACGCAACATGGCTCTTGTTACATCAGAGGAGGATATGTTCAGAGTTGGGTCTGTATCCCATTTATCACACATAATAACACACATTACAGTTGCTGATGAGTTTTACATTACAGTAGCTGATGAACAGTTCCATATGATTTCAACATCATTCTGACTGCACCCCTTTTTGATTTGAACGAAACCTTCCAGAAATGTTTGGCCATGGTAGAAGTGGTCAGAAGAAAAAAATCTGTCATCACTAGAAAAATAATAATAAAAGGTTGAGTTTGATATCATTTGAAAGCTTACAAACAGGGTTGTCAAACTATTTCATAATTTATTTAAATAAAAGTTCATACAAATTGTCTTTTTTTTTACACCTTTTACATCAATTATATAAATGCGTAAACCCTGATATTTTTTCATGTTATGTCTTTTCATATGTTGTAGCTTAGACTCTATTGTACATCATCAGAGGTGTTTGTGTTGTGACACCATCAGTTGAGATACAACATGCTCTTGAATACAGGGTGGGTGTCATGTTTTGGCTGATACATTTTTTAAATGTCAGTAAAATTTAAATGTCAACTTTCAAATGGTACCACAAAGATGGTTGGCGGTCCACACATCAGAGAATGTTGACTTGAGATTAAACTTTCAGTCTTCCATAGGAAACATTGAAATCATAGAAATACAGATACTAGAATATACATTCCCATTCAAGTTGGTATTTGACGGTGAGTGGACTGGTGACCATCTTTCTGGTAGTAATTGCAACTGGATTCTGGACTTCCTGATGGGCCGCACCCAGATGGTAAGGGTAGGCAACAACACATCTGTCACGCTGATCCTCAACATGGGGATCCCTCAGGGGTGCATGCTTAGTCCTCTCCTGTACTCCCTGTTCACCCACGACTGCGTGGCCAAGCATGACTCCAACAACATTAAGTTTGCTGACGACACAACAGTGGTAGGCCTGATCACTGACAACGATGAGACAGCTTATAGGGAGGAGGTCACTGACCCGGCATGGTGATGCCAGGACACAAACCTCTCCCTCAATAGGAGCAAGACAAAGAAGCTGTTTGTGGATTACAGGAAAAGGAGGGCCAAACACACCCCCATTCACAACAATGGGACTGTAGCTGAGCGGGTTAAGGCACTACAGAGGGCAGTGCGTAAGGCCCAGTACATCACTTGAGCCAAGCTTTCTTCCGTCCAGGACCTCTATACTAGGCGGTGTCAGAGGAAGGCCCAAAAGGCTCCTTAACAACTTCTACCCCCAAGTCATAAGACTGCTGAACAATTAATCACATTTTCATTGACCCCCCCCACCCCCACACTGCTGTAACACGCTATTTATTATCTATGCATAGTCACTTTACCCCTACCTACATGTACATATTACCTCAATTACCTTGTCTAACCTGTACCCTCAATCATTGACTCGTTCCGGTACCCCCTATATATAGCCTCGTTATTGTTATTTTATGTGAAAATTAGTTAAATCAGAGTTTAAGCGTTTTTATCTATATTTGATGTTAAAGGTAATTTTTTGTGCTTTTTAATAAAAGCAATATTTTTTCAAGAAATTATAAAATAGTTTGAAAACCCTGTTTGTAAACTTTCAAATTATATCAAACTCAACCATTCAAATGTTTCAATGACATGGATGTCTCATGGTAGGGTGGGGTATGCAAAGTAGGTCAACTTTCAGCACTCCTTATCACCTGAATGTTTTGGCATTCCGGTCCAAAAAGTCCCTTTCTGACCACTTCTGCCAAGAGCAAACATGTTTGGGAGGCTTCGTTCATTTGTAAAGGGGTGTAGTCAGAAAGTGATTGAATTCATATGGAACGACCAAGTTGTGAAGTATCCCTGCTATTCACAAGCGGGGGAAATTTCGAGGATTTTCAGGAAAACCAACAATTAATGTCAGAATGCTATTCCCTGCATGCTGCTGCTTCTTTCACAGCTGTGGCTCTGAAGTTCTTAACATGTCATAAGTACTGTAATCTCTCATGCTGGCTGAGCCCTTGATTGAGGTGAAAGCAGTGCAGCCTCTCCCTACCTCACAGGTGAGTAAACGTTGTGCAATGGACACTGGAAACTTTATCACAGCCAATGAGGACCGTCGATGTGGATGGGGGCGTGTTCTATCTGCTGTCTCCTGAGGTCCACGATCAGCTCCTTTGTTTTGTTGACATTGAGGGAGAGGTTCTTTTCCCGGCACCACTCTGCCAGGGCCCTCACCTCCTCCCTGTAAGCTGTCGTTGGAAACTCGATGATTGAGTGTGAGACGTGCATGGCCATGCAGTCATGGGTGAACAGGGAGTACAGGAGAGTGCTGAGCGCGCAACCCTGTGTGGCACTCGTGTCGATCAGCGTAGAGGAGGTGTTGTTGCCTACCTTCACCACTTGGGGTCGGCCCCAGGTCGGCCCTCATTGGGTTATTACTTACAGCTTTGTTGACCTGAGTATTAGATGGATCATATTTTGGACAGCTCTAAAACATTATGTATACAGTAGAATAATAAGCACATTACTGTAATATCAGAAAATTGTGCCAATGAATTAAAAAAATACAACCAGGCAAATGGTGACCAGACAAAGGTGCTGCAGTTGAGGTATGAAAATAAAGACATGTGAGCTGAGAACAGGTGGGTAGATGTTTACCAACAGGTGGTAGACTATGTCAGAGAACAACAAGACAAAAGTCAGGACAGGGAACACAGGTGTGGTATGTGAGCAGAGAAAGACTCTAGGTGAGTCAGAGGTGGGTTCCCTCTCAATACACTGTCAAGCAGATGCATAGTGTGACAGGAATGATGCATGTCCAACTCTGAACGTATCCCCCTCTGACGTAGCAACAGCTCACACGTCAGAGGAGGCTGGTGGGAGGAGCTATAGGGGGACGGGCTCAGTGTAATGACTGGAATAAATGGAACGATATCAAACATATAATACTATAGACTTTTTGTTTTATTTTGTTCTACTGTATTATTGACTGTATGTTTTGTTTATTCCATGTGTAACTCTGTGTTGTTGTATGTGTCGAATTGCTACACTTTATCTTGGCCAGGTCGCAGTTGCAAATGAGAACTTGTTCTCAACTAGCCTACCTGGTTAAATAAAGGTGTTCTCAACTAGCCTACCTGGTTAAATAAAGGTGTTCTCAACTAGCCTACCTGGTTAAATAAAGGTGAAATAAAATAAAATGCAAACATATGGAAATCACGTTTGACTCCGGTCCATTTTTCCATTCCATTGCAATGAACCTGTCCTCCTATAGCTCCCCCTACCAGCCTCCTCTGACACACATATGTTCAACATCATCCTCAACTTTATTTAAAGTGCATTTCAAGTTTGATTTGATTTAGTCCTATTCTTAAAATTATATTTGTGGTTGAGATGGAGACGTGAATCCAACATATCAATGATTAATTTGTAGACAAACTGGAATCAAAGCCAGACTAAGTCAATGGCACAGACGGAACTATCCAAGCAGTAGATGCGTCTTTTAAATGTTGATATTTGGTTGTGTTGTCAACCAAACACAATTCAATATTCCTTTTGTAAAATACAGTAAATTGCCTAAAGTTAAGTCTATCTTACAAATGTATATAACGTTAAACTTTAAAACGAGTACCAGATCCATGAACACATTTTGATTTTACTCTCACTATATAATCATTATTATTTAATCACATAAAGAATGCATGTTTATGATGACATGCCTAGGTTGTCGCAGGTCTGTGGAGATTTTCGCAATTGCTGTAGTAATCTGTACAGAATCTCAAACGGCATTGATCACTTGCACAATGCACTTTTTAATGTAATCTCCACTACAATCCAGGTCATTTGATTCTGCTATTAGATGAAGCACAGTGATAACACGTCATTAATCGGTTGTATACATCAAACAAAACAGCCAACCTTGTATTCCTTTTTGAACTTTACTGTGCTTTTAAATGGTTGAAAATTCAACAAACTTTTGGCTGCCTTTTTGAGTGGGCGATTATAGGTCATAATCTCATTGATCAATGTCTCAACCAAATATTACCCAATTATCCATGCTGAAATGACATAGTGTGCCCAGTGAGTTGGCTCTAACTCTACATTACTTAGATCCTGTACTTACTTTCTACTCCATTAATATAGAAATAAAATTGAATACCATATAATATTAAAGTTTAACAGGCTAGTTAGTAATATGAGAACTGAAGAGACGTTAAGGGACAGATTCACTAAGCAGTTACATCCTGCAAACTTTAACACCTGTTATATTCCAGAAAGAATTATACATATAAGTTAAAACACTATCATAAAAAGTTGGGAAAAAGTAAGCAGATTGACAATATGTAGGCTAACTTTTCTTTCTTAAAAGTTTTGTTTGTGTCTTAGCCAGGCACATATTTCAGAACAGGCTTTGGCGTTTTAGGGGCGTGTCCCACCTGCCACCTAATGATGCTGAGAAAGTCACAGAAACTTCACGTTGGCTCAACAGCCTGTACATTTTTTCTCAATAACAGTTGGGAAACCATTTGTGATTTCATTTGTGCTGTATATGCTTATTTAAGGACCATTGTTGATATTCTATTGGTCTGTAAAGGGGAAGGACAATCATAAACTTGCTTTATTGAATTATTCTCTCAGGGGGGGTCAGTGCTGAAAGTAGCTTAAATCTGGATTGTTGAATTGCCGATGAGAAACAAATGTTTTATGGAGATGAGGACAATCCCGACAAGGTTCCAGCTATGCGGTGTGGTGGAGTACGCTGTGTCCGTATGCGGTGCTTTACCAGGTAAAATCTATTCCTCACAGAATCTTTCTCTCTGTACAGAACATAGATCTACAGTAGGCTACCTATAAGTCCAGGGGTCATTGACTTGATATTGACTGTTCAATTAGCACTGAGGATGAATAGCATTTCTTGTTGTCCTTTATGGCAGTTTTTTTTACAAGGATAATTATACGTGGATATCAAAAATATATTAGGTTGAGGTAGCCAGGATGAGACTACAGTGTTGTTCGTTTTTTCTATCACTTTGGTGCAATTTCCACAACTATATGGTACATTTTCACAACTGTAAGCACAACAATCAAAACAGATCATCAAAATGGTTTAAAAACTCGAAGCACATTTTCAATTGACTGAGTGCAACAAACCAAATCACTAAGTAACTTGTTTACTGCACTAAATCACTCTTTCAATTTGGATACATATTCAATATGCTTTTCAAAATGCAATATTCACTTTACTTTTGATATGATTTCCTTTAAATATCACTTATTCAAACTGCTCAAAACTGATAACTACTGAACCAAAATGATGTAGTGCCTAGTTAACTGCTCAAAAATGTACATTTCTATATTTATACCTCATAAATGTATCTTTTTGACAAATTGGTTGGAAGGTTAAACCAAATCATGTATGGATGTGGCTGTAAATACTACATCATTCTCCTTCAGCCAGTGAGAATGTGGTAAAATTCACTCTATATGCCACCATTTGGAATTATAGTATAGTCTACAATGCACTGCTGAAATACCTGGGTTGTATTTAAAAACATATTCCCCTCATTATTTGTATTTCATTGATACACTGTAAACTGAAGAATTTCAAGCACAGACACAGGCGATACTGTATCAGTTGACAAGTCACGTAGAAAAGGTGACCTTGTACAATGTTTCATGGGGCAGAAAGGGCATACAACATCGTGCGATCCTTTTACAGTAGCCATCTGCTTTAAAATACCCATATTTCTGATTATTTGTCTTATGTACTGTATTAAAGATAATGAAAGGCTAGGAGTTTTTTCCTTGCCACTGTGCTTCTACACCTGCATTGCTTGCTTTTTTAGGTGTTTTAGGCTGGGTTTCTGTACAGCACTTTGTGACATCAGCTGATGTGAGAAGGGCTATATCAATACATTTGATTTGATTTGAAACTGTACTGTATAAAGATAATGAAACTGTAAGACTGACATATTTCTCAAATAAAATAAATGTTGCATGTCAAGTTATAGTCAAATACTTTATGGAAGATGATGTTCAGCACTTCAAAAAGAACCGTGTTGAAATGTGTATCTTGTATTTTTATGCTATTGCATTAAATGGTAGTTAAAATGACTAAATGGTGAGCTTATTATTTAGCAACAAAACCGACGCGTGCACAACTATGGGGCAATACAGACTGAGTTGGCTTAGACTTGACATGTAAAATGTTGTTAGTCTCCTAATGTTTATTGAAAACATAAATACATTTGCACAATGAGCACGTGTCTCTCAAACACATAGTTACAGTTGTTGGTTAGCTAGCTAGTGTTTTGCCATTTTAGCATAGACATGACATCAGTCAAAACACTTAACAACAGGAAATGGTATCAATAACAAGATACAATTATCTGAAACAAGTCACCTACAATTACCCACAAGGCAGATTGTTGCTAGTCATCTGACCATTCAGAATCATAACCAACGCATCATTTGTAACGTTGTCAGTCAACACGCCTATAGGTGACGAAACAACATTTCCGAAAATATACAATGCCAGGGAAAGAGAACGACAATTACCAGGAACTAATCTAATCGTACAAATAACAGCTTGTGGCATTGTAGATTTTAATGTGTGTGTGTGTGTGTGTGTGTGTGTGCTTGCATGCATGTGAGAGATTGTGTGATCAGATTAATTTATATTAATGTTTCGGGACACTTTTGATAGTGTAAATTCAGGTGTGTCAGAACAGGCATACAGTAATGCGTTTGCTTTAGAATTATTTACGACTTACTTGTGTTGCGTAACACATCAGATGAAGGCTTCCCCTATTGTGTTAAATATTCATTTGTAACTGACACGGAAATGGCTACAAAGATATCACAGGTATTAAAAACAACATTTGTTTCATGCTGAGAGATCACGTCACAGTTTAGTGTGAACCCCTTTCACCTCCACCCAACACAGGGTTTAATGTTCTCCAGCACACAACACAGAAGACCAGGACAGGTAAGTATACTCAAGTAACCTCCCCTCAGGTAGGTTACCCTCCCTGACTACCTCAGGTAAATAGCGGGCAAAAGTGGCACTGTATTATTCGGATATGGCACTGCAACAAGATAGTTATTCTAAGGGAAGGCACTGCAACAAGGTAGTTATTCTAAGGGAAGGCACTGCAACAAGGTAGTTATTCTAAGGGAAGGCACTGCAACAAGATAGTTATTCTAAGAGAAGGCACTGCAAACAATATGGTTAAAGGCACTACAATCTCGCTCTGGTGCTGCACACAACATGAGACCCACCCTTGGCCCGGCTCTACTCTACTCTACTCTGCCAACCCCTCTAATGGATTCTACTGCCATGGGACAAAATAGGGAGGGGGAAAGACAGACAGAACAACATATCCAGTAGAAAGGGTGGGGATAGGTTCTCGATTTCTAGGGCCCGACGAGAACCATATCCCCTCAAAATAAAAGAAACGTCTCTGTATGGCGTTATCCAGATCCGCACAGCTCCCTGTCCTGGAATTCACCCCGTCTGAGACTGCTTGGTGACTTCAACGACTCCACTGCAAAATGAGGGGAAGACAGACGGCAGGGAAACCTGCCAACAATAGTGGCTTTCAGTGGCGTGGCAAAAGGGCCCAGAATAAGAAAGAGTGGTGTAAGGGGAACAGGAAGAATCATGTCCCTTACTTGGCGGAGCTAAAGCTCCTTGATGTGCATTGTACCAATGCCTCTCTCGGTCCTCTGCTCTTGGATTACCACTCAGCTCCACAGCCCCAGTTCATTGTCAGCGCAGCTGCCCTCTTCCTCACTCAAATGTGCAAATAAGACTTTTCGTTCCATAGACACTGGTCCAGTGCGATCACAGCAAACAACCAAACAGACAAGACATGGAAACTTGCGTAGGAGACCGATCCCCACAGAGAGAAATTCTCTGCTCAACTCCCAGCCCCAAATGCCACAAAACACAGGGCTTTAAAGGAAATTACAACCAATCTCCAGCTACCTGTCTGATTAGCCAACTTGCAGGAGGTGAGTCTCATCCCCCCAGCCCCACCACAGGTCTGTGGAGTTGCATCTGGGCGCGGTCTGAAGATCAGGTAGGGGCAAGGCCGCACATGGTTCTGATAAATTGTCCGCATTGGTCTCCCTTCCTCTGGTCGGATACGAATGACTGGCAGGCAGTCCAGGCCAAAGATGTCCTAGAATGACAAAAGGCTGTGGTTGCTATCGGGTGGCTAGCTATCAGGTGGCAACCCTGATCACGTTGTCGGAAGATCCCCAGTAACACCCGTTCACTAGCCATCAATGGAAGGTCCTTCACCCGCTTGTTATACCAGTATTTGTCTTGCCCCTGCGGGTCCTTGCATCGACCTGACTGTAGGCCCGTCATAGCTGGTCATGATGGTGCCTCACCCATCCATCTAGGTCAATCCACAGCATTGGGGCCTCCACCACTGAAATCAACTCAACAGGAAGATGGGCATGCCTGCTATACATTATAAAGAATGGGTAAGTCCGGTGCTGCTATGTTCAGTGTTGTTGTATGCCTGCAGAAGCATGGGTAACTACTCTGGCCAATGCATCTGCTCATCTTGCCCCAGGGACCCAAGGAGAGATAACAATGTTTGATTAAACCCATCACATGCCCCAGTGCCCTGAGGGTGGTACATAATGGTTCATATCTCCTTGATGCAGGGGCGAGGATATGCATCCTTGTGGGTCAGGGCGTTGAGTCGGTGGTAGTCTATACAGAACCTTCAGGTCCCATCCTTTTTCTTCACCAGTACCACTGGTGCAGCCCAGAGACTTGAGCTTTATGTGATTACTCCAGAATAGCATCCTTGCCATTAGGGGTCTCCGCGTACAGGCTTGGTGGAATTGGTCGGTGTCACACTCGGCTATGGATGGCAGTACCTGTGGGAATGTGATGTAGGACCGAATCAGACTTACCGAAATCTTCCTCATGGGCAGAGAACACACTTGACCAATGGCGTAGGAGTGCATTGAGCATTTGTTGCAGTGTTGGCTCCAGTCCCTCTACCAGTGGAATGTTTACAAGGGGTTGGCCATCAGGCTGTAGCTGGACTGTCTGCACATCCACCTCAATATTACCTGGTGTTTGGGTGTGTAGCACCAGGTCTCGCTCTCCACAGATCTGAGAAGGCTCCAAGAGGGTCACTGTGGCCAGTGGGTGTCACCTTGGTATCTCAAGGGGGTAAGGTTTTAAGTTCAGCAGTCGCAAGGGTAGCCTTCCTCCTTGCACTCAATACTGTGCGAGCAATTCTCAACTCCATCACCAGGTTCCTCCACCAAGGCATGACAGTCTTTGGAGGAACTCCCTCCAACAAGTCTGGCCCACAGCAACTTCTCACTGATAGCTGGAATCCCATTGGGGTCCCCATTGGACAGGCGTTCAGTAAATGGTCCACCCTCAGGCTCAACGGTCTGCATGACTCGTATGCATGACTCATCTGCAGACAGCAAAAGCATTCTGACACTCTTTCCTGGCAACTGCCCCTAAGGTGGTGTTGAACCCAGTGACGCCCTGGGAGACTCCTTGGAACAACTCCTTCCAGTATTGGGCTATAACATTCATCCCAAGGATCCCTTAGTCTACCCCCAAGACAGTCATCCTTGACAATCATAACCCCCTTGGCTGGAACTTGCACTCTTCCCACAACAAAATAATTGACCGCATAGCTGACATAAGGGATGTGTAGGCCATTGACTGCCTTCAACATGAGCCAGCGGAGGTCTGACAAATCCTGCATGGAGAGATGGCCAAGCCACTTCTGAAAAAAACTGAGACTGAACATTGTTACTTGGGACCCTGTATCCAACATATATGGTATTTTTATTCTGCTTACCTCCACTTCCACATGAGGGCAGTTTCCCAGCAGACTTCTTTCCCAGCAGACTTATTTCCCAGCAGACTTATTTCCCAACAGACCTCGCAGGGCTATCCTCTTGCCTGGTGTCTGCAGCACTGACCGCTCGCCTTACAGCGGACGGGGGATTCCTGTTTTAAAGGACCTGTTCATCTCTCTGGGTGGAGCAGAAGCATTGGATGTGGCCAGGCTGTCCACACCCCAAACAGATGGGTCTGCCCTGCCGGTCTCACTGGAATGGGGCTCTCCTACCATTAGAGAAAGGAACATGTTGCCCGTCTGTACATGCCCCCTTGGCTCCTACCTCGGCCGTGGCGGTGCAGCTGAATTAGTCTTCTGATGTCTGATTTCTCTCACTAGGGTCTCTGACAGGGTGCTCAGCTGCTCCTTCATCTTCTGCAGTAGGTCAGCACGCATGTTCTCCTTCCATTGCTCCTAGTCTGCATTGGTCACAGCAGCTGGGGCGCCACCTGTAGGGGGAACACTACGGCAATCCTGGCAGTCCTTTTCCGCCATCTCTCTGACCAGCGACTCAGACTCCTGACTAACCTGAGTGAATGCCATCCCTTACTGTTGCCGCGCATACCTTTGGAGCTCCTGTTTCAGAGGGCCCTCCGTTAGACCTTTAACGAATTGGTTCCGAAGCGTTGTTTCATCCTTGGCAGAGCCGTCCGGTTCTGATTGGAGCCATCGGCTAAACAGCTCCCGTGTGTGCAGGAGGTAGTCTCCCATAGGCTCATCTCCCCTCTGGTTACAGTCAAAGAAGCGGCACATGAGAGTGATTGTAGGGGTGAGGCTGCCAAACCGGTCCTATAATACAGCCCACGAAGAAGGTGAGATCCTCTGGGCTTGACGAAACATGGTTTGTCTTTGCACTGCCATCTAGAGCCCCCATGATGAAATCAACATGCTGCTATCCTGCCAGTCCTTGCGAACTCAATATGGCTTAGATTTGTGCCTCCCACTTCCAAAATATAACTCAATTAGAACTTTTGGGAACCCAGGGTGAACACATGAACCAAGGCATTGCTACAGGAGAAAACTGAGGTAGTGGGCCTGCCCCTGAAGGACTAGAGCCTTCTGCCCCCTGTGCTCCATCTCCTAGCTGATCCATAGCCCCCTGTGCAAGAGAAGTGCGCTTGGAGAAATTCTGATGACAACAGCACTTAAAGAGGTGTCACAGTTTAGTGTGAACCCCTTTTTACTCCAACACAATATTTAATGTTCTCCAACACAAAACCCCAACACAGAAGACCAGGACAGATAGTAAGTATGCTCAAGGTAAGTTTTATTTTAAATTCATGGGTTAAACATGGATTGGATCGCATTTTCTGACCTCCCACAGCAGACTGTACGATTTCCCCAGACTGTGTCGACACAATAGCCTCCCCTCAGGTAGGTTACCCTCCCTCAGTTGAATAAGCGGTCATGCAGAAGTTACACTGCAACACACTGCACACTGAAATATTCTGATATTGCACTGCAACAATATGGTAAAAGGCACTACAAATCTCACCCCACTGCACACAGAATTATTCTACGACACTGCAACAAGATAGGATTGGTGGGTCCCCCATGGGATGGTTGAGCTAAAGTAGGCTAATTTGATTAGCATGAGGTGAGTAACAAAAACATTTCCCAGGACATAGACATATCTAATATTGTCAGAAAGCTTAAATTCTTGTCAATCTACCTGCACTGTCCAATTTACAGTAGCTATTACAGTGAAAGAATACCATTGCTATTGTTTGAGGAGAGTGCATAGTTATGAACTTGAACATGTATTAATAAACAAATTAGGCACATTTGGGCAGTCAACACAATTTTGAACAGAAATGCAATGGTTCATTGGATCAGTCTAAAACTTTGCACATACACTGCTGCCATCTAGTGGCCAAAATCTAAATTGCGCCTGGGCTGGAATAATACAGTTTGGCCTTTCTCTTGCATTTCAAAGATGGTACAAAAAATAGTTTTTTTTCTTTGTATTATCTTTTACCAGATCTAATGTGTTATATTCTCCTACAATAATTTAACATTTTCACAAACGTCAAAGTGTTTCCTTTCAAATGGTATCAAGAATATGCATATCCTTGCTTCAGGTCCTGAGCTACAGGCAGTTAGATTTGGGTATGTAATTTTAGGCAAAAATTGAACAAAAGGGCAGATCCTTAAGAGGTTGGGAAGGCACTGCAAGCAATATGGTGAAAGGCACAAAGGTGCAATGCCTCTCTCGGTCTTCGGCTCTCAGATCACCACTCAGCTCCACAGCCCCAGTTCGTTGTCAGCACATCATATCAATCAATTTGGTTTCACCACACCACCACTACCTCAGTAGTGCAGTCAAAGTAGTGTGATCAAATTCAATGTATTTTCTTTCATATGTGGTAAAGGATCATCTCATCAGAGTTCAACACAGAGTTTCTTTAACAATGAAGCCTCTGTACTACACGCTTGATTTATGAGTCGTTAACATTGATCCGGTGATCTGTCGTTTTACAGAAAGATGACCAGATCCACAGATCTCCTGCACATGGGAACTAGGACACATCCAAGGCTCCTCCGGGTATCCTTCCTAGTCCTTCTTCTTCATGCAGCCATAGGTGAGGTCTTATTATAGGGTAAATCCGTTAGAATTCAATCACTTTTTGACAGCATCCCTTTTGATTTAAACAAAAGTTTCCAAATATATCTCTGCCCATTGAAAAAGTGGACAGAAAGTGACTTTTTGGACCTGAAGTTGCCCCATTTTGCATACCACATCATACCATGAGACATTCATCACTGGAAAAGATAAACGGTTAAGTTTGATATAATTTCAAAGCTTACAAACAGTGTTAAACTATTTTATAATTTACTTGATCAAAAACTACGCAAACTCCGATTTAAAAAAAGATTTGCTTATGTTGTAGCTTAAACCCTATTTCACATAATCTGAGGTTTTTCCGTTGTGCCCGCCATTGGTTGAGCCACAATATGCTCTTGAATACGGGGGTGTCATTTCAAAAATCAAAAATAGAATTCATATCCCTTCAGACCACTGCAATTTAGCTCGTACACCATTGACATTTTAATTTAATTGACATTTTAACTTCTAATTACGAACACCAAGATGACCGCCGGTCCACCCACTGTCGAATTTGAACTTCAAGGGTCATGTCTATTCTATTATCTATATTTATATGATTTCAATAGGTTGCCTATGGAGGATTGACAGTATAATTTAAAACAACAGATATTCACATTCAAGTCAACATTCTCTGATGTGTGGACCTCCAACCATCATTGTGGTACCATTTGTAAGTTTACATTTCAATTGTATTCCCATTTTAGTACATTTATCAGCCAAAACATGACACCCACCCTGTATTCAAGAACATGCTGTGGCTCAACTGATGGTTGGCACAACACAAAAACCTCAGATCATGTCAAGTTCGGTCTAAGCTACAACCTATGCCATTTTTTAAGTTTTTAGGTAATTTATGTTAAAGGTTTTAAAAAAATACATTTAAAAAACTTTTTTTTTCTTCAGAAATTGTAAAATCGTTTGACAAACCCTGTTTGTTAGTTTTTAAATTGTATCAATCTCAACCGTTTATCTTTTCCAGTGATGAAGACAAGGATGTCTTATGGTATGGTGGGGTATACAAAATGGGTCAACTTTCAGCACCTTTATCTCCTGAATGATTTGGCATCCAGGTCCAAGAAGTCCCTCTCCTAGCGGCGTATTTTCTTATGTTGTCATTAGGTTTCATGCTGAGAGATGTTGAATGATCTGTTTCTGTTATCAGGACATTCGTTTGCACAAAGTTTTCCATCTTCACCACTCTCCACCATCATTAACACATCCTTCACTCTCTGCAGCCTCTTCCCTATCTGCCCCGCCATCTTTGTCCTCACCGCCATCAAATGCACAGCTTAAAACAACAACCACACCACCTACACCAAATACTACCATATCAACTAAAACTACCGCACTTTCTACACCAAATACAACCACAACAATTACTTCAACCACAACAACTACACCAACTACATCCACACCAACCACAACCGTGTCAGCTACAACAACCACATCTACTACAACATCTACCACCCAAAGTACTGTAGCATCAACCATGTCACATACTAACACAGCAACTGCACCCTATCCAACCACATCAGCTACAACCACGACACCTGCAGCTCCATCAACCATACCATCCACAGCTACATTAACCACCACTTACATTCCTTCATCTAACACTCTAAACACATCAACAGTCGTGGTGCCCATGTCGAATGCAGCAGCACCAAATGCATCCACCACCCCACCCCCCACATCACATACAACCCCTCACCCATCACCACTGCACACTGCCTCATCCAACATGACTAGTGGACCAATGGCATCCACTGTGCCATCTCCATCCACTACCTCTACGCTGCACTCAACCTCACCCATCATGTTGTCCACCGCTAACAGTAAGTTAGATCATTCTTACTACAGTAGCCTATGTTAAAATCGGATCTTTCAGCTCCACGCGTTGTATTGTACAGACTCGGCAAGCTAATCGGCTCCTGGGTCTCCATTTCAGTGACCTCGAAAAATGACACATTTCCGGGACACTCCACGCCTTTACCAACAACAGTCACCTCTAACGTCACAACAGGTAAGTCAACAGCCTGAGTAATGGTGGAGGGGTGTAATCACAATGAGTAATCATATGATTTATGTCAGATGATGTCTTAGTATAACAGAGGTGTTTGTGTGGAGCTATACAGTGCTTTCAGAAAGTATTCACACCTTTTGAATTCTTCCACATGTTGTTGTGTTACAGCCTGAATTCAAAATGGATTAAATTTGGGGGGTTTTCTAACCCATATCTACACACAATACCTGTAATGACAGTGAAAACATGTTTTTAGACATATTTGAAAATATATTCAAAATGAAATACATAAATATTACATTTACATAAATATTCAAATCCCTGAGTCAATACTACCTTTGGCAGTGATTACAGCTGTGAGCCTTTCTGCGTAAGTCTATAAGAGCTTTAGACACCTGGATTGCGCAACACTTGCCCATTATTCTTTTCAGAATTATTCAAGCTCTGTCAAATTGGTTGTTGACTGTGCTTAATTTGAGCCGGATCCTGCCATAACATAATCCGGCACCTCTCAGATTTGACTTTTGTTTGTTCCGGGCACCTATTTTCCCGGACCCAGTACCTCTTGGAGCGGCAGGTAGCCTAGTGGTTAGAGCGTTGGGCCAGTAACCGAAAGGTTGCTGGCTCGAATACCTGAGCTAACAAGGTGAAAATCTGTTCTCCCCCCGAACAAGGCAGGTAACCTACTGTTCCCTGGTAGGCTGTCATTATAAATAAGAATCTGTTCTTAACTGGCTTACCTAGTTAAATAAAAACTATCGCCCTTTATTTTGATTTATTCATTGTTTCGCTGTTTATTCTAATAAAAGCGATCAGTGTTAAATGAAGTAGACTCCTCGTTTTTTCTCCTGATCCCCAAAAAGACCATCACGTAAAAGCGTGGCGATCCTTCTGCGTAATCATCCTATCCTGCCACAATTCCAGACCTGCTCTCTTATTTGTACATATAGGTTATGGGGAGGTAAGATCTTGACACAGGTCTTGCTAGTGGTGGACAGCGAGTGAAGAGGTCCCTACGTAATCATGCCATGTAGCCTAGTTTAGTCCTCTCCCTACTGAATTTGAAAAGGGGGAAAGCCAAATAAAAAATGTATAAGAAAAAACAATTGAGTTTGATTACATTTTTTAAGTTTAAAAGTCCAGAGAATGATTGTGAATCGTGTTCTGATATTGTGATATGTGTTCTACTGCCACGTTGTTGTCTAGAAAACTAGGCTATAATAAATTCGAACTTGTGTAAGCCCCAAAGCTATCAAATCAAATCAAATCAAATCAAATCAAATGTTATTTGTCACATACACATCACCACGCTGTCTGTGTGGGTGGACCAATTCAGTTTGTCCGTGATGTGTACGCCGAGGAACTTAAAACTTACTACCCTCTCCACTACTGTCCCGTTGATGTGGATAGGGGGGAGCTCCCTCTGCTGTTTCCTGAACTCCACGATCATCTCCGTTGTTTTGTTGAGTGTGAGGTTATTTTCCTGACACCACACTCCAAGGGCCCTCACCTCCTCCCTGTAGGCCATCTCGTTGTTGTTGGTAATCAAGCCTACCACTCTAGTGTTGTCTGCAAACTTGATGATACAGTTGGAGGCGTGCATGGCCACGCAGTCGTTGGTGAACAGGGAGTACAGGAGAGGGCTCAGAACGCACCCTTGTGGGGCCCCAGTGTTGAGGATCAGCGGGGTGGAGATGTTGTTACCTACCCTCACCACCTGGGGGCGGCCCGTCAGGAAGTCCAGTACCCAGTTGCACAGGGAAGGGTCGAGACCCAGGGTCTTACGCTTAATGACGAGTATGGAGGGTACTATGGTGTTAAATGCTGAGCTGTAGTCAATGAACAGCATTCTCACATAGGTATTCCTCTTGTTCAGATGGGTTAGGGCAGGGTGCAGTGTGATTACGATTGCGTCGTCTGTGGACCTATTGGGGCGGTAAGCAAATTGGAGTGGGTCTAGAGTGTCAGGTAGGGTGGAGGTGATATGATCCTTGACTAGTCTCTCAACGCACTTCATGATGACGGAAGTGAGTGCTACAGGGCGGCAGTCGTTTTGCTCAGTTACCTTAGCTTTCTTGGGAACAGGAACAATGGTGGCCCTCTTGAAGAATGTGGGAACAGCAGACTGGGATAAGGCTTGATTGAATATGTCCGTAAACACGTCAGCCAGCTGGTCTGCGCATGCTCTGAGAAAACAGCTGGGGATGCCATCTGGGCGTGCAGCCTTGCGAGGGTTAACACGTTTAAATGTTTTACTCAGGTCCGCAGGTTTTGGTAGCAGGCCGTGTCAGTGGCACTGTATTGTCCTCAAAGTGAGCAAAGAAGTTGTTTAGTCTGTCTGGGAGCAATATACTGAAGTATGTGGGCATACTGCTTTGAATGAATCAGCACCTTGGAGAGTGCTGTCCGTTTCACCACCATAGATTGTAGGCTACTTGCATTGGAAAACCTCCCTGGTCTTTGTGGTTGAATTTGTGTTTGAAATTCACTGAGGGACCTTACATATAATTGTATGTGTAGGGTACAGAGATAAGGTATTCATAAAAAAATTATTGTTAACACTATTATTACACACAGAGAGAGTCCATGCAACTTATTATGTGACTGGTTAAGCACATTTTTACTACTGAACTTATTTGGTCTTGCCATAACAAAGGGGTTGAATACTTATTGACTCAAGACATTTCAGCTTTACATTTTTAATTAAGTTGTAAAAAAAATTTAAAAACATAATTTCACTTTGACATTATGGGGTATTGTGTGTAGGCCAGTGACAAAAATGTCAATTTAATCCATTTAAAATTCAGGCCGTAACAATTTTTTGGGGGAAAAAGTCAATGGCTGTGAATGCTTTCTGAAGGCACTGTAAATGTTGCATCATGGTTATGCACTGATCCTCACCTATCTCCTCTCCCACCTCGATTTCAGAGCCAACAAAGGTGCATTGCAACTTCTCACAGCTCTGTGCCAATCAGTGTAAGTTCAATGAATCATGCTTATAATATGAATATATGATATTGCTGCAATAGTCTCTCATGTCCACTGTTATTTTACTCTTTTTAAATGTTTTAATTTATCTCTTAATTTTATTATTGTCTATCTAAATGTTTTATTTGTCTAGAAAAGAGTTTTATTCTTTGCATTTGTTTTGTAAGAAATGTGCTATATAAATAAAGATTGATTGATTGATTGATTGATTGATTGATTGATTGATTGATTGATTGATTGATTATACACTGAACAAAAATATAAACTGTCACATACGATGACGCTGGAAGAACAAAGCAGGTACGGGGAGTCAAACATTTCATAAGGAATGGACATGGAACGAGACAGGAACAGCGTCAGCAAACGAGAAACACAGACAAAAACAATCAATGCAGCAGCGGGGAACAGAGACATGACATAAACACAACATGTAAAGTGTTGGTCCCATATTTCATGAGCTGTAATAAAAGATCCCGAAAATGTTACATACGTACAAAAAGCTTATTTCTCTACAATTGTTTGCACAAATTTGTTTACATCCCAATTAGTGAACATTTCTCCTTTGCCAACATAATCCATCCACCTGACAGGTGTGGCATATCAAGAAGCTGATTAAACAGCATGATCGTTACACAGGTGCACCTTGTGCTGGAGAAATGTGCTCTTCAGGTTTCAACTGTACCGGGTAGATGGCAGACGTGTGGGTGAGCGGTTTGCTGATGTCAACGTTGTGAACAGAATGTCCTATGGTGGTGGTGGGGTTATGGTATGGGCAGGCATAAGCTACAGACAACGAACACAATTACATTTTATCGATGGCAATTTGAACTCACAGAGATACCGTGACAATATCGTGAGGCCCATTGTCGTGCCATTCATCCACCACCATCACCTCATGTTTCAGCATGATAATGCACGGCCCCATGTCGCAAGGATCTGTACACAGTTCCTGGAAGCTGAAAATGTCCCAGTTCTTCCATGGCCTGCATACTCACCAGACATGTCACCCATTGAGCATGTTTGGGATGCTCTGGATCAACGTGTACGACAGCGTGTTCCAGTTCCAGAAAGTTCGTACAGCCATTGAAGAGGAGTGGGACAACATTCCACAGGCCACATTCAACAGCCTGATCAACTCTATGCGAAGGAGATGTGTCACACTGCATGAGACAAATGGTGGTCACACCAGATACTGATTTTCTGATCCTCACCCCTACTTTTTTAAGGTATTTGTGACTAACAGATGCATATCTGTAAATCCATAGATTAGGGCCTAATTCATTATTTTCAATTGACTGATTTCCTTATATGAACTGTTACTCACCAAAATCTTTGAAATTGTTGCATGTTGCATTGATATTCAGTGTATAATATGAATTTGACATGTGCTATAATCTAATTTAATGTGTATGTCTTACAGCTGTTTACTACTGGATGGTCCTTGCTGTGGATGTGACTGGAGACCTGAAGAGTGAAACGGACATCAGTGACTGGGTAGGCTTGTGAATGATTCTTGACTGACTGATGTGTGATGAATTGTGTTGAAACTGTACATTTGCTTAGTAATACATCAAAAGTGACAGCACTGTTTTCCTTTTTCAGTTGTGGGATCTATTTCATACTCACTTGGACACCTGCGAGCCCTACAAACCTGAACAATCAAATGGCACAAACTCGACAGACACACTGCGAACCACCTCAGTCAGTCCAGCATATCCCACCCCCTACAACATGACCACACGGTCATACAACTTCACCGCAGCAACACCATCCCAGAACTTCACGACAGCACAAACGCTGAACTACAGCTCGACCCCCTCGCACGACTTCAGCATGACGGCCTTGACAACAAACATGACAACCATGCTTTACAATCACAGTATTACTACTCCTTCACACAACCATGGCATGACTACCACACTCTACAACCATAACCTGACTACACCATCACACAACTACAGCACAACTCATTCTCCCAGCTGTACCATGTCTGCCACCACTAGGTGAAGTACTCAGTCACATGTCATTATTGTTCATTAATATCAACATAAAGTAGTATATATATATATATATATATATATATACACACAGTAGATATATAAAGTATATATATATACAGTAGATATATACACAGTAGATATATACAGTAGATATATATATATATATACATATATACAGTAGATGTGCAGAATATGAACTAACATCTCTGTTCTAAGCTAACTCTGTTCATTAATTGTCTGTTCTGCAGTAAAGAGCACGAAGGTGGAAATATGACTGCCGCCAGCCTGTTTCAAGTAAGACTCCATCTCTCGCCAGACCAACCTGCCTTAATGTGCATGTGAACCTAAGGGGGTACTTTGACTTTTTCTGTGAAAGCATGTGAGTTGAATCAAAACTCGTATCTTTACAGGACATTGAAGTGACGTGCGTCAATAAAACGAGGATCAGGTTAGTTGAAATACTCATTTCAATACCTTGGGTCAGCATCCTCTGTCTCGCTCCACGTCTTAATACTGTCCCCCTATTCCTCCAGGAGGACTAACTGTACTGTGCTGCTGAAGCTGAGGAAGCCCACATTTCCCTGCTGTGTTCAGCGGGCCATTTGGTTGGCTGCGGAGAACAGCCCCATACGAGCCGATATTGTGGGAAACAGAGTGGGTGAGTGACATTGACCTGAATGTAAATCTGAAATCTCTCACAGAAATGTAAATGTGCTTATCAGAGCCTCTCGTCTGTTGCTTGTTGATTGTAGGTAAGGGTCTGTCTCATTGCGCAGGCCAACTGCCTCCAGTCGGTTCTGTGAAGTGCAATGACTCCCTCAATGGGACCCTCCCTCTCCCAAACACTTGTCAATTTCCAGGGCCTGTTAATATCTCATGGTAAGCTGGACAAGTACATACAATGCTGTTGTTTCTGTGTTTGCAGAATTTCTATAGAATAAATAGGGTATCCATCTACTCATACGAACATGTTTTTATCTTACAGTGGACATTGCGGGACTGTTTATGTTCCTCTTGGGACTCAAACCCAAATGGATGACTGCAAGCCCCCTAAACCCCCCATCGGTATAAACAGTTTTATTTACCCATGTGATAATACTCATTATCCACATTCCCTTGCCGTTTCCAGCTTCAGTGGGTTTTTAAAACACACACGTGTCTGTATCTTGACAAGCACCGTATTCCTGCTTTTCAGAGACGAAGATTTTTTGCAACTGCTTCGCTTATTGCGATGGTACAGGTAAGTGAAATATTTAAAAAATCAACTGATGAGTTCGCTGCTACTGCGATGGACCCACGTTTTCATCACCCACCATGTGATAACTCTCTCTCCCTCCCTCTCTTTTTAGCTGCACGCTACACCTTGGACGTACAGATCACAGATTCTGCACTGCACATTTCAAACATCTTCTCTCTGGTGAGCTAGTGCAGATATGCATATACAGGTAACTGCCAAAATAATGGAAACGCTTGAGTAAATGAGGGATACAAAGTATATTGAAAGTGGGTGCTGCCACACAGGTGTGGTTCCTGAGTTAATTAAGGAATCAACAACCCATCATGCTTAGGGTCATGTATAAAAATGCTGGGCAGGCCATTATTTTGGCTACCATGGCTATGCCCCCATAGGATGACGTTGTCACCATTCACAGGGCACGAGTGGTCACTGAATCTTTGTCGAGCATGAAAACGATGTAAACCATATGCCATAGCCATCTGTCACCAGATCTCAACCCAATTGAACACTCATGGGAGATTCTGGAGCGGTGCCTGAGATAGTGTTTTCCACCACCATCAACAAAACACCAAATTATAGAATTTCTTGTTGGAAGAATGGGGTCACATCCATCCAACATAGTTCCAGACACTTGTGGAATCTATACCAAGGTACATTGAAGCTGTGCTGGCTCGTGGTGGCCCAACGCCCTATCAAGACACTATGATGCTATTTCCTTTATTTTAGCAGTTACCTGTATGTATATATATATATATATATATATGTGTGTGTGTGTGTATGTGTGTGCATGCTTGCGCACTGTCTGTGTGCATGCATATACACTGAGTGTACAAAACATTAGGAACACTTTCCTAATATTGAGTTGCACCTGATTTTGCCCTCAAGAACAGCCTCAATTTGTTGGGGCATGGATTCTACAAGATGTTGAAAGCGTTCCAGAGGGAAGCTGACTCATGTTGACTCCAACGCTTCCCACAGTTGTGTCAAGTTGGCTGGATATTCTTTAGGTTGTGGACCATTCTTACGAAACACACACGGGAAACTATTTTTGAGTGAAAAACCCAGCAGCGTTGCAGTTCTTGCCACACTCAAACTGATGCGCCTGGCACCTGCTACCATACCCCCTTCAACGGCCCTTAAATCTTTTGTCTTATCCATTTACCCTCTGAATGGCACACCTACAAATCAAGCCAAATCACATCTGTTTATATAGCCCTACATCAGCTGAAATATCAAAGTGCTGTACAGAAACCCAACCTAAAACCCCAAACAGCAAGCAATGCAGGTGTAGAAGCACGGTGGTTAGGAAAAACTCCCTAGAAAGGCCAGAACCTAGGAAGAAACCTAGAGAGGAACCAATCTATGAGGGGTGGCCAGTCCTCTTCTGGCTGTGCCGGGTGGAGATTATAACAGAACATGGCCAAGATGTTCAAATGTTCATAGTGGATTTAACAAGTGACATCGATAAGGGCTCATAGCTTTAACCTGGATTCACCTGGTCAGTCATGGAAAGAGCAGCTGTCCCTAATGTTTTGTCCACTCCGTGTATATGTGTGTGTTTAAAACCTACCAGCCTGTATTAATTACTTCTTCATTCATACCTTCCCCAGGTTAAACAGCTAAGACATCCACCACCCTGTCACAACACCTCAGCGACAGGGTATGTCCTAATTTCTTCATTAGTTTTAATACAGTTTTCTCTCTGCTTAACGTCAAATATTCTCACACTTTCTAATTCGATCATCACAGCCTTAATGAACCCCAACAGTACCTATAGCACCATACCTCCCACACCACGTTCGATATTTTCCTGACATAATTCTCTGTTACAGTCCCCCTAGTCCTCTGCTCATCATATCGACTATCTTTCAGGTAAATTTGCATTGGGGATAATAACCCAACACCACAATGAACTCTCATTGTGTTATGTTGCTCTGTAAATAAACCATATGCTAACTTATTGTCACACACTCCTGGTGTGACGTCGTGTGTTAAGACCTGTTCTGTGTTCTTTTCACACAGTGTGCTTACGTGAAATGCTTTAGCACGGAGACAAAGTGAGTTCCCATAAACCTTTACAGTACATTCAAGACAGCTGCCCTCGATGTGCAGTGATGGTGGTCTTAATACGTATTAATAACTATACGGTTACTGTTTCCTTACCAGTCTCCAAAGCTGCAGGGTTATCGTGGGCCTTGGACATTCAGTGCCTATATGTGCAGTCAGCACTGCATTGATGACTGTGATCAGTGATGAGCATGGTATTGACTATGACGGAAAGGTGACACGAGCAGGTGAGTAGCCCCACCATGGAAAGTGGAGGCAGAGAGCATCTGTGTAGTTGTTCATGTACGTTATACAATATGTGTCTGGCTGCTTGTTTGTGTCCATATATCTCACACAGGAATTTGTAGCTGGACAGGATCCAGTGGAGATCTATTGAATTCGACCTTCAGCTCGGCGGAGAGCTGCCTCAACCACTCGGAGTTCTGGACGACTGTAGAGGAGAGCCATGGCAAATTTGTCTGGTCAGTCCAATCTGGCGTTGTGTGCTTCAAAGACGGCAAAACCCTTGTTACACATTTTGTAATCATGTTAAACACTGTAAATGACGGAGAGTAAGCACGTTGCACATTGTTATATGTACATTTCAGTTGTAACACTTCATCAATTACTGGATATGGACTAAAGATGTACATTTATCGGTTCTTTTCTCTTTTTAGCAAACAAGGAGAAGTTGTGTGCGTGCTCCCGAATGAAATGTGTGACAGATACCCCACACCTCCTCTCACTTCACCCAGCCCAATAGCCAGCACTACTTTGCCTGCAACAACAACACGGTCTCCTCCACCCAACACCACTCTACAACAAAACACCACCTCCCTCCCATTGAACACAACATTACCTCCACCCAACACCACTCTACAACAAAACACCACCTCCCTCCCATTGAACACAACATTACCTCCACCCAACAGCACCTCTACAGCGCCAAATACTACAACCTCCGCTCCAAATACTACAACATCAGCTCCAAATACTACATCAGCAGCTCCAAATACTACAACATCAGCTCCAAATACTACAACAGCAGCTCCTAATACTACAACATCAGCTGCAAATACTACATCAGCAGCTCCAAATACTACAACATCAGCTCCAAATACTACATCAGCAGCTCCAAACACTACAACATCAACTCCTAATACAATAACATCAGCTCCTAATACAACAACATTTGCTCCTAATACAACAACATCAGCTCCAAATACTACAACATCAGCTCCTAATACAACATCAGCTCCTAATACAACAACATCAGCTCCTAATACAACAACATCAGCTCCAAATACAACAACATCAGCTCCTAGTACAACAACGTCAGCTCCAAATACTACAACGTCAGCTCCAAATACTACAACATCAGCTCCAAATACTACAACATCAGCTCCTAGCACCATTGTCACAACACAAACCAACACAATGACAACCATCCACCCCATTCATCCATCGCTAAACACCTCCACAACCAGGACCATTGCGACAACCCCCCTGGGTAATACCACTGCAAACTCATCAACACCCGTCCTTCCACCAGTAAACACCGCAACAGCCTCCCCAAAGACCACCACAACAGCCGTGATAACAACCACCGCAGGTAACCACTCAGGTAACCCACTCTGACCTTTGATCTATACTTGTCATAGCTGCTGCTGTTACATTCATTTCCATTGAACATACTTGTTTTTTTATGGATCCTTTTTCCCACAGCACAAAACACCACAGAAGCCAGTAATGAAGAGCAGGCCAACCAGTTGCTGGATCTGACAAGCGACGTGTCCAAGCTCAACTCCTCACAGGTGGACCAGCTGGTATCCCAGCTAGAGGCCCTGCTTGCTGGGCCCAATGTCAGCCTGGCTCTGGGGAAAACCTCTGTCACGATCGTTAGCAACCTGCTGGGTGTCTCCTCTGACACCCTGGCCTCCTCCTCCACCAAGTGAGCTGACTGGAGCTAAACAATGTACAGTTGTTCAGTTGTTCTGACTGTTGTGCTGCCTGTTGAGCTGCCTGTTGTGCTGCCTGTTGAGGTGTACCTGAAATGATTACTTATACAAAGCCTGTAAAGAGACTGTGGCTACATTTTCTTGAAACTGAAAGAAAAGCTTTGCTAGGCTGCACGTCAGTAACAGTTCATTTTTCTACCAGGATCATTGGGATTATTGATACTGTGGGCATGAAGCTGATTGTTCAGGAAGAGGCTACGATTTTAACCGACTCGGTCGCTCTCGCCGTCAAAACGGTGGACGGCACTGATTTCCAGCGAACATCTTTCTCCATCCGAGACCCCAACAGTGTGCAGGTATGACCTAAACCTTCTAGTAAGGAAACACTGAATAGGAAATACTGTAACCTTGGTTGCCCTCAAAATGCATGCAAATCTAATGTAAGGCATCCTTCACTCTGCATGTATTATCTTTGCACAGCACAGTGTGATCTGGTATGGTACTCCCTGTACAGTGTGAGGCCCTGCTGGTATGTCAACTCATAACCCCTGTTTATTGCTATGTTTTAACCATAGAGAAATGTGTCCCCTTGTAGATCCGTGGAGACAACAGAGCCAGGAGGAGTGTGAGAGCAGAGGCTTCCTCCCTCCCTCAGGGGTCCGTCACGTTCCCCTCTTCCCTCACAGCGAACCTCTCCCCTGAGCAGCAGCTACAGGCCTCCAGACTCCAGTTCAACTTCTACCAGAAGAGCACTGCGTTCCAGGTACCCCAAAACTGTACCCTATTCCACTGTACGATCTGCTAGAGTAGAATTGAAGCATGACAGAGTTGAAAAACCCCTACACCCTAGTGGACTAGTGTAGTAATTGTCAGATTCTTTCCATGCTGTTTCTCAGGACCGAGCCCTGGGAGACAGCAAGCTGAATAGTGGAATCCTGGGGGCCAGTGTGGCCAACCTGTCAATCAAGTCTCTGCAGGAGGACGTGGTCATCACCCTGAGAAACACTGAACCTGTCTTAGTGAGTCAAGCAAACACCACACTGTACATTTGAGTCAAAACCGCATGCCCTGCATCCTGGATGTGACATCTTTGAGAAAGCATTTCATGTCTGTCACCTTGTCATCCTAATGAATCCTTGACACACTGTCGTCTATTGATCATTTGTCCACACAGGCACATTTCGTGGTGGCATGTGTTTTCTGGGACTTTGGCATGAATGGTAAGCCTTCCGCTTGTGTCAAATCAACATCAGCTGTTGTGGTGAACTGCAGCTGGAGACTAACAGTGAAACGCTAACTTGCGGGTCCTTTTCCACCAACGCAGAGTTAAAGGTACAAAATAGAAAATAGAAATAGTGAGACGTGAAACAAATACACAGTGAATAACGAATCACAATAAAGATTTCAAATGACACGGCTATGTACAGGGAGTACCAGTTGGTACCAAGTCAATGTGCAGGGGTACAAGGTGATTGAGGTAGCTATGTACATATAGGTAGGGGTAAAGTGACTGGGCAATAGGATTAGATAATAGACTGAGCTGTAGCAGCCGCATATGTCATGAGTGTGAAAGTCTATGTGTGTGAGTGTGTGTGTGTGTGTGGCATCAGTATGCATGTGCGCGCATGTTATGGATGTGCGGATGTATGTGTGTGTTGGTGTGTGTATGTGTGTGTTGGGATGTTAGTGTAAGTATGTGTGAGCGTGTGGGTAGAGGCCAGTGTTGGTGCATAGGGTCAGATCAAAAGAGTTAGTTAAAAAAAGGGTCAATGCAGGTTGTTCTGGTTGCCATTTGATTAGCTATTTAGCGGCCTTGTTTAGCAGTCTTATGGCTTGGGGGTAGAAGCTGTTCAGGGTCCTGTTGGTTCCAAACTCGGTGCACTAGTACCGCTTGTCTTGCGGTAGCAGAGAGAACAGTATGACTTGGGTGACTGGAGTCTTTGAAAAAAAGGTTTGGCCTTCCTCAAACACCGCCTGGTATAGAGGTCCTGGATGGCAGGGAGCTCGATCCCAGTGATGCATGAAACGAAGGCTACCTCTTAAAATGAATATAATTGTTTTTTAAAAATCTGATAGATGGCTCAGGAGGCTGGAACCGAGAAGGCTGCTCTGTCAGGAACAGCACAGATAATGAGACTGTCTGTGTCTGCAACCATCTCACCTGCTTTGGTGTTCTACTGGTGAGTCCATTCTGAGATAGAGGGTTGTAAATGGGATCTCTCCCATTCAGTCTTTGTCAACAGAATGATTTAATGTGTATTACATGTTTTTGGTGTTTCTTCTCACAGGACATGTCCAGAACGGGCATAACCAGTTGTCTCCAGGCCACAATCCTCACCTACATCACCTACATTGGCTGTGGTATCTCCGCCATCTTCCTCTCCATCACTCTGCTCACCTACCTGGCATTTGGGTGAGTCTGAGTGCAGGATATCCATGATGACATCCCACCTGGAGGGCTGCTCTAAATACAAAGACATATAAACAAGCTCGAATCAATGTAATATCAATCTTAATGCGTTTCAATGTGTTCCTGTAGGAAACTGCGTAAGGACATCCCATCTAAGATCCTGATCCAGCTGTGTGTGGCTCTGTTGTTTTTGAACCTGGTGTTCCTGGTGGATGGTTGGCTGGCCCTCTACCCTGACGCTGTGGGCCTCTGCATCTCCACCGCCTGGTTCCTGCACTACTTCCTGCTGGCTTCTTTCACCTGGATGGGCCTGGAGGCCGTCCACATGTACCTGGCCCTCGTCAAGGTCTTCAACACATACATACCACGTTACATGCTCAAGTTCTCGCTCCTTGGCTGGGGTAGGTGAAGAAAGGATTCTGTCTGTTTTCTTCTTCTTCTCATTATAGTGAAGAACAGCCACCGTGTGCAAGTAAACGTGACCGTTTCTTACGGTTTCAATGCAGTCTGTTGTCTCTCAACCTAGGAACTCCACTCCTTGTGGTCATTGTCGTCATTGCTGTTGACGTGGACAACTACGGACTAGTTGGCTACGGGAAGTACGTAGATGGCTCCGGCACAGATGACTTGTGAGTCCCTTGCATTTTGTTCACTATTCAACATGCCACTTTACAGTTGGAGTCTTTGTATGAAGCGCCTGTATGTGCATCATGAAATGCATACTCACATTTGCGTAATAGGACAGCTGATAGGTCTACACCTTATTATCCATAAATATATTATTTATGTATGTTATATATATGTTATACTGTATTGTAAGCCATATATCTTCTCTCCGTTCTTCTCCCACAGCTGCTGGCTGAAGAACGACATTGCCTTCTACGTAACCGTTGTGGCTTATTTCTGTGTCATCTTCCTGATGAATCTCGTCATGTTTGCGGTAGTGATGGTTCAGCTGTGTCGGATAAAGAGGCAGAACCCCGACAACAAGAGGCACCGTAACGGGCTGCAGGACCTGCGCAGTGTGGTTGGAGTCACAGTACTCCTGGGTCTCACCTGGGGCTTTGCCTTCTTCGCCTGGGGGCCCGTCAACCTGCCCTTCATGTACCTCTTTTGCATCTTCAACTCCTTTCAAGGTGAGATTTCGAGCTTCTTCAGATCTGCACTAAATGCTGTATTCTCAGAGAGGACAGACGGCGTGTGGGGTTTCACGGGGAAGTGTGTAACCAGTTGGTACTTAATCTGGAGCTTGTGTTCTTTTGCAGGGTTCTTCATCTTTGTGTTCCACTGCGCAGTGAAGGAGAACGTGAGGAGGCAGTGGAGGACTTATCTCTGCTGTGGTAGACTGAGATTGGCGGAGAACTCAGGTAAGACCTGTTGACCTACACCTTGCAATGAAACAGTGACCTACACATGGTTAACGTTTCATCTCATTCTTCTTTTCTCATCACAGAGTGGAGCCGCACCGCAACACAGAAGACAGGGAAGAAGTCATTGCCAGTGACCAGAGCCACGTCCCTCCACTCCGACAACTCCTCCCAGTTCAACAATTCCTCCATCTTCTCCTTCTTGTCCAATGACTCCTCAGAGCGACCCAGTGGAGGAATAGGTAGGCATTGGGAACCAGGGAGGGGGAATCAGGGTTTGTTAACAACCAGTATGAGTCAGAAAACAGTAAAGAAATATATATATTTTTTACATGCTGGTCTACTCTTGTGTCATGTCATCGTATTAAAACCATTGTATGCAGAGCTGGGGATGGCTTAGCAAGCCTTCATCTCCATCTCACTAATTACCTATGTAACCTCTGAACTCTGTGACGGGCTCTGAGATGACCTTTACTCTACAGCAGTGGTGTAAAGTACCTAGGTAAAAATACTTTAAAGTACTACTTAAGTAGTTTTTTGAGTATTTGTACTTTACTTTACTATTTATATTTTGACAAGTTTTACTTTTAATTCACTACAATCCTATGAAAATAATGTACTTTTTACTCCATACATTTTCCTTAACACCCAAAAGTACTCGTTACAATTTGAATACTTAGGAGTACAGGAAAATGGTCCAATTCACACACTTGTCAAGAGAGCGTCCATGGTCATCCCTATTGCTTCTGATCTGGCACATTCACTAAACACAAATACTTAGTTTGTAAATTATATCTGAGTGTTGGAGTGTGGCTCTGGCTGTATAAGGAAATAGCGCCGTCTCATTTGCTTAATATAAGGAATGTACTTATGACAATTGACTACTTTTTCTAGCACTGTACTTAAGTATGTTTAAAACCAGATACTTTTAGACTTTTGCTCATGTAGTATTTTACTGGGTGACTTTCATTTTACTTGAGGTATCTTTACTTTTACTCAATTATGACAATTGAGTACTTTCCCACCTCTGCTCTACAGTAGGATTTAGTCAGTTTAGCCAAGCCAATCAAATGGTTACTGCATCTAACTGCACCCCCACCAATACCTCTGGTTTAGTTGCTGCTTCCCTGATTCCATCAGTCATAAGTGACACTGCTCCCTTGTTGCTTGTTTTCTTTTCTTCATGAAACAGGCCTTTCATCGGTTCTGCTGCCAGACATTGGAAAGAATGTCATACATTTAGTTATAAACAGTGAATCACCAGAATAATTTGGCCCTTGAATATAGGACACTGGAAGTCTAATCACCATAACCAGCTGACTTTATATATGGTCCTTCAACGCAGAGGAGTTCATCTCAGAAATACACTACATGACCTATGTGGACACCTGCTCGTCAAAATCTCATTCCAAAATCATGGGCATTAATATGGAGTTGGTCCCCCCTTTGCTGCTATAACAGCCTCCACTCTTCTGGGAAGGCATTCTGCTCGAACATTGCTGCGGGGACTTGCCACCATTCAGCCACAAGAGCATTAGGTCGGGCACTGATGTTGGGCGATTAGGCCTGGCTCCCAGTCGGTATTCCAATTCATCCCAAAGGTGTTTGATGGGGTTGAGGTCAGGGCTCTGTGCAGGCCAGTCAAGTTCTTCCACACCGATCTCGACAAACCATTTCTGTATGGACCTCGCTTTGTCATGCTGAAACAGGAAAGGGCCCTCCCTAAACTATTGCTAAAAAGTTGGAAGCACAGAATTGTCTGGAATGTCATTGTATGCTGTAGTGTTAATATTTCCCTTCATTGGAACTAGGGGGCCTAGCCCAAACCATAAAAAAACAGCCCCAGACCATTATTCCTCCTCCACCAAACTTTACAGTTGGCACTATGAATTCGGGCAGGTAGCGTTCCCCTGGCATCCGCCAAACCCATATTCGTCCGTCGGACTGCCAGATGGTGAAGCGTGATTTAACACTCCAGAGAATGCGTTTCCACTGCTCCAAAGTCCAATGGTGGCGACCTTTACACCACTCCAATCAACGCTTGGCATTGCACATGGTGAGCTTAGGCTTGTGTGCGGGTGCTTGGCCATGGAAACCCATTTCATGAAGCTCCCGACTAACAGTTACTGTGCTGACATTGCTTCCAGAGGCAGTTTGGAACTCGATAGTGAGTGTTGTAACCGAGGACAGACCCTTTTTATGCGCTTCAGCACACGGCGGTCCGTTCTATGAGCTTGTGTGTGCACAAGAACCACTTTGCGGCCGAACCGTTGTTGCTTGTAGACATTTACGCTTCACAGTAACAGCACTTACAGTTGACCGGGGCAGCTCTAGCAGGGCATAACTCTTACGAACTGACTTGTTGTAATGGTGGCATCCTTTGACGGTGCCACATTGGCCTTACTGAAGAGCTCAGTGACTTTCATTCTACTGCCAATGTTTGTCTATGGAGATTGCATGGCTGTGTGCTCAATTTTATATACCTGTCAGCAACAGAGGTGCGGCTGAAATAGCCGACTCCATGAATTTGAAGGGGTGTCTACATACTTTTGTATATATACATAGTGTCCCTCTCTAATGATTTTGATACAGTAACTTGTGTGCAGGATAAGCTGTAACTCTGATGTGTCCTATTGCAGGTAGTCCATTTAATGACAGATCCATCACTGCCCTGGAAGAGCCCAACTCAGACGTGGTCCTCAACGAGATAAACAGCCAGTTTAGGAGTCCGAGTTCGAGAGCACCCTGACACCTGTGAAAAACTAGGGGCTCTATTCAATCTGTATCACTGAAGATCACTTTACAGATTGCGCAATAGAAATATCAAGGTAATTTCCGATTGCGCCGACATATGCAGCGTTTACCGTGAATGCCGTCTTGGTTAACGCGGGAACGTTGCCTTTAAATTTCAATCACGCTGTAACGCTAAACTTCTGCGATACGGATTGAATAGAGGCCTCCGGGTAGGCTGGTGGGGAAGGGACACGGTGTGACACGGTGTGTTTCATAATAGTTTTGAAGAATATATGAAATAGTTGCATGTTAGTGTTACATTTTGTAGTTTAACGGAAAGGTGTGACAGATCACCCTGAAGAGATGGGACATCACCAAAGAACTTGCATGCTCATGGATTCCATCTGGTTGACCTGGCAATACTATCATGAACTCGCCTGGGCTGGCACCTATGATTGTGAATAATGCATGTACTGAAAGGGTATCTAGCACAGAGAAAAACCCCACTCATAGATCCTCATGAGGTGCATCCTTTGACCGCATTCTACATACTTAATTTTTTGCTCTGCATTCTTCAGATAAATGAAGGTTAAATGAAGGTTAAATTTAAAAAATTTACAAAAATAAGTTAATACCAACACTGTGTCACTATCTGTTTTCATCTTTAAGATGTAGCTCTTTTATACTCTATTCAGAATCAAGATATTTTCATGAGATGTACAGTACCAGTCAAAGTTTGGACACACCTACTCATTCCAGGGTTTTTCTTTATTTTTACTACTTTCTACACTGTAGAATAATAGTGAAGACATCAAAACTATCAAATAACACATATGGAATCATGTAATAACCAAAAAAGTGTTAAACAAATCAAAATATATTTTATATTTCAGATTCTTCAAAGTAGCCACCCTTTGCCTTGATGACAGCTTTGCACACTCTTGGCATTCTCTCAACCAGCTTTCATATGGTAGTCACCTGGAATGATTTTCAATGAACAGGTGTGCCTTGTTAAAAGCTAATTTGTGGAATTTCTTTCCTTCTTAATTTGTTTGAACCAATCAGTTTTGTTGTGACAAGGTAGGGGTGTATACAGAAGATAGCCCTATTTGGTAAAAGACCAAGTCCATATTATGGCAAGAACAAGTCAAAGAAGCAAAGAGAAACGACAGTCCATCCTTACTTTAAGACATGAAGGTCAGTCAATGGTCAGGTCAGTAAAATGTAATGTTCCTTCAAGTGCAGTCGCAAAAACCATCAAGCGCTATGATGAAACCTGCTCTCATGAGGATCGCCACAGGAAAGGAAGACCCAGAGTTACCTCTGCTGCAGAGGATAAGTTCATTAGAGTTAACTGCACCTCAAAAATTGCAGCCAAAAATAAATGCTTCAAAGAGTTCAAGTAACTGACACGTCTCAACATCAACTGTTTTGAGGAGACTGCATGAATCAGGCCTTCATGGGCAAATTGATGCAAAGAAACCACTACTAAAGGACACCAATATGAAGAAGAGACTTGCTTGGGCCAAGAAACATGAGCAATGGGCATTAGACCGGTGGAAATTTGTCCTTCGGTCTGATGAGTCCAAATTTGAGATTTTTGGTTCCAACTGCCGTGTCCTTGTGAGACACAGAGTAGGTGAACGGATGAGCTCTGCATGTGTAGTTCCCACCATGAAGCATGGAGGAGGAGGTGTGATGGTGTGGGGGTGCTTTGCTGGTGTCGTGATTTATTTACAATTAAAGGCACACTTAACCAGCATGGCTACCACATCATTCTGCAGCAATGCTCCATCCCATCTGGCTTGCGCTTAGTGGGACAATCATTTGTTTTCAACAGGAAAACACCTCCAGGCTGTGTAAGGGCTATTTGACCAAGAAGGTGAGTGATGGAGTGCTGCATCAGATGACCTGACCTCCACAATCACCCGACCTCAACCCAATTGAGATGGTTTGGGATGAGTTGAACCTTAGATTGAAGGAAAAGCAGCCAACAACTGCTCAGCATATGTGGGAACTCCTTCAAGACTGTTGGGAAAGCATTCCAGGTGAAGCTGGTTGAGAGAATGCCAAGAGTGTGCAAATCTGTCATCAAGGCAAAGGGTGGCAACTTTGAAGAATCTAAAATGTGAAATGTTTTTTGATTTGTTTAACACTTTTTTGGTTACTACATGATTCCATATGTGTTATTTCATAGTTTTGATGTCTTCAAGATTATTCTACAATGTAGAAAATAGTAAAAATAAAGAAAAACCCTTGAATGAGTAGGTGTTCTAAAACCTTTGACTGGTACTGTATGTTCATTTTTTTAAGAGTCATCACAATAATGAATGTATAATTAAATGTCATTTCACCAATAACAAATGTATAAATTAAAATATATGTTTTATTTTAAGCTAATATGACATAGTATTTTTACTTATATTCACTGATTTGACAGACACATGCATGTATTCATTCATTTTCATGCACATTTAAATTCATACTACTCACATTAACTAAATGTATAAACCAGTGAACAAAAAACAACTGTCCATTACAGTTTGGGTTGCAAACGGAGAGTATATTACTGGAAACTTTCAAAGTTGACCAGTAAACTACCACCATTTTTTTGGTAACTTTTTAAAGGATTTTATCACAAGACATCTAGTGGCCCTTTTTGGGTATTTCAGATTACCACAGGTGTCTGTCATTATCTCTGGCCATCTGTGTGGCCTTATCACATGTAAAACATTTAAAATACTCAAATAAGATGATTCTAAAATTATACAAATCTGTAAAACATTATCCTAAATATAAACCAGCAATTTAATGAATACCATTGGTGTTTAATATGAGAGTTTCAGCATCAAATATCCATTATATTTTCTTTACACACTTTTATTTATTTTACTATTTCAATATGTATTTGTAGATTTTTTGGCACCAAACTGGTTGCAGTTATGAAAAAAGTCAATAGTTGGAAGAGTTGCAGAGTTTCAGAGTTAATTGAAATTAATGTCATTGGTCGATTAGATGTTTTTAAAAATTAAATTGGGCGATTTTCTCTTGAACCATAGTCTATCCACTGGAAATTCATGGACAATATGGACACATATATAAAAAATGATTACTACATATGGATACATTGTTTCAAAAGTTATTCAAGTATAAATAACCAAAGTTACCATTGCCATAGATTACCTGTCAATGAATCTGGCATTTTTGGTGAATTACCAGTATGCAACCCTAATTACAATAGAAACACTCCCATGAACACTACCACCAACTTCCCATCTGAATGCAGATTTCTAATAAAAAGCAGGTTTACTCAATAGTCTCTTTTCTTCAGTTCGGCTTGACAGTCCAAAACTCCCACAATGCACTCTGGTAGACACCAATGGTTAAGATCATAATCCAATGGGTGGCAGAATACAACGGCTTGATGATGATGCTGTTGTCAGTGTGAATAACCTATTAGATCATGTATGGTAGTATAATTCTGCAATACAGTTCTGTAGTATAGCTATGTAGTGCAGTTATGCAGTGTAGTTCTGTAGTATAGTTATGTAGTATAGTTTTCTAGTATAGTTATGCAGTGTAGTTCTGTAGTATAGTTCTGCAGTGTAGTTCTATCAATATTTATTAGTAGAGTACACACTCATGAGTACAAGCTCCAGTAGATGATGTTGAACATCAGGTAGGTCATGGGGAAGACGACTCTGGAGTAGGAGTCAATCATGTAGCTGTTACTCATGATGAAGCTGAGGTTGTGTTTGATGGATTTTTTGCGTCGTAGCCTGGTGCCCTCTGTGGGAGGGGGCTCTGCAGCAGAGTTCCTCGACGTGGCCGTCCGACTCCGCTCTGTGTTGGGGGTGCTGGGGAGCTCTGGGAAGGGTGTCAGGTCAATATCATTGTCATGGTAACATCCGTCAAAAGCCATAGTTTGAGTGGCATTGAAATCTGCAGGGATCTGTGGAGAGAGGAGGGAGTTTACGGTATATGATTTTCTGACAGTGGAACACATTAAGACCAGTAGGGGGAGATACAGACATAGTTAGTGTCACAGCCTAATTTGGTGCCATTATCGTGGCTCTGACATTGTGGTAGCATGGGTATATTCCATGTTTTATAATACACCAATTTACAAGAACCCAACTGTGACTTATTTGACCCCACACTCTATAAGTTCCAGTGACCTTTCCCCCCTTGAGCTTCTTCATCTCCTCCACAGTGGTGAAGTAGTTGACAGCGGCGTACTCAATGACGGACAGGAAGACGAACAGAAAGCTGGCCCACAGGTAGATGTCCACAGCTTTTACATAAGACACCTGAGGCATGGAGGCTGACACGCCTGTGATGATGGTGGACATGGTCAGAACTGTTGTGATACCTGGAGGGGGAGAGAAAAAAAGGGAGATTAGTTGATTATTATGTTGATAAGGTATACATCTTGATCAATCTGTTTCTTTTTTTTTAAAGCCTTATTTTACCACCACAACCTTTCGGCCTTTGATGATGAAAAGAGGGTGGGGCAAATGCATGGAAAATAATTAGCTGTGTGGGGGTTTAGCATAGATGGATGGAACGTCAAACAAGGGCTAGAGAAAACCGTGTAGCAGCTACATCCCACTGGGCACAAACTGGTTGAATAAACGCTGTTCCAACGTCATTTGTAAATGTATCGTGACTTGGAATCTACGTTAAATATACATTGGATTGGAAAAAAAGGCATCAACTTTTGTTTTGAGGCTGATATTTAAAAATACAGGATTATGTCAACATAGACAAACCTTGTATAAAATAGGTTGAATTTGTATCTTTGAAACAACGTCAGACCTTTAACGTTAAATCCACTATAAAAAAAAACATAAACTGGGAGAATTGATCTATATCTACAGCAAACTTTTTCTCCGTAATTTTGTGATATCCAATTGGTAGTTAACGTCTTGGTCCATCGCGGCAACTCCCGTACGGACTTGGGAGAGGTCGAAGGTCGAGAACCATGCGTCCTCCGAAACACGACCCTGCCAAGCTGCACTGTTTCTTGACACTGCTCGCTTAACCTGGACGCCAGGCGCACCAAAGTGTTGGAGGAAACACCGTGCAACTGGCGACCGAAGTCAGCTTGCTGGCCCACCACAAGGAGTCGCTAGAGCTTAATGGGACAAGGACATCCCGGCTGGCCAAACCCTCCCCTAACCCAGACGACGCAGGGCCAATCATGGGTCTCCTGGTCACGGCTGGCTCAGATGGAACTATCCAAGTAGTAGACACATTTAAATGTTGATATTTGGTTGTGGTGTCAACCAAAGACAATTCAATATTACTTTTCTAATAAATAAAAACTATCCTAAAGTTAAGGCTATCTTACAAGCAATTACTTTTATTTATTTAACCTTTATTTAACCAGGCAAGTCAATTAAGAACAAAACTCATGTGACATTCAACCTTAAAATATGTTTTTGTGGACTGTCGTATACTGTAGTATTAACTGTAATGTTTCTGTGTTATTATCTTTGCCATAGAAGTGTGGACTTTCTCCTTGAGGAAACCTACTGGAGAAATAGTGAAAGAGCACATTTTCCATAACCTGTAGGTAGGATTGGAGTCTGAACGAATAGTTCAGTGCCTCTGCTCTTTTCTATAACGTGTATGGAACACAATCTATGGTCTATACTTGGCATGTACTTATGGGTGCCACAAATTGTGATATGGCGGAGGGGAATAGGCAGGGTATATGCAAATTCAATATTGTGGTATTTACTTTAGTTAAAGAAGTGTAGTGTTTTTGAGGACATTACCGTAGTATTTAGTACAGTGTTTTTAGGGGGATAATACTGTAGTATTTACAATAGTATTCCACTACAACATTATATAGTAAGTACTAAACATGATCGAAGGATACTACTAGTATTTTACAGTATACTACAGTTTACTACATCATTCTACAGTAAGTACTGTAGTATTGAGTGTTGCAGAGTGAAATAAGGCCAGCCTTTGTTACGGCATCCTGATCCTCCAGCAACCTGCCGTATTCCACCACACTCCCCTGCCCCCACCCCCACCCCCACCCCCCTCACACACACACACACACCCTGCTGCATTAGCAAAGTCAACATCTATTCACAAATCTAAGTGCAGCATTTACTCTGTCCTTTTATCTCGCTCTCTCTTGCTCTTCCCTCGCCCTCCCCTTTTTCTCTTTCTTTCCGACACAATTGCACAAACGAGCTCTGGCACACATGCACACACAGGGACCTCGCCTGGTGCAGGTGCCTTGAGTCATGCGCAGAACTGAAATGCTTTGTCACTGTGCTCAGTTTCAGTTGTCCTCTCTCTGGGTTAATGAGTCTCTGAGCAGTTCTGCAGCAGGCTCAAAGCAGCAGGCTCACATTCACTCGCCCACATAAAAGGAACACAACAGGAAATTGTTGCACAACCCTCCCCCTATTCACCTTACAGTAATCACAGAGATGTGACATGGCTGAGGAAGGTAAAGCCCCCACCACCCACTTTACTTTCTGGAGATGAATCAAGTATGTTGTGCAGAAAGTGATGGCTTTGTGATCCGTCTCTGCTCAGTCTTTAAGCTTGGATTATTTTACGGAGATCCCCCCTCGAAACCCCACATACAAGTGAGAGTATCAGTACTGTACCCAGTGACACTCTGGCAGGCACAGCCCTCCTGTCAATCCAGAAGGACACCCAGGAGAGCATCACCATCAGCATGGTGGGGAAATAGGTCTGCAGCATGAAGAAGAAGATGTGCCTCCTGAGGATGAAGTTTATGTAGAGCCTGTTATACCAACCTGAGAGAGAGAGAGAGAGAGAGAGCGAGAGAGAGAAGAGCGAGAGAGAGAAGGGCTCTGATATCTCATTTTTGGAGGAACAGTTTACTCACCATCCTTCTGGGTAATCAGAGGTCATTATGAGACACAGGAGGGTATCTAGTCAAAATTATAGTCACATGGGACCTCACATGGCTATGATGTAATGGACACTGGAACTACTGAGAGTTGGGCAGGATTCCACACTGACACTCTGCGGAGGAAAATCTCCTAACCTCTCCCTGTCCTCAGACTGTCAGATTGGAATCAGAAGCAGGAGGGTTTGGGGTGTTGGCTTAGGATCTTACAGAGCCGTTTTACATAATAATAAGGAGGAGTTGGACAGCGGAGAAGGACAGAGAAACAGCACCGTAGGCCCCAATGCACCAGGCTACAAAACAAGCACACATACCCGTGCTGCTGTAGAAGGCAAGCCCGTAGGAAGGGTGGAATTCTTCAATAAAAAACTGCGAGAGAACGATCTCATCAGTCCTTAATGAATCGTTCCCGTTCTTCCAGTAGAGCATGAGGTCGTTCTCATTGTACGCATCTTCAAGAGAGGAGAGAACAGGGGGAGAAGGTGACTCCTTCATGTGGCCTCTCTTAGAAGAATCATGGGCTATGTCCCTCAGAGGAGAGGAGACACTGAGATTCACTACTACCACTACTACCACCTCTCGTCTGAGACCAGACCCATGCTTTCTGCGCGTGTGCGCGTGCGTTTGCCGATCATTTGTGTGTGTCCGTGCGTGTCTGTCTGTCTGTTTGTCTGTGTGTCTGTGTTCTAATCTGGGTAAGGTGCACTGCCTCTTGAGGCTGGGTTTAACACAATCATGACAATTGCAACATCAGTGTGACAGAATGTCTCTGATGAGAAATGACCGACTTCAATTCAACTGTAGCTGCTGCTCCTGATACGGATGAATCAGGACAGGTAAATCCTGCATCAAAAAGACATGCATTACAGACACAATCTGACCTGACCCCGACTTTTGAACGTTATTTCACCTATATGAAAAGAGGAGGGTCAATGCTACCATATTACGTGCTTATTGTGTTGCACGTAGACATATGTTAGGTATATGTGAGGACGTACATGGCATTACACCCAGGGCAACCACATAGCCTTATTGTTTTATACTCACAGCTCTCCAGTTCCAGAGAGCATTTCTGTGTGTCCAAAGGAAAACTACTGAAGTCCATGGCGCAAAGAGCAGTCACAGTGATCCTGAAACACAGGGCCTAGTTAATGATACAACAGTTGCAGAAAACATACCGTGGCAACATAACGTGGTCTGCAGAGAGATCAGAACTCTCTGTGATAGGCGATGCACTTCCTCTTTTCTTGTTGATATTGTAGGCTGAAAGACACAAGATGGTCTACTCCCCCCATGTTTCTTATGTGTACAAAAGCACCAATACTATAGAATAGTACACGCTAAAGGCCTTATGTGTTAAAGGAGGGCCATTCTCCATGTACCTGACACTGTAGAGAATGTTGCCGTCAGGGTACACCCTCAGCATGATGTTCTCCATGGTCGTGTCATGGATGAAGGAACGTTTGGAGTGGACAAAGAACACGTCCGGCACCCAGATCTTCTTCACCAGCCGAGCGTCAAATGTCCGGCTCTTTTTGCTGCTGGAAGGAAAGGCCAGCCGGTCGTCCTGCCAGTAGTGTCTCAGGTACAGAGTCATGGTGAAGTCCTGCACAAACACACCAAAGCTCAGGTCCAATGGACAAACTATCACATAATCAAAACGTGAGCAATTGTGCAATGATGGCAGTAAGACTCAATAACGGTTCACCCAGATTCTTTGTATATAGGGCGACGAGCGACAGGATCATGCAGGTTAATAGTGTTTACAGTGCTAGTGTTAATTGGGACCAGAACATCAATGATCCATTAAAGTTAGAGTGTAGAACATAGTGGAAACAATAGTTTTAAAAATAGTTTGGAGGCTATGTAGTGTTTGTTTACATGTACATTGTTTACAAACATTGGAGTAAAACCATGCATTATTCTGGGTTCTGACGGTGTATGACAGTATGACTAAGCTTATGAGACATTTATAAGTTATAATCTTCAAGAATTAACAGGTATAAAAAAATATATGTAGCAACCAAGTATTCTAGCTTCAAAATCAATACATGTTTTGACTGTTATGCCCTGACATTAAATTGGGGGCAATAGAGTGGAGCGGGGTTCCAGTATGAGAGAGAGCATGAGAAGTTGTCTCACTGTGAGCGAGAAAGAGAGTAAATGGCAGTGTGTTAGTCACACACACACACACACACACACACACACACACACACACACACACACACACACACACACACACACACACACACACACACACACACACACACACACACACACACACACACACACATCGTTTACGATGGTTATAGACACTTACCATGTTGACTTCAGATATACTGTCAATGCTTTCCACTTGCACGTCTATGCCCACAGGAATAGCTGCCCCTACAGGGGTGAATAAACAGCCCGAATCAGTAAACAGCTTGAGATTTCATACGTCTACCCTGACAGGGCAAGCACATTGAATGTTAGGCTTTTGGCCGTGTCATAGTCATATGGTAGTCATGATGAAAGGCCATAGAATGTCTGACTCAGCCGGGAACGATCTTTTATGACCCAGTCTCACTGGTTTTGATTAGCCCAAGACCTATCATCCATATATCATCTCATCTGTCTGCATGTGGTCTTACTTACACCAGTTTTTATATTTATTTAATTTAAATATCCTCTTTAAGACCTAAATATTTGTAAATCCACCCAAACACTATAAAGTTAAGACAAACAGATAGTCAGTAAGAGAAAACCCCAAATAATGGTTTCACAGAGGATCTTGGCGCTATGCTGGGCCTCAAAGGACATCCTGAAACCCTGTGGTCACACTGGAGGCTGTGGTGTTGAAGGACTACATCAGCTAAGCCCTATGTTGTGATTATCCTGTCCATTTCCGTGTACATGCAGGGTCATGACATCACTCTTCACGCTAAACACAGCTGCAGGCTAATGGGGTCCCACACAACGTCAAAGACACACCAGTAGTCCCACGCCTCCCCTCCAGAAAGACACAGCCTTCTCCTCACTCAGGGACGCAAGAGACGCCGTGTCACCAATCTCATGAATGCCTTTTCTCTCCTTATCTCCTTTCCTTCATAAATCCTAACCGTATAATACCTGTTGCATTAATCTACAATCAAGTCACAGTCATCTATAATCACAGCCTTGTTCAGGAGGTTTTCCTGATCATGTGACCAGTCCAGAAATGGCTAAAAAAGGGTTCTTCGGCTGTCCTTAATTTCAATTCCAGACAAATTTACCCCACGTCGCTTAGACCACACAGACACAAACACAGACAACGCACAGGGATAGTTCGGAATAGAAAATGTCCAAATGGAAAAACAAATGGACAGAAATTCATAACACGTCATCACACTAGATTTACAAATATGTACCTAAACAGTCATTAGTACTGCCTACGACATAGGATGTTATGTAAATACCTGTTTCAATGACAGTTGATTTACAGTGGGACCCCACACACTGACACACATGTAAGCATTCAGAAACGTGATCAATAGTTCATTATAAACTGGGTGGTTTGAGCCCTGAATGCTGATTGGCTGAAAGCCATGGTATGTCAGACTGTATACCACGGGTATGACGAAACATTCATTTCTACTGCTCTAATTACGTTGGTAACCAGTTTATAATAGCGATAAGGCACCTCGGGGTATGTGGTATATTGCCAAAATACCACGGCTAAGGGCTATATCCAGTAGAGTAGTGGCCTGAGGGGACACACTTAATGTGAAAGTGTTTTTTTGGGAAAAGTGTTATGAAATGGAAATGTCACGTAATCTTTTGATTTGTATATAACTGCCTTAATGTTGCTGGACCCCACGAAGAGTAGATGCCTTGGCAACACCTAATGGGGATCCTTAATAAATACAAATACAAAATCCAGGCACTCCAGGTTGCATCGAGCATAAGAACAGCCCTTAGCCGTGTTATATTGGCCATATATCACACCCAATCGGGCCTTATTGCTTAAATCTAACATTGTCTGATCATCACCCAATGAACACACTGCTGTAGTACTGTATGCATGGAACTCTTTGCTGTCCTGGACTTTCCAATAAGATGCAGCATTTGGTATTGTTTCAGAAAGAGTGGCTTATAATCCAGATTACTCTAGTTCTAAAAACATCTGTGTACTCGGCCGCAGGCTGTCATTGTCTGCTAGGCTCTGCAGACAATCTGGGTCAGTGACTTTTTGGGGGCGATGGGGTGTTATCGAAGATGACACTATAACCTACATTCTGTTCCAAGAGAGAGAATACAAGCTAGTGTCAAATGCTGCCTATTACAGAACCTTAACTCTGTGGCACGTTATGGACTATCTATCATTTTATATCTGTAACAAATGACGGTAGGTAGAGCTCTATTACCCCCCCCCACCCCCCCACCCCTCTCTTTCCTATTCCCTCTCTCTGATAATGACCCTTGATTTTCTCCATTCAGGCCTAATTAATGAGTCCAACCCAACACCTGGTGGGAAAAAGCACACACACACCCAGTCACAACCAAACCGCACATTATCATAGTTCAACCACATGAAAATACATTGATTGCCCATCAGGCCAAAGGATATTGGGTGGGTGGTCTTACCTCCAAAGCCAGGCCGCATTGCAAAGTCATGGTCCTCGATACGGAGCAGCTGTTCAGATTTAATTAGCAGGGACTTGGTGCTGTCAGACTTTTTCATCTTAAAGTCTATTCGTCTGCGGAGCAAAGAGGACACAGATCAGCATATCAGATGTTTTATTTCCTAAGAAATACAAACTCACACCAAATGGCAAGTGCACGTGCACACACACACACACAAGCACACACACACACTAAAGGAAGCAACATCTGCTCTGGGGTTTTTGCTGTTGAGAATAATTAACTGCACTTTAACCATCTGATTAAAACCAAAAGTAAGAGTATACGTGACGCTCTTCACTAATGATTTAGCAGCAAACTGAGTCAGTGCTATGACGGTACAATAATTGGTCCTGGGAGATTATATAGACTTCCCAAAGCTCTCATATAACAGTTAGTCTGGGTCAAAGGACATAATGAATATCTCCAATTTGGTTGACAACACACTCATCACTCGCAAAGTTTCTAAATAGCATCATACGATAAACTTCTGTAAACTGATACTTTCATTTTCATAATACATAAACATATCTGCTCCAACAAATCATTCCCATACCACCCAAACACAATCATCTCCCCTATTATTGCAAATGATACTCAAGCGTACAGTCCAACCCCTTATTAACACAACTCCCCCCTATCATTACCCACAAACTACTGCTTTTCTCTTACGTGGTGCCCCCACCAAAACACAGCTTCCCTGACATTACCTCTAAGCCCCTGTGGTCACCTCACCTGCCCTTTATCCAGAATGCACTGCTGTAATGTCATCCGTCCCAGCACACATTGGAGATCGCGCATGCCACCATGGTAAATTCACCATCAATATTCAATTTTTTTCTTGAATTCATAAAGATTAGATTAATACCAACAAACCACGAATAGTACTATGTGATGAACAATACATCTCCCCAAAATAACCTTTTAACCATATCAATCAGAAAACAGATCAACAGAACAGTAACATCCTGTGGTGTGTATATTACCAAATGTAATTTTCTACCAGAACTAAACACAATCCGGTTTCAAACCAAACAGAACAGACAAGCAAACTGAACCCTTGACAAGAACATAACACAACTCCAGTGGGACCGCACCCCTAAACTCTGGCTCACCCTCCGTGCTGGTTCTTGCTGTTCTCCCCAAGGTACACGTCCTTGTGCCTCCTCTTGTTGGGTTGGTGGCTGCCGTTGTGCAGAGTGACAGGCCACAGCCAGGCCAGGCACATCAGCCTGAAGGCCAGGAGCACCAGGTTCATGTCTGAGGCTGGAAGAGCAGAAGCAACCAGGAGGTGCTCCCACTGCGTCTTGAGTCTATCTCACAGAAATCCTCCAGGTCAGTGGGACGCCACTACTGTCCCCATCCGGCGGCCCATCCATATCCCAGCAGCAACCATATACACCTCACCAAAAACACATGCAGAGCTCTGAAAGATCTGTGTTATCCAACCCTCTGTTACATGCTGCACGTTGATCCAAGCATCCAATGATCGTCTCCAGTGCCACAAACTGTTCCCCCAGCTTGTGTTTTCGCCTGCCCGTGCCCTAGTGCCAGTTCCCCTGACTCGTGTTTCTATGCTACTCAGGGCACATCCTGTTGTTTCTGCCCTCCTCTCTCCACTCCCTCTGATTAAAATCAAATATCAATATATTCATATAATGACAAAGGAATGACGTTAATTCCTCTGTAATCTTCTTATCTGTGGTCGCTGAAATCTTTCAGTAACCTACAAACTGGAGCCAGGGGAGGGCGGAGTGTGGATAATACAACCAACAGTTTCTAAACATGATTTCCCCCCCCAGATAAAAATAAAAAGCTTGTAGCCCACATTCAGTGTATGCATCAAGGGTTTTCCATGGAATTGCACGGAGATTGTGACGGCAACAGGAATAGATTTCAACACTTCAGAAGTATTGGGACAGCGACACATTTGTGTTGTTGTTTTGGCTCTGTACTCCAGCAGTTTGGATTTGAACTAATACCAAAAGTATTGGGACAAATTCACTTATAGGTGTATTAAACTATCCAAAAGTTTAGCATTTGGTCCCATATTCCTAGCATGTAATGATTACATCAAGCTTGTGACTCACACTTCTACGTTAAATGTTGACTCTACAATGATTACTGATAGTCGTGAAGTAATTATGAATAATGATGAGTGAGAAAGTTGCAGATGCACAAATATCATACCATGTTTAGAAACATATTCTATTGTTATTTACAATAAAGGTGATTCCAAAATGACACAATACATTATTTACCATACATTTTTATTGGGCACAATAGAAAAATATCTGTAGAACAACCAAAACAAACAGCAAATGCATCCAACAAGTGTGTAGAGTCACAATCTTGATGTAATCATTGCGTGCTAGGAATATGGGACCAAATACTACACTTTTGACTACTTAAATACAACTAGAAGTGAATTTGTCCCAATACTTTTGCTCCTAAAAATGGGGGGACGATGAATAAAAAGTGCTGTAATTTATAAACAGTTCACCCGATATGGATACGAATACCCTCAAATTAAAACTCACAGTCTGCTCTTTAACCCCATAGTCCAAAGTGCTGGAGTAAAGCGACAAAACAACACAAAATGTGTCACTGTCCCAATACTTTTGGAGTTCACTGTATGTCTGTTCCACATGCTTATTCTGAACTGATTTGTATAGAAGCTGCTATGCTTTTTTGGATAGCTTCTATGGATTTATTTAAACCATTGATCATAAAAGAGGTTAAAATATGCCAATATTTTCAGTTGCTTTCCTGTCTGCACAACAAAACAATTTATTGTACTCCTGGAAACCTATCCTATTTTCCAGTGTCTCCCAAACGCCAGTGGTTTTAACCTCACTGTCATGCAATCTGCTAACTCCAAATATTTACATCATATCACTTCATCCTCCTAGATCTGCAAAGCATCAACATCCAGCTAATCTGGAAGAATGGGGATAGATTGCCAAATGCCAACCATCGAATGTTGAGCATCTGTGAGCCAAAGTGAGGTGAGGGAGAGATAGAGGAGCTATTTTTGAGATAATGAGCACGGATAATGAAAGAGGAACAGAGATCTCTAAATTGGTGGATTATTACAGGGATATTAATAGTAATAAGTAATAGTGTTTACAGGGGCATAGGCACGGGTGGGCCTGGGCCCACTGGGGTGCCAGACCCACCCAATCAGATTTTTTTCTCTCTACTTGACAGTGTTCCAAATGGGACATAATTAGTATTTTTACTTAAACACAGTACTTTACTTGGGCAGGAGCTTACTGGAGCTGATTACCAGCACCTAAATTACAAGCATCTTCTGCTTGAGTTCCTGCACCTCCTATAGAATACTAGCTCAAAGGTATTGAGGAGTCCCTGTGCCCTAGAACGCCAAGGTAACCTGCCTAAATGACTACCGCCCGGAGCACTCACGTCTGTAGCCATGAAGTGCTTTGAAAGGCTGGTCATGGCTAAAATCAACACCATCATTCTGGAAACCCTAGACAGACTAAAATTCACAAACTGCCCAAACAGATCCACAGATGACACAATGTCAAACTCACTCCACACGGCCCTTTCCAAACCTGGACAAAAGGAACACCTACGTGAGAATGCTGTTCATTGACTACAGCTCAGCGTTCAACACCATAGTGCCCTCAAAGCTCATCACTAAGCTAAGGACCCTGGGGCTAAACACCTCCCTCTGCAACTGGATCATGGACTTCCTGACCGGCCACCCCCCAGGTGATAAGGGTAGGTAACAACACATCTGCCACGCTGATCTTCAACACGGGGGCCCCTCACCCCTGAGGGGTGAGTGCTCAGTCCCCTCCTGTACTCCCTGTTCACTCATGATTGCATGGCCAGGCACGACTCCAACACCATCATCAAGTTTGCCGATGAAACAACAGTGGTAGGCCTGATCATCAACAACGATGAGACAGCCTATATAGGGAGGAGGTCAGATACCTGGCCGTGTGGTGCCAGGACAAAAACATCTGCCTTAACGTGATCAAGAAAAAGGAGATGATTGTGGACTACAGGAAAAGGAGCACGCCCCCATTCTCATCGATGGGGCTGCAATGGAGCAGGTTGAGAGTTTCAAGTTCCTTGGTGTGCACATCACAAACAAACTAGCATGGTCCAAACACACTGACAACTGTCTATCGTTGTCTCTGATTTTGAATCATACTTAGGCAGCCTTTTTCCCCCTTTTTTCATTTGTTGGTTGTTGTCTTCATTTAATGCATGTATAGCCATACGGAGCTTCACGTTCGTTTTTCTTGTTTATTGTTTTGTTGGCGACATTTAAAAAATAAAGAAAAATGTACGATCACCACGCTGCACCTTGGTCCGGTCATTTTCAAGACGATATTCGTGACAGAACAACACATCACAAACGGACCAAGCGGCGTGGTCGGGAGGAGCAGACAGAGTGGACATGGGAAGACATTCTGGAAGGAAAGGGATCCTGTACGTGGGAGGAGATCCTGGCTGGAAAGGATCGCCTGCCGTGGAAGCAGGTGGAAGCAGCGAGGAAGGCGGAGGCAGCTAGTAAAGGGGCCCAGCGTTACACAGGGTCACGGCTGGCAAGGAAGACCGGGAGGCCACTCCAAAATTTTTTACCATCCAGCCAGGACGGGTTGTGCCAGCTCTACGCTTGAGACCTCCAGTGTGTCTCTACGGCCCAGTGTATCCGGTGCCTGCTCCACGCACCAGGCTTCCAGTGCATCTCCCCAGTCCGGTGAGACCTGTTCATGTTCCACGTACCAGGCCTCCAGTATGTCTCCCCAGCCTGGTAAGCCCTGTGGCAGCTCCACAGACCAGGCTTCCAAGACGTCTCCTCAGTCCAGTGAGCCCTGTTCCAGCTCCACGTTCGAAGCCTCCAGTGATGATCCATGGCACGAAGCCTCCAGTGATGATCCATGGCACGAAACCTCCAGTGATGATCCATGGCATGAAGCCTCTAGTGATGATCCATGGCACGAAGCCTCCGGTGATGATCCATGGCACGGAGCCTGCAGTGAGGATCCATGGCACGGAGTCTCCAGCATTGATGCGTGGTCCGGAGCCTCTAGCGACGGTCCCCAGTACGGGGCCTGCAACGAGGGTCCCCAGTCCGGGGCCTGCGGAGAGGGTCCCCAGTCTGGAGCCTGCGGCGAGGGTCCCCAGTCCGGGGCCTGTGGCGAGGGTCCCCAGTCTGGGGCCTGCGGAGAGGGTCCCCAGTCCGGGGTCGGCGACGAGGGTCCCCGCACCAGAGGCGCCACCAAGATAGATACCCACCCGGAACCTCCCCTATAGTGTCAGGTCCGGGGGGGGGGGGGGGGGGGGGGGGGTACTGTCACGCCCTAACTGTAGAGATCCTTTTATTCTCTATGTTTGTTTGGTCAGGGTGTGACTCGGGTGGGAAGTCTATGCTTTCTGGTTCTTTGTTTTTGGCCGGGTATGATTCTCAATCAGGGACAGCTGTCTATCGTTGTCTCTGATTGGGAATCATACTTAGGCAGCCTTTTTCCTTTTCTCATTTGTGGGTTGTTGTCTTCATTTAATGCATGTATAGCCTTACGGAGCTTCACGTTCATTTTTGTTGTTTATTGTTTTGTTAGAGACATTTAAAAATAAAGAAAAATGTACCTTCACAACGCTGCACCTTGGTCCGGTCATTTTCAAGACGATGTTCGTGACGCAAACTAAGACAGTCATGAAGAGGGCACGACAAAGCCAATTCCCCCCCAGGAGACTGAAACGATTTGGCATAGGTCCTCAGTTTTTACAGCTGCACCATCGAGAGCATCCTGACTGCTCGGCCGCTGACCACAAGTCACTACAGAGGGTAGTGTGTACGGCCAAGTACATCACTGGGGCCCAGCTTCCTGCCAACCAGGACCTTTTATGGGGCGGCAGGGTAGCCTAGTGTTGGACTAGTCACCGGAAGGTTGCAAGTTCGAACCCCCGAGCTGACAAGGTACAAATCTGTCGTTCTGCCCCTGAACAGGCAGTTAACCCACTGTTACTAGGCCATCATTGAAAATAAAAATTTGTTCTTAACTGACTTGCCTAAATAAATAAAGGTAAGTAAATATACCAGGCAGTGTCAGAGAAAGGCCCTAGAAATTGTCAAAGACTCCAGCCACCCTAGTCCATGGACTGTTCTCTCTACTACTTTACGGCAAGCGCTACCAGCGCGCCAAGTCTTGGTCCAAAAGGCTTCTTAACAGATTCTACCTCAAGCCATAAGACTCCTGAACAGCTAATCATAGGGTTACCCTGACCCCTCTTTTACGCTGCTGTTACTCTCTGTTCACTATCTATGCATAGTCACTTTAACTCTACCTACATGTACATATTACCTCAATTACCTCGACAAACCGGTACCCCCTGTAGCCTCGTTATTGTTATTTTACTGCTGCTGTTTAATTATTTGTTAATTTTATTTTCAATTTTTTACTTATCTATTTTTTACTTAAAACTTAAAGCATTGTTGGTTAAGGGCTTGTATGTAAGCATTTCACTGTAAGATCTACTACACCTGTTATATTCGGCGCATTTGACAAATACAATGCGATTAGATCTTTTTTTGGTTTGATGCTGCCACCACCATGCTTTACCGTAGGGATGGTGCCAGGTTTCCTCCAGATATGACGCTTTGCATTTAGGTCAAAGAGTTCAATATTGGTTTTATCAGACCAGAGAATCTTGTTGCTCATGGTCTGAGAGTCCTTTAGGTGCCTTTTGGCAAACTCCAGCAGGCTGTCATGTGCATTTACTGTGGAGTGGCTTCCGCCTGGCCACTCTACCATAAAGGCCTGATTGGTGGAGTGCTGCAGTGATGGTTGTCCTTCTGGAAGGTTCTCCCATCTCCACAGAGGAACTCTGGAGCTCTGTGGGACCTTATATAGATAGGTGTGTGGCTTTCCAAGTCATGTCCAATCAATTGAATTTACCACATGTGGACTCCAATCAAGTTGTAGAAACATCTCAAGGATGACTAATGGAAACAGGATGCACCTGAGTTAATAATACGGCTGTAATGTAAGAAATTTTTGAAAAAGTCATGTTAGGCGAAGTGACACAGGGGAACCCAAGATCAGACTCAGATGAGTCTAGCTACAATAGTCATTTACAACATTAACAATGTCGACACTATACTTCTGATCAATTTGATGTTATTTTAATGGACCCATTTTTCTCCCCAATTTCGTGGTATCCAAGTTATCATTTAGTAGCTACAACTCCCATACGGGCTCGGGAGATACGAAGGTTGAAAGTCATGAGTCCTCCGATACAGAACCCAACCAAGCCGCACTGCTTCTTATCACAACGCCATCCAACCCGGAAGCCAGCCGCACCAATGTGTCAGAGGAAACACCGTGCACCTGGCAACCTTGGTTAGTGCGCACTGTGCCCGGCCTGCCACAGGAGTCGCTGGTGCGCGATGAGACAAGGATTTCCCTACCGGCCAAACCCTCCCTAACCTGGACGACGCTAGGCCAATTGTGCGTCGCCCCACGGACCTCCCGGTCGCAGCCGGTTACGACAGAGCCTGGGCGCTGTACTGCAGCGCCCTTAACCACTGCGCCACCCGGGAGGCCTTACAAGGACATTTCTAAGTGAACCCCAAACTTTTGAAAGGTAGTATATATTATTAATTTATTTTTAATTAAGCATAATGATAATGGCACTAAATTGCAGAGGAAAGCTTGGCTTTTGAAAAATGCACAATTCTCCAACTTCCAGACGGGGGCTTGTGGTATAGGGTAGCCTAATTAAATGATGGCCCTGCTGGCCCTGCCATCAATGGATTTCTGCCCATGCCACTGAATAGTATAGTAATAGTACTCTTCCATGATCATGATCATTCATAGAATACACCCGTGAATATATCCACGAAGGGAACAGAAATGTGCATGTACTCTCCATGTTTCTGTTACGGTTGTGTGGATTATAAAGTTGAACTAAAATAGTGGTCTCATAGCTGCTTTTATATGATTAGATATTGGCTATGCAAAGTCTATAGTTCAAGGCTATCAGTGCATATTTTCCAGTTATTTACAACAATGATTTCCTTTACTGACTAATGTAGGCCAGTCATGAATGTCAGGCCAGTTAAATGTTGGCTCTTATCAACCAGAGAGTCTACTAATGTCACCACAAGGGGTTTTGGATTACTGCTGGTAATATGCATAGGTATAATTGCCTGGGAATGGATGGAAACAAGGTTTAGTCACTGGAATATAACCAGAATTAAACCACATTACACAGAGAAAAGAAAATACATTACAGTGATGACTAAACACACATTATTAGAACATTTAAAAAAGAATACACCAGAGGAAGTATAACATTGAGTCAGGAAGAGACTGGTAGAGAATCAATGATCAAATGAAAGCGCCCACAGCATAATCCCAGTCCAGTGGCATGCTCCTTTAATCTGGGATTAGCGTTGATTGAGGGCAGAGATGAGTGCCGCCATCTTTAAGAGGCATTGTCGTGGAGCTGGGGTTTCCCCTCACACGCGCCTCCTAAGGACCGCAAAGGAGAGGTGTAGCTACACATCATGGAGTAAATACATGATCATCTCTCAATCACTCGCTGTTGGTTAATCATGGCAACAGAGTGAGGCCTCCACACTAAAACATGTTTGCTATGATAGACAGATACTCTGGCGGCATTAAAACCCCAACCACTCATTATTGACACACAATTCTGCTTTGAAAGGATTGTGGGTTTTTTTCTGTGCTCATCTCTGTTTATCAGCTACTATGGGATAAATAGGACACTTATCATTAGTGACTCATCATAATGTGGAATTGTTATGGTTTTATTTCACCCCTTGGAGGCCAATGACACGGAACACAAGGAACTAACGTGAGAAAACACGTTGCGTCATCCAACGTGAGGGCAAACTTCCTGAAAGGTTCCTGAACGTTAGGTGCCTTCAGCCACAGCAATAAATAGATTAGGATTCAGGTTTAGTGTGGTCTGTGATCGTGTGTGTATAACACAGTGGCAGTAGTGTCCAGTGGGAGGCAGACAGAAACAATGACTGAATACGTTCCACATTGAACTATAATTGGCCTTGTGGTTAACCTCATGCCTGCCTGCTAGTGGCAGGGCACTTTGACATCCCACTTTTCTTGTCCAAACCAGTTCTCCATGATTAATGAAGGTATTGAAGGCTTGAGAGATAAAGAACATGCCTTTCATGGAACTAGAAGATACAAGAAAATATACTGTTTCAGTGGAAACTACAATATGAAAAGAACAGTATACCTAGTCTACTGTGTGCACATTTATTACTCAGAGAAGGTGTGAGATGTAAAATGGTGACATACAGAGTGACATGGAAAGAAATCAATCAGATGACAAGAGGTTCTATGAGGCACTGAGTGTGAGGGGTGGGGAAGGGGTGGGGAGGTTTGACAGGGAGATAAGAGGGAAAGAGAAATTTCCAAGTAACACAGTGTAACCATTGATTCCACTGTGCCTCGATGTCTCTGTAGATGGGTTTGTATTTCAGTAAAGCCTGTCTGCCCTGCCGCTCCCTCCTTCTCGCTCTCTCTTCCTGTTACACACCCTCTTTTCTCACTGTGAGAGGAGCTAGTTTCTCTGACAGGGAAACTGCTTTTCTGCTCTGACACAAGTGGTTCCAGGTGGGCCCTTTCGTATGTCTGCGGCAGTGGGTTTCAGACTCATTGGCTCTCATTTGTGTTTACAAGGATATTTTCCATCTGGATCCTTTAAAGTGACAGCAAAGCAAAGTGACAGGCAGGTAAGAAGCAAAGAGGCGTTTCCAAGTAACACATTGTAACCAATGATTCCACCGTGCCTCTGCCTCTGTAGAAGGGGGTGTATTTCAAACCAGCCTGTCCCCTGCCGCTCCCTCCTTCTCGCTCTCCCTTCCTCTTACAGTCCCTCTCTTCTCACTGTGAGAGGAGCTAGTTTCTCTGACAGGGAAACTGCTTTTCTTCTCTGACACAAGTGGTTCCAGGTGGGCCCTTTCGCATGTCTGTGGCAGTGAGTTTCAGACTCATTGGCTCTCATTTGTGTTTACAAGGATATTTTCCATCTGGATCCTTTAACCTTTAAAGTGACAGCAAGTGCTTTTGATCTACACCATCCAAGAGGCTGAAATGTGAGATCTAAGAGAGACCAAGACACTAATTGTGATTCAGGGCTCCTAATTGCTTTAAGATTGCTACTGATTGGAATCAGGACGGGAGTCAACAGCAACCATACTTGTGACTTTGTGAATGAATGAAAATGGTAAAGGCACTTGCTCAAGCTTTTTTGAGGTTGCTGTGGATTCTCACCTTGGCAAAGTGTAAGATCCCAGGTAAGGATAAGACCTCTCTATCCTCTTTTAAAGGTAGTAGTGCAAGAATTGTCAGGATAGGCTCATGGGCCAAGGTTTAAGGCACGGGATGTCTTTAGTGTAAGGAAACAAATAATCTGACTGCTGTATGCCTTTAAACACTAACATTTGATCTAATCTTTTAAGATACATCTATATCTAAAAACATTTCTTACCCCAGGACACTTCAATGGGTGAGTGTCCAGGAAAATAAAGACAAGCAAACTTACTTACCTGCTTCTGATAGAGGTGATTACGCCAAAATGTAAACCTGCTTGCATGATGTGTCCAGTCAATAAATAATCAGATCTATGCAGAAACAATGTACTCCTTTTTCTTTATTTTCCTCGATAGTCACCAGTTTGAAGTGCCCTGGGGTAAGGAATGATAGTCACCAGTTTGAAGTGTCCTGGGGTAAGGAATGATAGTCACCAGTTTGAAGTTTCCTGGGGTAAGGAATGATGGTCACCAGTTTGAAGTGTCCTGGGGTAAGGAATGATGGTCACCAGTTTGAAGTTTCCTGGGGTAAGGAATCATAGTCACCAGTTTGAAGTGTCCTGGGGTAAGGAATCATAGTCACCAGTTTGAAGTGTCCTGGGGTAAGGAATCATAGTCACCAGTTTGAAGTGTCCTGGGGTAAGGAATGATAGTCACCAGTTTGAAGTGTCCTGGGGTAAGGAATGTTTCCCTTTTTGTTCAAGCGGGGCTGAAGAGTGTTTTGGTACACTTTTTTCTCTCTACATCTCTTGTTCATGGAACAGATGCTTTTTGCATTGTGTCCCTTTCACTGCACAAGAAATCACAGTTCTTCTGGGCAAAACTAAAACGAGACAGACAGCTGAAAAAAAGAACAAGAACTACTTTAACATGTGGTCCTAAAAGGAGAGGGATTTTCCATAAGACAAATCCAGTGTAAAAGAATTAGTTTAAAGATGATGTTTTGACCAGGAGTTTTCTGAATACAAACAACCATTTCTATACAACAGAAATGACATGTTGTCACTGCACTGTTCATGTAACTTGTCGATGAAGTCTCTATCCATCCTCAGCAAATCTGAGAATGTATGAAGTAAAAACATCCTTCAAGGCAATGCTGAGCCTCTATTGCTGAGCATGTGGAAATACATGGTCCACATCCCTGTAAATCCTTGAGAGGTGGTCAGTCAGTGGGCAGGAGTCGAGATGTGTTCTCTCTGAGGAATCCAGTTGCCCATGGCGTCTGGGATAGCTGGCCCTCTGGCCCTCGGCATGCCTCTGTTTGTTCTGGTTGGGAGACTAGGGAGGCCGGGCCCCACTGCCCTGTTCAGTATTTAGACTGGCCAGACCATGCTGGGACCCAGGTCAGCTGTCTCTTAGGTTTGGAATGTTGCTGAGGAGATGAAAGACGTCTACTCTGAGGAGAAGCTCACAGTCTCACAGGGACGCCCTTGACTCTCCACACATTTGCACACATGCTAATTCTATATAGTCATGCACTCTATTTGACTCTGAGTGGGTGCTCTGTCTGTGAAGGACTTCACTGGTGTTACCACTGTTATTTTGGCAGTAAAAAGCCCTTACATTTACTCATTCACAGTGCAATGTCTTGTCGCAACCACATTTAGTGCAAAACAAATGACTGAAAAGAACGGATGTTGAGAATAGGCTGTGTGATTACCAGTTTCAAGGGTATTATCTAATACTTATCCAGTGTCAAACTCTGCATTTAACTCAAACATTGTAATGTATGTATGTAATGTTTGGCTTTAGAAGTGCCACCATAACCATAGGTGCCGGTGCTCACTGTGAGTTGTGTAGTGGTTAAAATGCTGGGACTGCATGTTACAGTTGGGTAAGACGAAACATAGAGAATGTTTCAGAACCGTGAGAGTAACACAACCTATAGCAAGATGGTAAGAGGGGGAGAAAAGTTCACTCATTACCATGAGGATTCAGTACACGTCATACGTGATATACCGGTATGGAAAGGACACACTGTGAGTAGGTGTTGTGGGCTGAAAGAAAAAGATAGGAATGGAGAGAACATTTTGTTCATTCCGCCTTCTACTGCAGTAGGCTAAATAGGGGGTCACACACAGTGTTTCTTGGTGGTCTTAAATCTACTTTGAAACAAAATTATATACCTTAAACACATAGTTATGGGCTTTAAAAAATAATACACCTGTACCGTATCAGATATGGAGTTGAAATGTATTACATTTTGTGTTTGCATCGAAATAATGCACTTTATATACGTCACAGAAGACTGAAATAAAAAAATATAACAAAACCGTTTGACATAGCAACACTGGATTTTTTGCGTTTAAAAAAAAAGAATGTTAACTAATTATTAAATGAAGGTCACATTTTCCCAAACTGTTCTCTCTCTACTTCTCCCTTAGATGCCCATTTGACATGCCTGTTCTCAGAAGACTGTGTGCTACCCTGCAGCTTCAAACCCAGTGGAAATGAGATCATCAGCTGGTACCGCCAGGAGTTACTCCTCCTCAGCCACTCCCATCAGGGTGGAGACCAGTCGGACCAGCCTCCCAAGGGCCACCGTACCAGGATGTACCTGCTTCAGGACCAGCTCTCCCGGGGCAACGCCTCGCTCCACCTCAGCCAGTGTGGCATCAAGGACCGAGGTCGCTACAGGTGTCTGGTCAACAGCACTCTGGGACAACAGGAGTCCTTTATCATCATGAAAGTGGAGGGTTAGTTGTACCGCTGGCGCTAGTATCGAGGCTAGAGTATGCTGCTGAGTATCCACTTCACATATCAAATTCTTTCAGCATAGGTTGTGGTAAAATACCCTCTGTTAAGAGACATGAATCATTGTTTGTCGACCAGCTACCGCTTTATTGGAGCTAGAGCCAAATTGCTAAACTGATGCCAAGCCAAGAGTCGAGTATTTGCTTTTGTTATTGGTTTTGTAACTTTGCTGTACAAAAACCTTTTGAATGGTTTTTGCTCTCAAATTCGCTGTTTGTAGTGAAACAACTCAAGGCTATTACTCTCTAACCTTGGCTCTCTGTCACTGTTATTCTAGCTCCCATCAAGATGGTTACTATGGAGATAAGTAAGAACACAGAGATTCAGTGCCTGTCTAAGGATATCTTCCCTGCTCCCCGTGTGCAATGGTCCACTCTGCCACCTAAAGCCAACCTGAGATCCACCACACATATGGCACCCAACACTGAGGGCCTCTACTCTGTTCAGAGCAAACTGAGAATGTTTGGAAATACCCCCACTTACGTCTGCACCGTTAATTCCACATATGGATCACAGTCATGGAAGAGCTCACTACAAAAACGAGGTACGGCATAATCAGCATTGTCTTTCTCTTTCTCTCTCATTTTGCAGATGCATAGTTTATGGTTGATAAATGATCATTTAAACAGTAATACACTGCTGGGAGTGACTGTTATTACAAAAATAAAACGATTATTTAACCTTTATTTAACTAGGCAAGTCAGTTAAGAACAAATTCTTATTTACAATGACGGTCTCCCAAAAGGCTACAGGCCTCCTGTGGGGACGGGGGCTGGGATTAAAATGAAACACTACATAAAGAGAGACCTAAGACAACAACACAGCATGGAAGCAACACAACATGACAACAACATGGTAGCAACACAACATGGCAGCAGCAAAACATGGTAGCCTCACAAAACAGGGTACAAACATTATTGGGCACAGACAACAGCACAAAGGGTAAGAAAGTAGGGACAACAATACATCCTGCAAAGCAGCCACACCTGTCAAGATGGCCACCATTGTTCCTATAACCAAGAAGGTAAAGATAACTGAACTAAATGACTCACTTCTGTCATCATGAAGCGCTTTGAGAGACTAGTCAAGGATTATATCACCTCCACCTTACCAGTGTCATGACGTGGCCCTTTCTGGGTGTAGATCGTGGCTCCCCCCCTCGCTCTCCCTCTCTCTCCTAAACCCAGGTTTTGTTATCTCAGGTCATAAATTCCTGGCAGAGACTCTCTCCCCCTGGTCATGCCGAAAGAGAGGGAGAGAGCATAGGGAGAGAACAAAGGACTTCACTTGGCAAAACTCCTAAATCCCCAAAATGGGAGAATTAAACAATATTTCTACTTTTGAGAATGTGTAAATGGTCCGTGGACACTTAAGGGCCAGTTATGACAAGTGTGTTTCATTTGGTGATCTCACGAAGGACAGGAAACACACAAAACGGTATCTCTTAAAGTGTACATTTCCCAGCTGTCAGGTTTACATCTAAATATTGTGAAAGGTATGTGATTAAACATTAACCTATTTGTGAAAAGATGTAATGTGATATGAACATTCTAAATGAGAGTTTGGATTTTCATATGAAGATTAACTAGTCATTGGCCACACCCCCGTGAGCCCAGACATCACATTAGGCATCGACAAAGGATTAAACCTGCTCCTGAAGAAATTCACACATGATCATAACATGCCAGGTGACGCTGGAAGTGGTTTAAACTACAACTCTATCAAAGGACAAGACTATACCAACGTGGAGCATTGGCTACACGGCTGGAAATGATTAAACTCTGAAAATGGTTCCACTCTGGGACTATCGATTCACTACAGAAGAAGCAAATTCTAGACGACACCAATTACTAGTCTGCAGCTAGAAATGACGTAAACTTTGAACGTGAATAAAGAGAACTGCTGAAGCATCTATTCTATGAGAAGATTTCTGAATGGTACTATGAAGTTTCCATTCTAACCACCTACAACCACCTACGACTTTGATCTTCCGGGAAACACAACCAGAGACTTTTCTGTTGACTCTCTCCAGCAGATATCACATTTAATGATAGTAAAGACACGACACCGGCCACCCTAGGACCCTCTTCAGTTTGCATACCGCCCTAACAGGTCCACAGACGATGCAATCGCCATCATACTGCACACTGCCCTATCCCATCTGGAGAAGAGGAATACCTATGTAAGAATGCCATTCATTGACTTCAGCTCAGCATTCAACACCATAGTACACTCCAAGCTCATCATCAAGCTGGAGGCCCTGGGCCTCAACCCCACCCTGTGCAATTGGGTCCTGGACTTTCTGATGGACCGCCCCCAGGAAGTGAAGGTAGGAAACAACATCTCCACCTCGCTGGCCCTCAACAGCGAGGTGGAGGGTGCGTGCTCAGGGTGCGTGCTCAGCCCCCTCCTGTACTCCCTGTTCACCCATGACTGTGTGGCCATACACGCCTCCAACTCAATCATCAAGTTTGCAGACGACACAACAGTAGTGGGCTTAATTACCAACAACAACGAGACAGCCTACAGGGAGGAGGTGAGGGCACTCGGAGTGTGGTGTCAGGAAAACAACCTCTCACTAAACGTCAACAAAACAAAGATGATCGTGGACTTCAGGAAAGAGCAGAGGGAGCCCCCCTATCCACTTCGAAGGGACAGCAGTGAAGAAAGTGGAAAGTTGTAAGTTCCTCGGTGTACACATCAACGACAAACTGAAATAGTCCACCAACACAGACAGTGTGGTGAAGAAGGTGCAACAGCATCTCTACAACCTCAGGAGGCTGAAGAAATCTGTCTTGTCACCCAAAACCCTGACTAACTTTTACAGATCCACAATCGAGAGCATCATGTCGGGCTGTATCACAGCCTGGTATGGCAACTGCTCTGCCCTCAACCGCAAGGCTCTCCAGAGGGTGCTGCGGTCTGCACAATGTATCCCTGGGGAAATTACCTATAGCACCCGGTGTCACAGGAAGGCAAAAGAAGATCATCAAAGACAACAACCACTACCTGTTCACACCACTACCATCCAGAAGGCGAGGTCAGTACAGGTGCATCAAAGCGGGGACTGAGAAGCTGTTCTTCAGTCTCTATTTCAAGGCCATCAGACTGGTAAACAGCAATCACAAACTCAGAAAGGCTGCTGCCAACATGGAGACCCAAACACTGGCCTCTTTAACAAATAGATCACTAGTCACTTGCACTGTCAGAACCAGAAGCACAAGCATTTCGCTACACTCGAATTAACGTCTTCTAGCCATGTGTATGTGACAAATAAAATTTGATTTGATTTGTCAGTGTGAGTGTCCATGATTGAGTCTGATTGAGTCTTTGAATTAAGAGCTGCTGTGAACTGAAAAGACGAGCGACCCAAGGATGTTTGTGCTTTGGGGACCTTTAACAGAATGTGACTGGCAGAACGGGTGTTTTATGTGAAGGATGATGGCTGCAGTAGATATCTCAAATGGGGGAGTGAGGCCTAAGAGGGTTTTATAAATAAGCATCAACCAGTGGGTCTAGCGACGGGTATACAGAGATGACCAGTTTACAGAGGAGTATAGAGTGAGGTGATGTGTCCTATAAGGGCATTGGTGGCAAATCTGATGGCCGAATGGTAAAGAACATCTAGCCGAATGGTAAGAACATCTAACATCTAGTCATTTGAATCAGGGTTAGTTTGGCAGCTGGGGTGAAAGAGGAGCGATTACGATAGAGGAAACCAAGTCTACATTTAACTTTAGCCTGTAGCTTTGATATGTGCTGAGAGAAGGACAGTGCACCGTCTAGCCATACTCTCAAGTACTTGTATGAGGTGACTACCTTAAGCTCTAAACCCTCAGAGGGAGTAATCACACCAGTGGGGAGAGGGACATTCTTCTTACCAAACCACAATGTCCTTTGTTTTGGAGGTGTTCAGAACAAGGTTAAGGGTAGAGAAAGCTTGTTGGACACTAAGAAAACTTTGTTGTCGAGCGTTTAACAGAAAATCTGGGGAGGGGCTAGCTGAGTATAAGATTGTATCATCTGCATATAAATGGATGCGAGAGCTTCCTACTGCCTGAGCTATGTTGTTGATGTAAATTGAGAAGAGCGTGAGGCCTAGGATTAAGCCCTGGGGTACATCCTTGGTGACAGGAAATGGCTAAGACAGCAGATGTTCTGACTTTATACACCGCACTCTTTGAGAGAGGTAGTTAACAGTAACTCCCCATTCCGGGTCCGGGAGCGTAAACATCGACTGACACTAATTAGCATAACGCAACGGACATAAATATTCCTAGAAAATATTCCTATTCATGAAAATCACAAGTGAAATGTATTGAGACACAGCTTAGCCTTTTGTTAATCACCCTGTCATCTCAGATTTTCAAAATATGCTTTACAGCCAAAGCTAGACAAGCATTTGTGTAAGTTTATCGATAGCCTAGCATAGCATTTTGTCCAGCTAGCAGCAGGTAACTTGGTCACGGAAATCAGAAAAGCAATCAAATTAAATTGTTTACCTTTGATGAGCTTCGGATGTTTTCACTCACGAGACTCCCAGTTAGATAGCCAATGTTAATTTTTTCCAAAAATATAATTTTTGTAGGCGAAATAGCTCCGGTTTGTTCTTCACATTTGGCTGAGAAATCGCCCGGGAAATTGCAGTCACGAAAACGCCAAAAAATATTCCAAATTAGCTCCATAATATCGACAGAAACATGGCAAACGGACTTAGACAAGTTGTAAATTGATCATAATAGTATTCACAGCTTTCCAAGAAAAACATTTGAGACATTTCTGATCTGTTTACATACAGTACCAGTCCAAAGTTTGGACACACCTACTCATTCAAGGGTTTTTCCTTATTTTTCCTATTTTCTACATTGTAGAATAATAGAGAAGTCATCAAAACTATGAAATAACACATATGGAATCATGTAGTAAGCAAAAAAGTGTTAAGCAAATAAATACATTAATTTTTTATTTTAGATTCTTCAAAGTAGCCACCCTTTGCCCTGTTGACTATCAGACCTCAGGATACAGAACCGCAGACAGGCTCAGGGAAAGGGCAGGCAGAATGGTCAAAACCGGAAAAAGGAGACAGAGGGCTGTAAGACAGAGGATTAATCCTTGATACATGAAACGTGGGATGTGTACGGAGAGTGTGGGGCAACAGAACATGAACAGCAGAGGGGCTAAGGATCTTGGAAAAAGGGCCGATAAAACGGGGGGGAGGTTTGCGGGACTCTACCCGGAGGGGCAGATTCCGAGTAGACAGCCATACCCTCTGCCCAAGAAGATAGCGGGGAACCAGGGTCCGGTGGCAGTCGGCCTGTCGATGGTACCTGGAGGTAGTCGTGAGAAGAGCAGACCGAGCTCTCTTCCAGGTGCAGACGAACATCTGGGCAGAGGGTATGATGACCTCTTCCTCTTGCTCAGGGAAGAGCTTGGGCTGATAACCCATGGAGCATTCGAAGGGCGAGAGCCCAGTGGCCGAGCAGGGAAGGGTTTTCCGGGCGTACTCCAGCCAAGTTTCTGGCCTCAGGTGGTGGGGTTGCCCGAGACGAGGCACCGAAAAGTTGTATCCAGGCCCTGATTGGCACGCTCCGACTGCCCTTTGGATTGGGGATGAAAACCGGAGGACAGGTTGGCCGACGACCCAATGAGTGTGCGGAACGCCTTCCAGAACCGGGACGAGAATTGAGGACCACCGTCGGAAACCATGTCCACTGGAAGTCCATGGATCCGGAAGAAGTGCTGCACCATGAGCTGGGCCGGCTCCTTGGCCGAGGTAGCTTGGGGAGGGTAATGAAATGGGCAGCTTTGGAAAACCTGCCCACCACTTTGAGGATAGTGGTATTGCCATCAGACGGAGTGGGACCAGTGACGAAGTCCAGGGAAATATGTGACCAGGGACGGTGAAGGACAGGAAGAGGTTGAAGGAGGCCAGCCAGAGCTTACCGAGGAGTCTTGTTCTGAGCACAGACAGTGCAGGCGGCGACGAACGCGGAGATGTCCGGAACTATGGTGGGCCACCTGCCACCCTGGCTGCAATGGGGGCAATAACGGCGTGAAAGCGCGTCTGGCTTAACATTCTTAGACCCCGGGTGGTAGGAGATGGTGAAGTTGAACCGGGTGAATAACAGTGCCCATCGAGCTTGCCTGGAGTTGAGATACTTGGCGGTGCGGAGATATTCCAGGTTCTTGTGATCCGTCCACACTATGAATAGAAGTTCCGCCGCCATCTAACCATTGTCTCCACTCCTCCAAGGCCATCTTCACCCTGAGTAGTTCTCGATTCCCCACATCATAATTCCTCTCTGTGGCGTTAAGGCGATAGGAGAAGAAGGCGCAGGGATGCAGCTTAAGTTCCAGGGCAGAACGCTGGGACAGGACAGCCCCCACTCTGACATCCGAAGCGTCTACCTCCACCATGAACTGACGGGACGGGTCCGGATGGATCAATATGGGAGCTGTGGTGAAGCTGTGCTTAAGGTCCAGGAATGCCCGGTCAACAGCTGGGGACCACATGAACGGGACCTTCGGAGATGTGAGTGCTGACAAGGGAGAGGCCAGGGTGGATTAAACCGTGATAGTAATTGGCGAATCCTAAGAAACGTTGCAATCTACTACCGCTCTCACCTTACCCAGATCCATCTGCACATTCCCAGAAGTGATGTATCCAAGGAAGGAGATGATGGAGCGATGGAACTCGCATTTGACAAACAGCTGGTTCTCCAGGAGATGCTGGAGGACTTTTTGGATGTGGAGAATGTGTTCTTGAGCTAAGCGGGAAAAGACGAAGATGTCATCGAGGTAGACGAAAGTGAACTGGTTCAACATATCCCGGAGAACGTCATTAACCAGGGCCTGGAACACAGCAAGAGCATTGGTCAAACCGAATGGCATCACCAGGTATTTATAGTGTCCACTAGCAGTGTTGAAGGCTGTCTTCCACTCGTCACCTTCCCATATCCGTACCAGGTGGTAAACGTTCCCCTAACTTAGAGAACATAGTAGCCCCTTGGAGCGGCGCCAAAACCAAGGCGATGAGTGGTAGTGGGTAGCGGTTCTTAACTGTGATGTCATTGAGGCCCCGGTAGTCGATTTACGGGCGCAAAGTTTCGTCCTTCTTCTCCACATAGAAGAACCCTGCGCCGGCGGGGGAGTCAGAAGGACGCATACCCCCTGCAGCCAGGGACCCGACAGTGAATACAGCCATCCCCGGGGTGGTAGTGCCCGAGAGAATGTCATTCCCGCAGTCATAGGGTCAATGCAGAGGAAGCGAAGTGGCCCGGGCCATGCTGAAAACCTCCCATAGATCCTGGTACTCCACGGGAATGGCAAAGAGGTCCGAGGCTTCTTCCGAGCCCAAAGGAAGACGTCCCGGGGCAGGCTGCGCTGACTTCAGGCAATGGGCGTGGCAGAACGGGCTCCAGCCCATGATAGTACCAGCAGTCCAGTTGATAAGGGGATTGTGGCGCTGGAGCCAAGAAAACCCCAATACCACGGGAACCTGAGCATAAACTGTATAGATCACTGTGGTTCCCGGACACACACAAGTGGATAGGAGTAGTATTGTGGGTAACCCTGCCTATAGAGTGGCCATCCAGTGCTCTAACATCCACGTGACTAGAGAGGGGCTGAGTGGGGATGCCCGGCTCAGACACCAGGGTGGCGTCCATGAAACTCTCATCGGCCCCAGGGTCAATGAGAACCCAGGGAGATTTAGATTGGTCACCCCACAGCAGGATGGCATGGAGAGGGGTGTGAGTAAGGGGAGAAGAAAAACTCTCCGTATGGCCCACCAGAGTACTCGTACCTACTGATGAGCCTGGTCTTCTTAAAAGACAGGTTGACACATAATGACCGGCAGTTCCGCAATACAGACAACTCTGGGTGTTAAGTCTGCGTAAGTGTTCAGCCTAGCTCTGCCAAGTTGCATTGGCTACAAAAAAGGGGAGTCGGCAGACCTCAGAGACTTTCGGGGGAACTCTCGTAAGCTCGGATTCTCTCGGGGACGTGGACGCCGGAATCTTCTGGAGTTCCTCGGAGGCAAGTTGTATTCCTTAGGGCAAGAGATTGGGACCGGAATCAGATCTCCTCTCCCTCCTATGTTCCCGTAGCCGCCCATCGATCCGGATGGTCAAGGCAAAGAGAGAATCGAGATCCGTAGGCAGTTCCTGGGCTGCAAGCTCATCCTTAACGTCCTCCGATAATCCATGAAGGAATGTGTCGAACGGGGATTCTGAGTTCCAGGCACTCTCAGCAGCCAATGTGCAGAAATCAACCGCATAGTCCACCACAATGCGGAAATCTTGGGTTCCTGGGAGGCAAGTTGTATTCCTTAGGGCAAGAGATTGGGACCGGAATCAGATCTCCTCTCCCTCCTATGTTCCCGTAGCCGCCCATCGATCCGGATGGTCAAGGCAAAGAGAGAATCGAGATCCGTAGGCAGTTCCTGGGCTGCAAGCTCATCCTTAACGTCCTCCGATAATCCATGAAGGAATGTGTAGAACGGGGATTCTGAGTTCCAGGCACTCTCAGCAGCCAATGTGCAGAAATCAACCGCATAGTCCACCACAATGCGGAAATCTTGGCGAAGCTGGAGTAACTTCTGGGCAGCCTCTCTCCCAGAAAAGGGAGAATTGAAACCTTTGTCACCTCATCCACGAACTCCTTCAGGCTGAAACACTCGGTAGATTGTTGCTCCCACACCGCAGTAGCCCAGGCAAGAGCCCTCCCGGACATTAGCGGGGGAAGGACGAGGGCAGCAGCTCAAAGATGAGGGAACACTGGGAGAGAAACACCAGACAGGTTCCTGACCGTCCAGCGAAGTGTTCTGGGGGAGGTAAGCAGGGTTATTGGGAAGCCAGGAAGGCCTGGAGAGACGCACTGCTGACAGCGGTGTTACTGGGGGGCTGGGAGGCTACTGTCGTGGCCGGTGGACTCACAGATAATCCGCGGAATTGTTCCAGCAATGTATTCAAGGCACAGTCATGGCGTTCTGCCAAGGTCTGGAATCCGTCCATAAGACCTGGGAGTAACTCCTCGTGTCTCCCAATGGTGGCTCCTTGGGGGGAGATGGTGTTGCGGAGTTGGTCCAAGTCTACTGCGTCAGTCATGGCCAGGTCGTACAATCGGACCTCAGGAGAAGACCCAGATGCAGACAGTTCAAAGCAACAAAGTTTATTACAAAAACAGGTGGCAGGCAAACGACAGGTCAAGGGCAGGCAGAGGTCAGTAATCCAGAGCAGAGTCTGAAGGTACAGAACAGCAGGCTCAGGGTCAGAGCAGGCAGAGGTCAGTAATCCAGGGCAGTGTCACAGGGTACGGAATAGCAGGCAGGCTCAGGGTCGGGGCAGGCAGAATGGTTAAAACTGGGAAAGCTAGAAAACAAGGACAAGAGAGAAAAACAGGAGTACAGGAAAAATGCCAGTAGGCTTGACGAGACAAGACGAACTAGCAACAGACAAACAGAAAACACAGGTATAAGTGCACAGGGGATAATGGGGGAAATGGGTGACACCTGGAGGGGGTGGAGGCAAGCACAAGACAGGTGAAACAGATCAGGGTGTGACAATGACAGCTTTGCACACTCTTGGCATTCTCTCAACCAGCTTCATGATGTAGTCACCTGGAATGCATTTCAATTAACAGGTGTGCCTTGTTAAAAGTTCATTTGTGGAATTTATTTCCTTCTTAATGCTTTTGAGCCAATCAGTTGTGTTGTGACAAGGTAGGGGTGGTATACAGAAGATAGCCATAAGCAAAGAGATAGTCATAAGCAAAGGGAAATGATCAGTCAGTCAATCCGGTCAGTCAATCCGGAAAATGTCAATAACTTTGAAAGTTTCTTCCACTTGCAGTCGCAAAAACCATCAAGCACTATGATGAAACTGGCTCTCATGAGGACCGCCACAGGAAAGGAAGACCCAGAGTTACCGCTGTTGCAGAGGATACATTTATTCGATTTAACTGCACCTCAGATTGCAACCCACAGCATTAGCTTTACAGAGTTCAAATATCTCAACATCTCAACTTCAATTGTTCAGAAGAGACTGTGTGAATCAGGCCTTCGTGGTCGAAATCCTGCAAAGAAACCACTACTAAAGGATACCAAAAATAAGAAGAGACTTGCTTGGGCCAAGAAACACGAGCAGTGGACATTAGACCGATGGAAATTTTCCTTTGGTATGATGAGTCCAAATTTGAGCCTTTTAATTCCAACTGCCGTGTCTTTGTGAGATGCAGAGTAGGTGAACGGATGATTTCCGCATTTGTGGTTCCCACCGTGAAGCATGGAGGAGGAGGTGTGATGGTGTGGGTTGCTTTGCTGGTGACACTGTCTGTGATTTATTTAACCAGCATGGCTACCACAGCATTCTGCAGCGATATGCCATCCCATTTGGTTTGCGCTAAATAAGACTATAATTTGTTTTTCAACAGGACAATGACCCAAAACACACCTCCAGGCTGTGTAAGGGCTATTTGACCAAGGAGAGTGATGAAGGGCTGCATCAGATGACCTGGCCTCCACAATCACCAGACCTCAACCCAATTGAGATGGTTTGGGATGAGTTGGACCGCAGAGTGTAGGAAAAGCAGGCAACAAAGTGATCAGCATATGTGGGAACTCTTTCAAGACTGTTGGAAAAGCATTCCTCATGAAGCTGTTTGAGAGAATGCCAAGAGTGTGCAAAGCTGTCAACAAGTCATTTTGTCATTTAATTTTTTCCCCCTTTTCATATCCAATTGTTTTAGTAGTTACTATCTTGTCTCATCACTACAACTCCCATACGGGCTCAGGAGAGACAAAGGTCGAAAGCCATGCATCCTCTGAAACACAACCCAACCAAGCCGCACTGCTTCTTAACACAGCACACATCCAACCCGGAAGCCAGCCGCACCAATGTGTCGGAGGAAACACCGTGCACCTGGCGACCTGGTTAGCATGCACTGCGCCCGGCACAGGAGTCGCTAGTGCATGATGAGACATGATATCCCTACCCAAACCCGGACGACACTAGGCCAATTGTACATCGCCCCATGGAACTCACGGTCACAGCCGACTGCGACAGAGCCTGGGCTCAAACCCAGAATCTCTGGTGGCACAGCTAGCACTGCAATGCAGTGCCTTAGACCACTGCGCCACCCGGGAGGCCAAAGGGTGGCTACTTTGAAGAGTCTAAAATATATTTTGATTTGTTTAATAGTTTTGATGACCTACAATGTATGTAGAAAATAGTTTAAAAAATAAAGAAAAACCCTTGAATGAGTAGGTGTGTCCAAACTTTTGACTGGTACTGTATATTTTAGAGGCTATTTATACAGACAATTGGTGTAAAACCTGTATAAACTGTATTTACAATTATTTGACAATATTTTATGTTGACAATAATTCTATTACACCATTTCTGATATATCTTACTTTAATTTTCCTGCAGGTGTGTTTTGAGTCAAATCTGGATTATATGCATCTATTGCCATTCGTTCCAATTAGAGTGGTTTGCATTTCGCCCTGACCAATATGGCTGCCATTTTCCCACCATTCTGGAACTTTGAGGGTTTATGAAACCCCTCAAGTAATTTAATAGGATCTCTATGGTAACAACGCCCTCTAGTGTTTAAGAGAGTGACTACAAGTGGGAAGTCTGCTAAGGGACAGTGATATATAACTTTTACATTTAGCAGACACTCTTATCGAGAGCAGCTTACATAAGTCAGTGCATTCATTTTTGTATTTTTTTGTACTGGTCCCCCAATCGAAAGCCACAAACCTGGCGTTGAAAGTGCCATGCTCTACCAACTGAGCCACAAATAACATGCTTTCCCTGGCTCACAATTCATAAACTTATTTCATCAACAGAGTTGATTGGAGAGGCAGGGCGAGAGCTGTCCATCCCTTGCATGGCTCCACAGAACTTCCAGAACTTTTTCCTCACCTGGACCTTCACTAGAACCAATGATAACTCCAAGGTCATCCTCAGCTATGTCAGCCAAACCAGACGGACCTCCAACCTTTGGGAGGGCCGGGTTGAACTGGAGCAGGACCGAGTTTTGATGGGAGATGGATCCCTCCTTCTTCACAACCCAGAGAGTCAGGAACACACAGGAACCTACACCTGTACATTCTCAGGCTTCCAGAGCAGACACATGGTTCAAACCCAGGTCGCCATCAGGTCAACATCACGGCGATCGTTGACAGGTACACAATTATACCTTTAAATGATTTACACCCTATGTGCTTATTATGCATGCAAGGTTATTGATGCTAAGTGTTCACATCTTTCCATAATGCTGAATGTTTAACACATTTACATTGTCCAAACGTCTAGACAATATGCCAAATGCTGAAGACCAGGTTGGGCGTACAGGGGAAAGTCACTCCAAGATGTGGGTTATTGCTGTAATAGTTGCAGTGGTTGCACTAGTAACAACAGCTATACTACTGTATAGAAAACAAAGAGGTAAGTATAAAGACAGGTCTTGACCCGGGCCTGCAGTGGGAGTATATCAGCGTATCAAAGAGATGTCTGCTATCCTACTGTTCAATCTACTATAACTAATGTGATGGAATACCTGAGAGTAAATTAATCACTTCTGAACACCATGCATTCTGTACTCATACTCGCATGGCAATGAAGGAAGTAATGACTCATATGATTTATGAACTCCCTAGCCAACCAAGGGAAGGCTGATAGGACCACTCTGGAGGACACAGAGATGCAGCCAATGAAAACTAGTAAGTGTAGGTCTATTTTAGTAGTTGTCAGGACTCATCATTATACAGTATGGCCTTTGTCCTATTATAATCCAATCCAGAAGTCTTACACTATATATACAAAAGTATGTGGACACCCCTTCAAATGAGTGGATTCGGCTATTTCAGCCACAACCGTTGCTGACAGGTGTTTATAAAATCAAGCACAAATCCATGCAATCTCCATAGACAAATATTGGCAGTGGAATGGCCCGTACTGAAGAGCTCAGTGACTTTCAACGTGGCACCTAAATAGGATGCCACATTTCCAACAAGTCAGTTTGTCAAATTTCTGCCCTGCTAGATCTGCCCCAGTCAACTGTAAGTGCTGTTATTGTGAAGTGGAAACACCTAGGTGCAACAATGGTTCAGCCGCGAATTGGTAGGCCACACATGCTCACAGAACGGGACCGCCAAGTGCGGAAGTGTGTAGTGCACACTCCTCGGTTGCAACATTCACTACGGAGTTCCAAACTGCCTCTGGAAATAACTGTTCGTCAGGAGTGGTGTACAGCTTGCCGCCATTGGACTCTGGAGCAGTGGAAATGTGTTCTCTGGAGTTATTAATCACGCTTCACCATCTGGCAGTCCGACGGACAAAACCTGGTTTGGCAGATGCCAGGAGAATGCTACCTGCCCCAATGCATAGTGGCAACTGTAAAGTTTGTTGGAGGAGGAATAATGGGCAGTGGCTGTTTTCATGGTTCGGGCCTTAGTTCCAGTGAAGGGAAATATTAATGCTACAGCATATAATGACATGGTAGACAATTTTGTGTTTCCAACTTTGTGGCAATAGTTTGGAGAAGGCCCTTTCCTGTTTCCCAATGACAATGCCCCCGTGCACTAAGCGAGGTCCATACAGAAATTGTTTGTCGAGATCGATGTGGAAGAACTTGACTGGCCTGCACAGAGCACTGACTTCAACTCCATCGAACACATTTGGGATGAATTGTAAAGCCGACTCCGAGTCAGGCCTAATCGCCTGACCTCACTAATGCTCTTGTGGCTGAATGGAAGCAAGTCCCCGGAGCAATGTTCCAACATCTAACATCCTTCCCAGAACAGTGGAGCCTTCCCAGAACAGAACAGCCTTCCCAGAACAGTGGCAGCAAATGGGCGACCAGCTCCATATTAATGCCCATAATTTTGGAATGAGATGTTCGAAGAGCTGGTGTCCACATACTTATGGCCATGTAGTGTATCTGATTTTATCTCATTCTGCAAGGCCAAAACAAAAGTGACTTGTGTAGCCTTCAGCCCAGATACCTTTAGCCTTAACAACATTCATAAAACTTGAACTTTTCTATCATTTGAATGAATTTATCTGTTATACTAAAGTTCTTATTCATTCATGTTTGGTTGAAGTACACTGAAAGGAAATACTGCTGGCTTTAGTTATTTTTTCATTGGCTAATACCTATTGCCCTGCCTTACTAATTGGCCTTTCCATTTCTCCCTCACAGTTAAAACATCTGATGATTTGCCAATGGATAAATGCCAGCTGACAGCAGGACAAAACAACGGCCATACATAGTTCTGACTGACAAGACGTACTAGATGACAGTCATACTGTTCCTAATCACAGACCTGACATCATCAATCAACCATGCATTTGTAGCTTGACTGATAGTTAGAAAATGTGCCCATGGACAACAACCCACATGTTTTTCTCATGGGGGGAAATTATATCATTGGAGAGTACTGTTCTACAGTGGAGCACATCTGTGTTCTAAACAATTGAATAACTGTACCGTCTTCATAATTTACATTAAAGTTTTGAATTAAGTATTCATTGTAGCAGTCATCTGTGAGTGTCTGAACAGTTGTCAACTCTGAGACACCTTACCCTTCTAAGGTATCTAGCTAGCTACAGCAGGCTACCGAGACAGAAATAGACATTGCCATGCTGTTCGTAATGGAGCGTAACATTTTCGTCCTGAATTTGAGCTTTCGTTTTAACAACATGACCACACAACTTTGGAATTCTATATAGGACAAAATGCGTGTTGCAGGCATATTTTGATATTTAAGATTGTGAAAATGTTGTACAGTTATTCCCTCTTAGAAAAAACGGTTCCAAAAGGGTTCTTCAGCTGTCCCCATAGGAGAACACTTTTTGGTTCCTGGTAGAACCCTATTTTTGGGTTCCATGTAGAACCCTCTGTGGAAAGGGTTCTACATGGAACCAAAAGGGTTCTAACCTGGAACCCTAAAGGGTTCTACCTGGAAGCAAACATAGTTATTCAAAGGGTTATTCTATGGGAACAGCCGAAGAACCCCTTTAGGTTCTAGATAGCACCTTTTTTTTCCTAAGAGTGTACACCTAGATGTGTGAGTAGAAGTGTGAGTAGAAGTATACTAGGTAAGAATACTACAAATTTTGATTATCAGAAATGTTTGATTGCAATTATATAACATTATCCTCTGGAATCTAAACTTCTATTAAAGAATATGTAGCCATTATTTTTAAAAAGGCCATGTCTTGTCTCTCTGGTGACCTGTCTCTACTCTGAGGACTGTGTGCTGCCATGTAGCTTCAAACTAAATGAAGACAAGGTGATTCTTTGGTACAGACAGCAAACACCCGTCCATAGCTACTACGATGACATTGACTAGTTACAATTTCAGACGGAACATTTCAGTGGAAATACATCTTTGTTTAAAGACCAGCCTTTTCATGTAAATAAATCAGTCCTACTCAGGAGTGTAGATGTTTCAGATGGTATAGGGTATATACACTACCGTTCAAAAGTTTGGGGTCACTTAGAAATGTCCTTGTTTTTGAAAGAAAAGCCAATTATTTTGCCCATTAAAAAAACATAAAATTGATCAGAAATGCAGTGTAGACATTGTTAAAGTGGTAAATGACTATTGTAGTTGGAAACGGCAGATATTTAATGGAATATCTAACACTACTGTTCCAAAGTTTGGGGTCACTTAGAAATTCCCTTGTTTTTGAAAGAAAAGCACATTTTTTGTTCATTAAAATATCATAAAATTGATCAGAAATGCAGTGTAGACATGGTTAATGTTATAACTGACTAATGTAGCTGGAAACGGCAGATTTTTTAAATGGAATATCTACATAGGCCCATTATCAGCAACCATCACTCCTGTGTTCCAATGGAAAGTTGTGTTAGCTAATCCAAGTTTATAATTTTAAAAGGCTAATTGATCATTAGAAAACCCTTTTGCAATTATGTTAGCACAGCTGAAAACTGTTGTGCTGATTAAAGAAGCAATAAATCTGTCATTCTTTAGACTAGTTGAGTATCTGGAGCATCAGCATTTGTGGGTTCGATTACAGGCTCAAAATGGCCAACAACAAAGAACTCTTCTGAAGCTCATCAGTCTATTCTTGTTCTGAGAAATGAAGGCTATTCCATGCGAGAAATTGCCAAGAAACTGAAGATCTCGTACAACGCTGTTGTAATGGCTCTCTTCTATCTCCTCCTCTGACGAAGAGGTAGAACAAGGATCGGACCAAAATGCAGCGTGATGATGATTCATGATATATTTTAATGAAGGAAAACCTATACATACAGAAACTACAAAACTAACGAAATGAAATAATGAAAACCGAAACAGCCCTATCTGGTGCAAACACAAAGACAGGAACAATCACCCACGAAAACACTCACAGAATATGGCTGCCTAAATATGGTTCCCAATCAGAGACAACGATAATCACCTGACTCTGATTGAGAACCGCCTCAGGCAGCCATAGACTACGTAGACACCCCACAAAACCCCTAAGACAAAAACACACCACAATAACCCATGTCACACCCTGGCCTGACCAAATAATTAAAGAAAACACAAAATACTAAGACCAAGGCGTGACAGCTGTGTACTACTACCTTCACAGAACAGCTCAAACTAGCTCTAACCAGAATAGAAAGAGGGGTGGGAGGCCCCGGTGCACAACTGAGCAAGAGGACAAGTACATTAGAGTGTCTAGTTTGAGAAACAGACACCTCACAAGTCCTCAACTGGCAGCTTCATTAAATAAACAAAAAAAGAAATGTTCTCTCACTGTCAACTGCGTTTCTTTTCATCTTAAACTGAACAAGTTCCACAGACATGTGACTAACAGAAATGGAATAATGTGTCCCTGAACAAAGGGGGATGTCAAAATCAAAAGTATCAGTCAGTATCTGGTGTGGCCACCAGCTGCATTAATTACTGCAGTGCATCTCCTCCTCATGGACTGCACCAGATTTGCCAGTTCTTGCTGTGAGATGTTACCACACTCTTCCACCATGGCACCTGCAAGTTTCTGGGGGGAATGGCTCTAGCCTTCATCCTCTGATCCAACAGGTCCCAGATGTGCTCAATGGGATTGAGGTCCGGGCTCTTCGCTGGCCATGGCAGAACACTGACATTCCTGTCTTGCAGGAAATCACGCACAGAACGAGCAGTATAGCTGGTGGCATTGTCATGCTGGAGGGTCATGTCAGGATGAGCTTGCAGGAAGGGTACCGCATGAGGGAGGAGGATGTCTTCCTTGTAATGCACAGCGTTGAGATTGCCTGCAATGACAACAAGCTCAGTCTGATGATGCTGTGACACACCGCCCCAGGCCATGATGGACCCTCCACCTCCAAATCGATCCCGCTCCAGAGTACATACAGGCCTCGGTGGAACACTCATTCCTTTGACGATAAACGCGAATCTGACCATCACCCCTGGTGAGACAAAACCGTGACTCGTCAGTGAAGAGCACTTTATGCCAGTCCTGTCTGGTCCAGCGATGGTGGGTTTGTGCCCATAGGCGACGTTGTTGCCGGTGATGTCTGGTGAGGATCTGCCTAACAGGCCTACAAGCCCTCAGTCCAGCCTCTCTCAGCCTATTACGGACAGTCTGAGCACTGATGGAGGGATTGTGCATTCCTGGTGTAACTCGGGCAGTTGTTGTTGCCATCCTGTACCTGTCCTGCAGGTGTGATGTTCGGATGTACCTATCCTGTGCAGGTGTTACACGTGGTCTGCCACTGCGAGGACGATAAGCTGTCCGTCCTGTCTCCCTGTCTTCGGCGTCTCACAGTACGGGCATTGTAATTTGTAATCTGGCCACATTTGCAGTCCTCATGCCTCCTTGCAGAATGCCTAAGGCACGTTCACGCAGATGAGCAGGGACACTGGGCATCTTTCTATTATTTTTTTTTTAAAGAATTATCTTTGAAAAAGGGACATTTCTTTTTTTGGCTGAGTGTAGTACCCGCAAAACACCAGTCTCAACGTCAACAGTGAAGAGGCGACTCCGGGATGCTGGCCTTCTAGGCAGAGTTGCAAAGAAAAAACGATATCTCAGACTGGCCAATAAAAAGAAAAAGATTAAGATGGGCAAAAGAAAACAGACACTGGACAGGTTCACCCATTTTTCCACCATAACTATATTAAGGCCCCAAAAGTTGGACAAAACCAGCCTGTGACACTTTGGGTGAATGTGTCTCTTTTTCAGAGGAATGTATTGGAGTGGTAGGCTAAGTGCTGTCCATCCCCTGCATTACTCCACATAACCTCCAGAACTTCTCCCTCACGTGGACCTTCACCAGAACCAATGAACCTACCACAGCAGAACCAGACTGACCTCTAACTTCTGGGAGGGCTGGACTGGAGCAGGACCAGGTTCTGATGTGAAATGGAGCCCTACTTCTTAACAACCCAGAGAGTCAGGAACACACAGGAACCTACACCTGTACATCCTCAGGCTTCCAGAACAGACACATGGTTCAAACCCAGGTCACCATCACAGCCAGATGAGCCACTGCAGGTAGGAGGTGAGGGCCCTCGGAGTGTGGTGTCAGGAAAATAACCTCACACTCAACGTCAACAAAACTAAGGAGATGATTGTGGACTTCAGGAAACAGCAGAGGGAACACCCCCCCATCCACATCGATGGAACAGTAGTGGAGAGGGTAGCAAGTTTTAAGTTCCTCGGCATACACATCACAGACAAACTGAATTGGTCCACTCACACAGACAGCATCGTGAGGAAGGCGCAGCAGCGCCTCTTCAACCTCAGGAGGCTGAAGAAATTCGGCTTGTCACCAAAAGCACTCACAAACTTCTACAGATGCACAATCGAGAGCATCCTGGCGGGCTGTATCACCGCCTGGTATGGCAACTGCACCGCCCTCAACCGTAAGGCTCTCCAGAGGGTAGTGAGGTCTGCACAACGCATCACCGGGGGCAAACTACCTGCCCTCCAGGACACCTACACCACCCGATGCTACAGGAAGGCCATAAAGATCATCAAGGACATCAACCACCCGAGCCACTGCCTGTTCACCCCGCTGTCATCCAGAAGGCGAGGTCAGTACAGGTGCATCAAAGCTGGGACCGAGAGACTGAAAAACAGCTTCTATCTCAAGGCCATCAGACTGTTAAACAGCCACCACTAACATTGAGTGGCTACTGCCAACACACTGTCAATGCCACTGACTCTACTCCAGCCACTTTAATCATGGGAATTGATGGGAAATGATGTAAATATATCACTAGCCACTTTAAACAATGCTACCTTATATAATGTTACTTACCCTACATTATTCATCTCATATGCATACGTAGATACTGTACTCTATATCATCGACTGCATCCTTATGTAATACATGTATCACTAGCCACTTTAACTATGCCACTTGGTTTACATACTCATCTCATATGTATATACTGTACTCGATATCATCTACCGCATCTTGCCTATGCTGCTCTGTACCATCACTCATTCATATATCCTTATGTACATATTCTTTATCCCCTTACACTGTGTATAAGACAGTAGTTTTTTTTGGAATTGTTAGTTAGATCACTTGTTCGTTATTACTGCATTGTCGGAACTAGAAGCACAAGCATTTCGCTACACTCGCATTAACATCTGCTAACCATGTGTATGTGACAAATAAATTTGATTTGATTTGATTTGATTTACTATAGGATGGATATTAAAAGTAAAATTACCATGATATTTCCAATTACTGGTGTAACATACTGTGAATGATTCCTGCAGTGTCAGCACTTCTGTGGCAGTGCTTATGGTACCATATATATTAATGTAAATAAAATATATATTTTTGTACTTTTCCTTATGTGGTGTGATTTCACATGGAGGAATTCACAATTTGGGAAAGAGGTTAAATGCCAGCAACCTTTTTTAAAAGGTAAACAAAGGCCAGACACACACTTACTCTCAGGCAGTTTTTATGGCACACGCTGCATGGTTGATTGGTCTGTGAACTCAATTACTGTAGCCTGGTTTAATGGAGTAGTGTGTAATGTGTACCGAAGCAGACAGTGGTTTGGGAGGTGCACTGTAAAAAAGGACACCTTAGGCCAACCTAAAATTTTTTTTTAAACTGGTTACAAGTAAATGAGTTAGGTTTTCTCTATAAAACAAAAACGACATTTGTTGAAAACAAATATATGATTCAATGTCAACTGTTATATTTGATTATTAATAAACATATATTTCAAGTTGTAACCTATTTCATTAATAAATAACAAATACAAACAAATATTTCATGTAAATACAACTCGTTCTTTAATCTTGTTCCAAGTCACTTTTTACTTAGGAATTACCGATACAGATTTCTTCAACTGGGTTACAAGCAATTGAATCAATTCCTTGTAAATTAAGAAATAACATTTTGTTCAATATCTTAAAATAATGTTTTCAAACATATTCTTTAAAGAAGACTTTCAAATGTAGTAATCACAACATAATAACTAAGCATTGCTGCCTTAATACAGAAACCTTATCTGACTCTCTCATGTCACATGCGTTACCAGTGGTGATATTAGCATGTAAATCTTGGTGGGGCAAATGCATTATTTATTTATTTTTTGTATGCCAGCAAAGCCACAACATAAAGCAACCCTATACAAAACATGAATTACACTATAACGGTCACAAACGGTGCCCACAAACTGTTAGCGCTAAATAAACTGTCCCAACAGCAGAGCTTTCTTTCCAGCACAATGGAGTGAATCCTTACCACCTCTACACCTGGCTATCAGCAGAGCCTTGTCTGGCAGTGAAACAGTTAATTCAGCCTCATTTACTGCCTTTTTTAAAAACATAGCTGATATGACTGATTTGCATAAACAAATGTGGTTTCTACTGATAATTGAGATGTACAAACTATGGCATAAGGGAAAGATGAGTGGATAAGAGGCAATCCGTAATTTCGATTAAGACATTAAACAGCGAGCTAAGATGGACGTAGTCAATATAACTATTTGTTCAGCTCTTTTGAAATGTACAGTGACAAAATTCAGAACATGAGCCGTTCTTATAGTATTCTCCCTGTACACCAAGTCAGAACCGTAGAATAAATAAAGTGGACAATATAAGCAGAAATTGAAAGCTCTTACAATATTCAATGATGACATTTCTCTAGAACAGGTGCAGAACAGAATAGACTACATGTGCACCACTAAGACAGAACAGTAGGCTAAGTTATGAGGGAGAAAGGGACCAAATTATTAGAGTGAGGCAAATGGGCTACTAACAGCTTACTACACAACACACACTTAGTAATACTTTCTTAGCTACAGTATGCATATCTCCCTGGCATATTACATCATTTATGCAGCAGCATGCAATAACACATTTTGTGCTCACTTGAACAGGAAGATGGCACAGCAGTCCTTCTTGCGGGCAAATTTTGTCATCAAACTTTGTCATCAAAGTTTGTCATTCTCTGGATTTATGGTGCTTTCAAGACAACTGGGAACTCGGAAAAAAAAACAAAGTTGAATCATGACGTCAGTGATCTTCAGGTCGGAGCTCTAGAAAGAGGCTCGACAGATGACCAGTTGTCTTGACTTTACTGAAGTCTGAGATTTCCCAGTTTGGAGTTTCCAGTTGTTTTGGAACTTAGCAGAAGTCATGCTGGATTGACAGCATGGCCAATGTATTCAACATTTTCTGGCCCATGGTGTTTACATGCGAATGTTTATCCTTTAAGCTTGTAAAAAAGACTCTTAAACCCAGACTTGGACCACACACCCTCTCCAACAAAAACTGTAGCAGGCTAGTGATTGCTTTGCAATGCTTGCAGTTAGCCACTGATTCCTTCCAAACCACTCGTTGTTGAATTTGTGATTTCCAACTTGTTGTGTAATGTTTATGTCCAAAGGCCGATGAGCACCGATACATTTTATCTATAATTTCTCTTCATATGACAAGGTTTGAAAATAATTTGCCAATAGATTGTTGACTTGATTAAATAAGGATTTGTTCTTAACTGACCTGCCTAGTTAAATAAAGGTTAAATAAAAAATTGAATAAAAAATCTATTCATAACTAAGATTTTGAAAGTATGATGTTGACATGAACAGTCCAATCAAAGTTTCGTGATATAATGTGATTTTACGTCATTTTACATGTGGCCAATGACCTTGAGCCTTCTTGGAAGGGCATTTCCAATATAAATATATGGCAGCACCAAAGGGGCTTGAACTTTCTGGCTCTCCCTGTAGATTTTGAGGCGACTTTAGTGTCCCCATGAGTGACAGAACACTGAGCCAATCACGGCACATCAAGAGAACATTACCAACCCCTACGCTCTGTTTTTTCTGATGGCTGCCCCATCACCACAGAAAGCACTGAGCTAGGCTGAAACACCTGCATTTTGGAGTTGACTTACTCAAGAAAGCAAAGCAGAGACCATGTTTGTATGTGGCTTTATTAACTCAATTATTTGTTTTACATTGTTAGAAAACTGATTTGTGACACGTATTAATGCCAAAATAACATGCTAAACAGGAAACAACAACTCTATTTTTTGCTAAACAGGTGAGCTCATAACAGCTGCCCTGAATGACAGTTCACCACTTGTCATTACCGCTGCTGGCAGTGCTTATGTTTTGCTAATAAATAGAGTAGACCACAATAACTGGAATGACATTTACACTCACTGCTGGGCAAAAAGCCACTCCCCCAATAAGCCACGCCTCCAACTCTTCTGATAAGCTGCCTCTGCTACATTGTCCTCACCACTATACAATGCGCATGCGCATGAGGTGCTGAAAGAAATTGAGAAGCTTTCATTCAACGGAAAAAATTACATTGATACTGTATGACGATTTTTTGTTATTTGATTTCAGACAAATGGAATAGAATAGGCTGGATGAACCAAAATGTCATTTTTGGTCATTCCAATCATTAAAAGCACTTGAGATTAACAACAGTGCAGTCCCACTTTTTACAGTGTGCACAGGTTAATGGAACAACAGCTTGAATGGTTGCACAAAGTGCATACTCAGAAGCACTCTCAAACATAACACACACACAAGCACGCGCGCACACATGCAAACACACTCTCAAAGGCACATTGTCCTTTATATTTTACACAATTTGAGGTTACATGTTCTGCTATCTCTCTTGAAAACCAGTTTTATTTTATGTAATTATGTGTGCAACCACTGTGGTGTACACATCATGTCCATTCATGGGTAGGCGGGTTAAAGTTTTACTCGCTTGGTTAATAAGACCTTGTTTTATCAAAGCAAGAGCCAATGAGACATGGATTCAAAATCTGGAAACAGACTCTCTAAGATGGCACTGACACATGGACCTGCCACTGTGTTCCTGATCTTTCTGAGGATATTGTCTATGACTGACTCTAAAAGGTACAGTATGACTAAACCGCTCCTCTCTCTCTATCTCTCTGTTTGTAAGCGGAACAAACTCTATGGATATATTTCAGGGAAGAGCCATTGCTAAGCTGTCCCTTGCCTTTTGGTAGGCCGTCATTGTAAATAAGAATTTGTTCTTAAATGAGTTACCTAGTTAAATAAAGGTTAAATACAATAAAATAAGTAGGTGTCACGACTTCTACCGAAAATGTTTTTAGACATTTTTTTGCAAATGCATTACAAATAAAAAACTCAAATATTAGATTTACATACAGTACCAGTCAAAAGTTTGGACACATCTACTCATATAAGGGTTTTTCTTTATTTTTACTACTTTCTACATTGTAGAATAATATTGAAGACATCACAACTATGAAATAACACGTGTAATCATGTAGTAACCAAAGAAGTGGTGAATAAATCAAAATATATTTTATATTTGAAATTCTTCAATGCAGCCACCATTTGCCTTGACAGCTTAGCACACTCTTGACATTCTCTCAACCAGCTTCATGAGGTAGTCACCTGGAATGCAATCCAATGAATAGGTGTGCCTTGTTAAAAGTTAATTTGTGGAATTTCGTTCCTCAATGCGTTTGAGCCAATCAGTTGTGTTGTGACATGGTAGGGCTGGTATACAGAAGATAGTCTGGACTTGGTCTTTTACCAAATTAGGCTATGGCAAGAACAGCTCACATAAGCAAAGAAAAACAACAGTCCATCATTACTTTAAGACATGAAGATAAGTCAATATGGAAAATTCAAGATCTTTGCAGTCGCAATGCGCTATGATGAAACTGGCTCTCATTGAGGACCGCCACAGGAAAGGAAGACCCAGAGTTACACCTGCTGCTGCAAAGGATAACTTCAATCGAGTTAACCCCAGATTGCAACCCAAATAAATGCTTCACAGATTTAAAGTAACAGACACATCTCAACATCAACTGCTCAGAGGAGACTGTGTGAATTAGGCCTTCATGGTGGAATTGCTGAAAATAAACAACTACCAAAGGACACCAATAAGAAGAAGAGACTTACCGGTGGAAATCTGACTTTTGGTCTGATGAGTCCAAATGGGACATTTTTGGTTCCAACCGCCATGTCTTTGTGAGACGCAGAGTAGGTGAACGGATGATCTCTGCATGTATGGTTTCCACCATAAAGCATGGAGGAGGAGGTGTGATGGTGTGGGGGTGCTTTGCTGGTGACCCTGTCGGTGATTTATTTAGAATCAAGGCACACTCTGCAGTGATACGCCATCCCATCTGGTTTGTGCTTAGTGGGACCATCTATAATTGTCCTGTTTTTCAACAGGACAATGACCCAACACACCTCCAGGCTGTGTAAGGGCTATTTGACCAAGAAGGAGAGTGATGGAGTGCTACATCAGATGACCTGGCCTCCACAATCACCCAACCTCAACCCAATTGTGATGGTTTGGGATGAGTTGGACTGCAGAGTGAAGGAAAAGCAGCCAACAACTGCTCAGCATATGTGGGAACTCCTTCAAGACTGTTGGAAGAGCATTCCTCATGAAGCTGGTTGAAAGAATGCCAAGAGTATGCAAAGCTGTCATCAAGGCAAAGGGTGGCAACATTGAAGAATCTCAAATCTAAAATATATTTGGATTTGTATAACACTTTTTCGGCTACTACATTATTCCATATGTGTTATTTCATAGTTTTGATGTCTTCACTATTATTCTACAATGTAGAAATAATAAAGAAAACCCCTTGAATGAGAAGGTGTGTCCGAACTTTTGACTGGTGCTGTAAGTATTGAGACCCTTTACTCAGTACTTGGTTGAAGCACCTTTGGCAGCGATTACAGCCTTGAGTCTTTTTGGATATGATGCTACAAGCTTGGCACACTTGTATTTGGGGAGTTTCTTCCATTTTCTCTGCAGATCCTCTCAGGCTCTGTCAGGTTGGCTTAGGAGCGTCACTGCACAGCTATTTACAGGTCTCTCCAGAGATTTTGACTGTGTTCAAGTCTGGGTTCTGGCTGGGCCACTCAATGACATTCAGAGACTTGACTTTTGGCAAACTCCAAGCAGGCTGTCATGTGCCTTTTACTGAGAAGTTGTTTCCGCCTGGCCACTCTACCATAAAGGCCTGATTGGTGGAGTGCTGCAGAGATGGTTGTCCTTCTCGAAGGATCTCCAATCTCCACAGATGAATTCTGGAGCTCTGTCAGAGTGACCATCGGGTTCTTGGTCACCTCCCTGACCAAGGCCCTTCTCCCCCGATTGCTGAGTTTGGTTAGGCGGCCAGCTCTAGGAAGAGTCTTGGTGGTTCCAAACTTCTTCCATTTAAGAATGTTGGAGGCCACTGTGTTCTTGGGGACCTTCAAAGCTACAGACATTTTTTGTTACCCTTTACCAGTTCTGTGCCCCGACACAATCCTGTCTCCTGAGCTCGAATTTTCAAACATTGCTTTTCAGAGGCCTTTGTGACCTGTCTATTCCATGAGGACTGCATGCTGCCCTGTTTAAACCCACCGGTGCTGTAGTCATCCACTGGTACAAACAGCAGATCCCTGTCCATAACTACTTCTAGTTTATTCCTCTTTCATGCAGTATTTCTCAATAGACAGTTCACCACCTTTCTGCCTTCGGTATGATTCCACATTCCAAATTCTCTCCAGACGTGTAAAACATTGAAAAGCTGGCACCCACTGGGCACCGTTTTGATTTACATTTGGTTGAGTTGACAACTAACACAATTTCAACGTGAAATCAACTAAAAATATCACCTTGTCATTGGATTTAGGTTCAAAGTTGATTACTTTTTTTCAATATCACATGACAATTTTGGGGTTGAAATGACGTGGAAACAACGTTGATTCAACCTGTTATTTCACAGTGGGCAGGCTTTGTAAGCCATGTCTACATCTGTTCCAATATACCTATGTTAAATTTGTCTGTTTATTTGTTTTGTAATATTTGTTCTTCAAACCTCTTTAGGAGAGCCAAGCGGAGTGTGATGATCTATAGAGTCTAATAAAAGCTTGAGCCTAGTATTGAAAATTGGGACAGTGTTTGTTAGTGTTCCATAATTAATTAGTCTACCCTCATGGTCGTGACTGCAGAGTGGAATAAAACACTCTTTTTCCACTGTAACACTTAACTGGGCCCTGCTGGCAGTAGTTTACAGGGCACACAATGTTTCCATAGGGACCATGGTCATATTTCCATGAAAGCCGAAGTTGTCAGACTAACAATGCAAGCATCCACTCGATAAAACAAAAAACATTACTGATTTACAATAACATGCCATGATTGGCCATGGAAACTCTAGAGGGCTAGTGAACTAATGTTATCAATGTAAAAAAATAAAAAAACACTCATGGTTCATACTTTATTTAACACTATCAATAACACTTTATTTCTATTTTGCAGCTCTCATCCAGTCAGTGAGAATAGAGATGACTTGGGAGGTCGTCTCCTGTTCATCTCAGAACGTCTATCCTGTCCCTCAGGTGGCATGGACAACAGACCCAGTGTCTGCCCCAGAAACACAGAACTCCACCAGCAAAACCCCAGACTCCAAAAGGTCTGTACACAGTGGAGAGCACAGTAAGGATCGTGGGTCATGTCTCTGACCACACCTACTTCTGCTCTGTCATCTCTACAGACAAGGCCCAGGTGTGGACATTCTCTATGAGGCAGCAAGGTATGGATCAACATCCTTGGAATGCAGTGTTATGTTTATAAAACCAAGTCTCACGAAAATTCACAGTGAGCAAGTTGTTCTCTCCTAGATTTAGCCTGAAAAGGCATTTTTACCAAGAACTGACTAAGCTTGTATTTGATATGCTCCTTGGAACAGGAACTAGGAATTATTGGTCAGTCTATTTAGTGTCTTTAGAGAAAACCTTCAACCTGTCCAGAGATATAGTGACATTTAAAGGTACTTTAAATATGTGCCTCATAATAGTGTGATACTTATGGTTAAATATTGTGCTTTTTAGGGGTCATGAAGGTTGTTGACAAAGGAGAGAGGTATCATTGACACAGGATTTGTGATGTTTAAACTTGCAGAGAAATTGATTGGACAGTCAAGAGCTGTCCATTCCTTGCATGGCTCCACAGAACCTCCAGAATTTCTCCCTCACATGGACCTTCACCAGGACTAATGAGCCCACAGTCATCCTAAACTACGACAGCAGAACCAGATGGACTTCCAACCTCTGGGAGGACCGGGCTAGACTGGAGCAGGACCAGGTTCTGATGGGCAACGGATCCCTCCTTTTTCGCAACCCAGAGAATCAGGAACCTATAACTGTATATTCTCAGGCTTTCAGAGCAGATTTTGTGTAGGTTTTCTACACTATTCATATACATCGCTACAAACAAACAAAGACAAGCAGATAGTTAATGAAGAAACACAATCTGTTTCACAGTGGAGGATGAGCACAACAGTGAGAGGTCATTGTGGGGAACAGCAGCCTTTGTAGCCTTCTTTTGGCTTCACAGTTTAAGACACAGAGGTAAGCGACTACAGACCTCTAAAAGTAATGTGACACCTGATTGTACTTTCAGCTATCTTTCCAGTAGGATAGCAAACGATGGACAATCGTAAAGACGGGCGACCGTTGCTTAATAAAGACCCTCACATGCAGGTAACCGAAGACTAGAGGGTCAGAACAGTAACACGTTTTAAACCGTTCTTGAGGAGGATGACTTGCTGTTCTAAAACGCTGTATTGTTGTGGTGTAGATACAGCAATAATCATGATTGGATCAACTTTACACCAACAAAATGGAGCAGGTCTGGATGAAACAGGATCTGCTGAACATAGACCACATACACTAACAAAATGGAGCAGATCTGGATGAAACAGGATCCACTGAACATAGACCACAAACACCAACAAAATGGAGCAGGTCTGGATGAAACAGGGTCCGCTGAACATAGACCACATACACCAACAAAATGGAGCAGGTCTGGATGAAACAGGATCCGCTGAACATAGACCACATACACCTACAAAATGGAGCAGCTCTGGATGAAACAGATGCAACAATATCATACGCCCAAGAAGGGGATATATCGGGACCATGTACATCAGGAGAGGATGAAGAAGTAGGACTTCATCATCCACACACATAAGGAGGTCCCGTCCGACCAAACACCAGAGGAGTCGATTCCTCTGGACCAGATGACTCAGAAAGAGGTGCACATGTCCAGGACTTAGTGGGAAGTGATGCACCAGGACCTTACATAACATGGGGTGGTCTACCAGAACTAGACAGCATATCATATTGGAATAGCGATTGAGGAGATACCGTACTTCTCACAGTGGTCACAGCTGATGGATACATGGCTACATCAATATCCTCACAGAGTCCATGTCTAATGCAGACCAATGTGTCCAGACCCATGAACAAAGCTACTATAGTTGCCTGAGAAAAGTTTTTGGATGGGTTGGAATAATGTTGGAAAGTAGCACAAATTCCTTGCCCCGTTTGATATTTGCCTTGAGTTACGGTAACCTACAGACATATTCTGACTAACATTTTAATACATTTATTAAAGATATCTGGGTCAAGTTGTGTATTTTCCAGACTCCTTGTTCATTGCTTGGGCAGAGTCACAGGAAATGAGACTGCAGGCTGCCCTGTGTTAAATGAGGTCAACGTGTGCATGTTTATCCTGGCCTCACACTGTGGAGGTAACACATCCCATTGGTTGCAACTTGTCCCACAAAACACGTATCTTGCATTGACCCTGTCATATCTATTGATAACTGAAACCCCAAAGTAAGGAGATGACAAGCCGTCTGGAGGAAGAACTAATGAAAGATGCGTGTGTGACCCTTGGGTCAGCAGAAAGGGGACATTTGATCTCCCTACAGAACACACAATCTCCTGCATTTGTTCTAACTGCACTGGGCAGTAAGGAATAAGCACTGTGTGTGTGGCTCAGGGGTATAGTGATCACATGTACTCTGTGACCATCACATGAACAGAAACAACACATGAAGTAGTCGGAGAGAATTGCTTGAAAGCATCAGGACATTAGCGCACAGAAGATACAGGAAATTGTGATCGAAATCACATGAGTTGAATTATCAGTTTCACTTCTCACTTATATCTTCACAACACACACAGCCACATCCATTTTTCCTTAAAGGCACCTAATCACATGCACCCTCAAGCAAAACAGACACAAACTCATCCTTGCAACACTACGTAGTTATGTGCTCTCCAACAGAGCACAGCCCAATTGATCCTTTGTGGGGGTTTTGAATGCAGCTGTGACTTTTTTTGCTTCAAATCAAGTGACTCTGTTGTCCTTTTGACCCTACTGGGTTTTCACAGAAAGACTTCTGCAATTAAAGTGAGTAAACTGGGCTTTCTGGACAATGTGGCCATGATTCCAAAAGGATGGTCAGGCTAAATTGTGCCAGGACAACCCTTCCCACTGGGGAAAAAGGGGTTGAATCAAAGTTGTTTGCAAGTCATTATTTTTTTTTCAATGTGATGATGTTGAATCAACGTGGAAAACTGATTGGATTTGCAAAACATCAACAGAGGGGATTTGTCTTTTTTTCACCCAACTTTGGACCTAAATCTAATAACATGGTGCAATTTTTTGTTGATTTCACATTGAATTCACGTTAGTTGACAACTAAACCAAATGTAAATTAAAACTAGACATCGAAATGGCATCTGTGCCCAGTGGGTTATCCCTGTGTATACACAGGAATTAGGATTAATGTACAGAACCAGTCAAAAGTGACGACACACCTACTCATTCAAGGGTTTTTCTTTATTTTTTTGTCACAGCCGTTGAATGAGGAGGACCAAAGCGCAGCGAGCATACATATTCCTATTTCGGATGACACCAACAATAAACCATACAAAACGACCATGACGCTTAAGGGGCTACAAACAAAGACAACCTCCCACACAAAAAGGAGGGAAAAGGGCTACCTAAGTATGGTTCCCAATCAGAGACAACGATAGACAGCTGTCCCTGATTGAGAACCATACCCGGCCAAAACATAGAAATACAAAATCATAGAAAAACAAAACAGAACGCCCACCCCAAATCATACCCTGACCAAACCAAATAGAGACATTAAAAGGCTCTAAGGTCAGGGTGTGACATTTTTACTATTTTCTACATTGTAGAATAATAGTGAAGACATCAAAACTATGAAATAACACATATGAAATCATGTAGTAACCAAAAATGTGTTAAACAAATATATTTTATATTATAGTCCAGGGGTTTTTAAACCTTTTCATCCTGGGACCCGAATGAGAAATTCTGTGTTTTCCTGGGTACATTTCATTGCCCTTATACCTCAAACAAATGCAATATAGACATATAACAATTAAATGAAATACCCATATAAATAGCTATTCATATTTATTTTTCCCCATTAAAAACACATATCTGTCTAGGTTGGAACTGTTGCTGTTAAAATACAATAAACAATTTTCCTTCTGAACTGGAATAAATTGATCATCTAACACAGATGTAGACCAGAAAACATACACATGCACACAGTCCTAATGAAAGGTGTGTGACCGGTTGAGGTTTTCAACAAGCAGGTCTATTCTGGGCTCAGTTTTTGACAGTGCAACCCTGAAGTCATGCTCAGCATTGAGTTTGTGGCTGTAATTGTTTTTTAAAAGTATGCCAGAGTTGAGAACCCTGACTCACATAGGTATGTGGTGCCAAACTGGATCAGAACATCTACTGCTTTCTCAGACAGGCAGGAGACAGCTTCCTGCTGTAGATGAGCAACCCAGAACTGTGTGAGTGTTTGCCTCAAAAAGCATCTCGCTTCAATCAGTTTATTCCAGTTCAGAATAAAACATATTACTTGTATTTTAACAGCAACAGTTCAACAATAATTTCTACAGCAAGATGCACAGTAGACCTGATCATGTTTCATCTTCATCTGTATTGTTACTAGGGTTGCACTGTCAGTAGCTAGCTAGCTTGCTTTGGCTAACGTTAGCTAGCTGGCTATTAGCTGTGTACAAGGGGATTGTTTGAAAGAGAAACTCACATCGACTACTACAAGAGATAGTAAGAATTAACACTAAACAGAGCAAACTAGAATGGTATTTGGCCTTAAGCAGAGAGTTCACAGTGGCAAAATACCTGACCACTATGACTGACAAAAAAATAAGGAAAGCCTCGACTATGTACAGACTCAGTGAGCATAGCCTTGCTGTTGAGAAAGGCCGCCGAAGGCAGACCTGGCTCTCAAGAGAGGACAGGCTATGTGCACACTGCCCACAAAATGAGGTGGAAACTGAGCTGCACTTCCTAACCTCCTGCCAAATGTATGACCATATTAGAGACACATATTTCCCTCAGATTACACAGATCCACAAAGAATTTGAAAAAAAAATCGAATTTTTTATCAACTCCCATATCATTTGGGTGAAATACCACATTGTGCAATCACAGCAGCAATATTTGTGACCTGTTGCCACAAGAAAAGGGCAACCAGTGAAGAACAAACAATTGTAAATACAACCCATATTTATGTTTATTTATTTTTCCTTTTGTAGTTTTACTATTTGCACATCGTTACAACACTGTATATAGACATAACATGACATTTGAAATGTCTTTATTCTTTTGGAACTTTTGTGTGTAATGTTAACTGTTCATTTTTTGTTTATTTCACTTATGTTTATTATCTATTTCACTTGTTTTGGCAATGTAAACATATGTTTCCCATGCCAATAAATCCCCTTGAATTGAATAGTACTCCCTTATTTCTGCTTATGTTATAAAATGACAACAATGCCTTGCTAGCTGACTTACTCTTCCACTGTCGAAGCACTGTTTCCTGAAGCATTCTGCCCTGTTCTGAAAGAACTCTCTTGGTTTACCACCATACTGTGGATGTTTGGTCAGGACATGTCATTTTAATTTGTTCCATTTTGAGAGGCTCATTACTAAGTACTTCCCCGCACAAAACACATTGTGGTTGTTATTTCTCAAAGTTTGTATTAATCCGTTCACCTACTCTTTGCCTCACAAAGACACAGAGGTTGGAACCAAAAATCTCAAATTTGGAATCATCAGACTAAAGGACAGATTTCTACCGGTCTAATGTCCATTGCTTGTGTTTCTTGGCCCAAGCAAGTCTCTTCTTATTAATATGTGTCCTTTGGTATAGTGGTTTCTTTGCAGCAATTTGCACATGAAGTTGTGATTCACGTAGTCTCCTCTGAACAGTTGATGTTGAGATGTGTCTGTTACTTGAACTCTGTGAAACATTTATTTGGGCTGCAATTTCTGAAGCTGGTAACTAATGACCATATCCTCTGCAGCAGAGGTAACTCTGGGTCTTCCTTTCCTGTGGCGGTCCTCACTAGCACCAGTTTCATCATAGCGCTTGATGGCTTCTTTAAATTTTCCGTATTGACTGACCTTCATGTCTTAATTAAAGTAATGAAGATGGTGCCGGAGTGGATGCCTGCCATTGTATGGGTTTTTAATTAATAACACCATTTTGTTTGTTTTTTCGCATTGTTTGTAACTTATTTTGTACATAATGTTGCTGCTACCATCTCTTATGACCAAAAAGAGCTTCTGGACATCAGAACAGCGATTACTCACCTCGAACTGGATGAATCTTTTTTTTTTATGAGTCGGACGAGAGGGATTTACTCCAGACACCCGACTAGGCCCTCATCCCCGCCATTTGCAGGAGAAAGAGACGGAGGTATCATGGAAGGAGATCGGTGTGCCTTGTAAGGATATGGCCACGAGTGGCTAATCTGCCTTTGTCATCGGTACTATTGGCCAACGTACAATCACTGGATAATAAAGTGTTTGAACTACAAGCACGTATATTCTACCAACGGGACATTAAAAACTGTAATATCTTATGTTTCACCGAGAAGTGCCTGAACGACGACATGAATAACATACAGCTGTTATACACTGTATCAGTAAGATAGAACAGCAGCCTCTGGTAAGACAAGGGGTGGCGGTCTATGTATATTGGTAAACAACAGCTGGTGCACGATATCTAAGGAAGTCTCGCCTGAGGTAGAGTATCTCATGATAAGCTGTAGACCACTCTATCTACCTAGAGAGTTTTCATCTATATTCTTCATAGCTGTCTATTTACCATCACAAACCAATGCTGGCACTAAGACCGCACTCAATGAATGAGCTGTATACGGCCATAAGCAAAGAGAGAAATGCTCATCCAGAGGGGAAAAAACTATAGACCCCCTTCACTCCACACACGGAGATACGTACAAAGCTCTGCCTTGTCCTCCATTTAGCAAATCTGACCATAATTCTATTCTCCTGATTCCTGCTTACACGCAAAAACTAAATCAGGAAATGAGTAGAGTTGCCGTATTCAAGAAGAGGGACTCTAACCCGGAAGCTTGTAGTAAATCCCGCTATGACCTCCGACGAGCCATCAAACAGGCAAAGCGTCAATACAGGACTACAATTGAATTGCACTACATCGGCTCCAATGCTCGTTGGATGTGGTAGGGCTTGCAAACTATTACAGACTGCAAAGGGAAGCACAGCCGTGAGCTGCTCAGTGACACAAGCCTACTAGATGAGCTAAATTACTTCTATGCTTGCCGATGTGAGTAACATCTTTAAACACGTCAACAACCTCGACAACAACCTCTCCCTCAACGTGGTCAAGACAAATGAGATGATTGTGGACTACAGGAAAAAGAGGACCAGGCACGGCCCCCATTCTCATTGAAGGGGCCATTCTCATTGAAGGGGTTGAGAGCTTCAAGTTCCTTGGTGTCCACATCATCAACAAGCTAACAAGGTCCAAGCACACCAAGACAGTCGTGAAGAGGGCACGACAAAACCTATTTCCCCTCAGGAGACTGAAAATATTTGTCATGGGTCCTCAGATCCTCAAAAGGTTCAGCTGCACCATCGAGAGCATCCTTAATCATTGCATCACTGCCTGGTACGGCAACTGCTCGGCCTCTGACTGCAACGCCCTACAAAGGACAGTGTGTACAGCCCAGTACATCATTGGGGCCAAGCATCCTGCCATCCAGGACCTCTATACCAGGCGGTGTCAGAGGGAGGCCCTAAAAATTGTCAAAGACTCCAGCCACCCTAGTCATAGACTGTTCTCTCTGCTTCTGCACGGTAAGCAGTACAGGAGCGACAAGTCTAGGTCCAAGAGGCTTCTAAACAGCTTCTACCCTCAAGCCATAAGACTCGCTGACTAATTACCCCCCGCACATTGACTCTGTACCGTTACCCCCTGTATATAGCCTCGCTATTGTTATTTTACTGCTGCTCTTTTATTTATTTATTTGTATTTTTCTTAAAACTGCATTGTTGGCTTGTAAGTAAGCATTTAACCTGTTATATTTGGAGCATGTTACAAATAGAATTAGATTTGATTTGATTTAATGATGGACTATTGTTTCTCTTTGCTTATTTGAGCTGTTCTTGCCATAATATGGACTGGGTCTATCTTCTGTTCACCACCCCTACATTGTCACAACACAAATGATTGGCTCAAACGCATTAAGAAGGAAAGAAATTCCACAAATTCACTTTTAACAAGGCACACCTGTTAATTGAAATTTATTCCAGGTGACTACCTCATGAAGTTGGTTGAGAGAATGCCAAGAGTGTGCAAAGTTGTCATCAAGGAAAAGGGTGGCTACTTTGAAGAATCTCAAATATAAGATATATTTTGATATTTTTTTGCACTTTTTTGTTTTTTACATGATTCCATACATGTTATTTCATAGTTTTGATGTCTTTACTATTATTCTACAAAGTAGAAAATAGTAAAAATAAAGAAAAAGCCTTGAAATGAGTAAATGTGTCCAAAATGTTGACTGGTACTGTACATGGAAACAGTTGAGGTCACTGTTTATAGGGTAACACTAATACAATCAAGGATGGCAACAAATTTAAGTGGTTAAATCATGTTCTTTATACTAGCTTAATTTATATCTGACTTAATGAAACAGAATTACAAAAGGGAAAGTATGTTAAATAAGAGCTTGCACCTCGTGGATAATTTATAGGCTGTAGACATTTCAAACAAATCTAAAATACAAATCTGTAGACAAATATATTTTTGGGAAGCTCACACACACATTTCCTCTTGAGTCCTGCCACTCCTCACAGAGAGGAGTAGAATAAGATGCAGGCGGCAGAGGACTGAGGAGGTGGAGATGTCTGACACCTCCTTTTTGCCAAATTTGTACCAGCCCTGTTTGATGGCGTTCTTACAGAAGGCTATGTCGTGACCACCATCCAGACCCTCATTGTGATTAGAGGTTGTACATCTTGAGCCTCTGTTTTGGGCCAATGACATACTGGGTCAGGTTCGAGTTCTCCTGAGGAAAGTCAACATTAGTCTGGAGCTTCTACCCTTGTCCGCCAATGTAGGATCATTCTATTAAGTACACCTCTATGGTTGGAATTTTTCAGATCTCCAATTTCCTCATGGCGTCTCTGCGAGCTTTGCAGTGACTGCAGAACTCCTTGTCGGGATTATCTAGCTTCTCCTCTGTACTGCACAGCTTCAGACAGTTCCACAGGGAGCACTCTTAAATGAAAGAACACATCCGCCACTTCATAACCAGTTATTATGCTGAGTATATGCACTGCTGTAAGTGTAACATTTTGATGTTTTATTGTTTTTGTTAATCATACTGCACGATTCCTCGTTTTTGTCATTTGAAAGCTTCTGTATTGCCCTCGTCTACAGCATATTACAATTTCCAGGGTGCATTTCTCAGTTAGTTTAGCTAGCTGGCTATCAAGCCCAGATTAATCTTAGCCTAAATATATTGCTTGTGTCGTAAGTTATAAATCCATTTCACATTCATTTTGGGTTGTAAATATATTATAATGCTTGCAAGAGTGTCATGCTGAATATATGTTCATATATGTTTGTCACCAATCAACTGCAGTACACAAACAAATAATTAGACGCTAACTAGAAATGCTATAACACAGAGTTACTGTATCTAGTTAGCATGCTAGCTAGCCTGATTGCTACATCAGAAATAATAGTGCTTGCAACAATAATAGCCAAGTTTCATGTTATCATCTTAAACAACAGTCCAAACAATATGTAGGCCTGTTAGAAGAGCAAAATATTTATTATGAAATGTACAGGCAAATCTTTACAGAATCCTCTGTCTCTCTGCCTGTATCATTGGTGCTAACACTAGCAATGCTAGCTGGCTAAGTAGCTAAGACTGCTGCATCTGACATTTTATTTGACCTTTATTTAAATAGGCAAGTCAGTTAAGGATTCTTATTTTCACTGACGGCCTAGGAACAGTGGGTTAACTGCCTGTTCAGGGGCAGAACGACAGATTTGTACCTTGTCAGCTCGGGGATTTGAACATGCAACCTTCCGGTTACTAGTCCAACGCTCTAACCACTAAGTGTTTTCAACGATAACAGACAAAAAAAAACTGCCTCAGCAACTGTCCAAGCAACCATTCAACAACACTGGAGGTATATTATAACTAATAAAATGTATGAAGATAACAAGTAATGCAATACAAAAATATAGGCTATTTGGAAAGGAACCTGACTTGAAAACGTTGCAGAGACGAAATTTCCAGTTTGGCTCATCATTAAACAGACATGAAATCATAGAATTACACAAAAACTGTGTCGGACATCATGGCTCTCTCAGCTGGGTTCTCAGTACGTTGCGCAGATAGGAATAAAGTACTCTCCGAGAATAAGAAATGCAGAGGTGTAAGTTTTCGTGATTAACGTACAGGAACTCAAATCCTTTTGTTCACCCGACCATCACAATCAAATGCAGACCGCATTTCCTCCCGAGACAGAACCCGACATCTTGCTCCCCGTATAAGCTAAACAGCTTCTTTGCCCGCTTCGAGGAAAACACACAGTGCCGCTGATGTAGGCCATCACCGCTCCCGTGGACTATGAGCTCTTGTTCTACAGGAGACATTTAAGTGTATTAAGGGGGGAAAGATACCTAGTCAGTTTTATGACTGAATGCATTCAACTGAAATCAGCCCACTGAATCAGAGAAGTGCGAGGGGTTGCCCTAATCGACATCCATGGTGACTGGTTTGTTAACTGCCTTTCTCAGGTGCAGAATGACAGATTTTTAGCTTCTCAGCTCAGGGATTCAATCCAGCAAACTTTCGGTTACTGGCCCAACGCTCTAACCACTAGGCTACCTGCCGCCCCCTCAGAGCATGCACAGACTAGCTGGCTGGAGTGTTTACGGACATATTCAATCTCTCCCTATCCCAGTCTATTGTCCCCACTTGCTTCACGATGTTCACCATTGTTCCTGTACCCAAGAAAGTGAAGGTAACTGAGCTAAATGACTATTGCCCTTCTTTCACCATGAAGTGCTTCAAGAGGCTAGTTAAATATCATAGCACCTTCACCTTACCCGACACCCTAGACCGACTGCAATTTGCATACTGCCCCAATAGATCCACGGATGATGCGATTGCCATCGCACTGTACACTGCCCTAACCCATCTGGACAAGAGGAATACCTATGTAAGAATGCTGTTCATTGACTACAGCTCAGCCTTCAACTCCATAGTACCCTCCAAGCTCATCATTAATCTTGGGGCCCTGGGTCTGAACCCCGCCCTGTGCAACTGGGTCCTGGACTTCCTGATGGATTGACCCCCCAGGTGGGGAAGTTAGGCAACAACACCTCCACTACGCTGATCCTCAACACATGGGCCACACATGCGTGCTCAGCTCCTTCCTCTACTCACCCATGACTGCGTGGCCACGCATGTCTTCAACTCAATCATCAAGTTTGCAGACGACACAACAGTGGTAGGCCTGATTACCAACAATGACGAGACAGCCTACAGGGAGGAGGTGAGGGCCCTGGTGGAGTGGTGCCAGGAAAATGACCTGTCTATCAACGTCAACTAAATGAAGGAGCTGATCATGGACTTCAGGAGACAGCAGAGGGAGCATGCCCCCATCCACATTGACAAAGCCACAGTGGAGAAGGTAAAAAGCTTTAAGTTCCTCTGCGTACACATAGCTGACCATCTGAAATGATCCACCCACACAGACAGCGTGGTGAAGAAGGTACAACATCGCCTCTTAAACCTCAGGAGGCTGAAGAAAATTGTCTTGACCCCTAAGACCATCACAAACTTTTATAGATGCACCATTGAGAGCACGGTCTGCCCAATGCATTACCAGGGCCACACTGCCTGCCCTCCAGGATACTGTCATGACGTTGGCCTGTGGGTAAGGTTTATGACCCCCCCCCCATCAATACCTTTCTCCCCTCTCTCTCTTGACTCTACTGAAGGACTCTTGAATAGCCTTTGTTAAACATAGAGAGTCTGGGAACATCAAATGGTGGGGGGAAAGGAACCATATTTCGGTAATCCAACCAGTGGAAAATATGCGTTGGTACTTAATATGATGTCAGTTCGGTTGTCATCTGAGACATTATGACTGATGACAGGACGACATAAACTGTATCTGGGAAAGTCTACACATTCACATGGAATTGTTGTGCAATTTAAATGTTTAAATATGAAACTCTTTGTGAAAAGATGAAATGTAATTTTAGCTTCCAAATGTGGCCCGCCCCTGTGAAGAGACATGGGTTATAAACTATGAAACACACCATTCTCTCCCTCCACTATATAAGCCCTTGACAGAAATGTAACCTCCTGTTCAGGTTAAGGTCCAATGTCAGAAGGATTCAGATAATAACTACAGAACGAAGCCAACCTCAGTGTGAGCTTTGGTTGCGAATGGTATGAACTTTGAACTCTTATTCACTACAGAAGTGATACCTCCTAGCCGTTGAGTTAGCAGCGGCCCTTTGTAAACGTGGGCTAGGAAAGGACGGATGACATATCCAGTCTAACATACAAAGACGATACTACAACGTATCCAATTTACCATCAGAGACATTCTTCCGAGGCCAGGAAGATCTCTGTTGGCTAACACGGCCAGCATCTACGACGAACCTACCGAAGCGCAGCTCAGAGTAAATATGTATTGCATTTTCCTTTTCCAAATGGGCGGTAATTTAGAATGCATAAGATACTGTATTTATGATAGCATGGCTTCTCCCTTTGTTCCTCAGTCTTCCCGCTCTTTCACTCAAACCCAACCCCCTTTCCTTTGTGTAACCAGCAGTCATGTCGGCTCCGTCCACCAGAGACGTTTTCTGTATGACCCAATTTGCATTCTGTGTATATGTAATTCTGTGTGATTAGTTAGGTATTTTGTAAATAAATAATTAAACCCAAATTTTGTATTGCTGATTCAACTTCTATCCGGGGTTCGTGAAGATAACCAAGAATTTACAACTTTCAGATGAGACTGAAATAAGGTGACGATTAATATTGACTGCTATTGATGTAAAATATGACTAGGTCTTTAAGAGTTTATTCGGAAGATAACAGCTCTTTAAACACTCTTTCGTGGTGCCACGAATTTCTAGTTAATTACATTTACATGATTAGCTCAATCAGGTAATATTAATTACAGAGAAAGGATTTCATTGAATAGCATGTCATATCACTTAATCCAGCATAGCCAAAGACACGACAATACCTACAGCATCTAGTTTCACAGGATGGCCAAAATGATCATCAACAACCTCAGCCACCCGAGCCACGGCCTGTTCACTCCACTATCATCCAGAAGGCGAGGTCAGTACAGGTGCATCAAAGCTGGGACCAAGACACTGAAAAACAGCTTCTATCTCAAGGCCATCGGACTGTTAAATAGTCACCACCCAGCCTCATCCCAGTACCCTGCCTTGAACTTTAGTCACTGTCACTAGCCGGCTACCACCCGGTTACTCTATCATGCACCTTAGAAGCTGCTGCCATATGTACATAGTCATGGAACACTGGTCACTTTAATAATGTTTAAATACTGTTTTACCCACTTCATATGTATATACTGTATTATAGTTAAGGCCTATCCTATTTAACTATTGCTGTACATACACTATTCTTCAGACATACTACATATTCTATCCATATACTGTTCATTTGTCTATACATCCCATGACATATACAGTGTATTCGGAAAGTATTCAGACCCCTTCCCTTTTTCCACATTTTGTTACATTACAGCCTTATTCTAAAATTTATTAAATAACATTTGTCCTCATCAATCTACACACAATACCTTATAATGACAAAGTGAAAACAGACATTTAGACATTTAGCAAATGTATTAAAAAAAAATAACTCCTCAGTAAAACTCGCATGACAGCCCGCTTGGAGTTTGCCAAAAGGCACCTAAAGGACTCTCAGACCATGAGAAACAAGATTATCTGGTCTGATGAAACCAAGATTGAACACTTTGGCCTAAATGCCAAGTGTCACATCTGGAGGAAACCAGGCACCATCCCTACAGTGAAGCATGGTGGTGGCAGCATCATGCTTAGGGTATGTTTTTCAGTGGCAGGGACTGAGAGACTAGTCAGGTTTGAGGGGAAGATGAATGGAGCAAAGTATAGAGAGATCCTTGATGAAAACCTGCTCCAGAGAGCTCAGGACCTCAGACTGAGGCGAAGGTTCACCTTCCAACAGGACAACGACCCTAAGCACACATTCAAGACAACGCAGGACTGTCTTTGCGACAAGTCTCTGCATGTCCTTGAGTGGCCCAGTCAGGGCCCGGACTTGAACCCGATATAACATCTATGGAGAGACCTGACAATAGCTGTGCAGCGACGCTCCCCATCCAACCTGACAAAGCTTGAGAGGATCTGCAGAGAAGCATGGGAGAAACTCCCCAAATACAGGTGTGCCAAGCTTGTAGCATCATATCCAAAGAAGACTCAAGGCTGTAATTGATGCCAAGGGTGCTTCAAGAAAGTACTGAGTAAAGGGTCTGAATACTTAAAAACTTCTAAAAAACGTTTTTTTCTTTGTCATTATGGGGTAGTGTGTGTAGATTGATGAGAGGGGAAAACAAAGACGATACACTCATGTATCACTGAAAAAAAGTGTTATGAGTGAGTGCACCACAAACATCTTTCCAGGATGTTGCTGCATCCTCTTGCCAATGAAGCCTCTTCCAACACCACGGGTAAGGAAATTGTATTCATCTGCAAAAGGGATGTTTTGCTTTGATGTCAAATCAAATCAAATCATATTGTTGCTACCTTAGCTATTGTGCGTACTAACTTACACATGCAACTCAGTGACGCTAGCATATTGACATGCATGGAATTAAAAGACAGCAATATCATCATTCAAAATTATGTGATTAAAATATCCAGTAAATCATTAGCTATTATCACGTTTCAGGAGAAGACCCAGATGCAGACAGTGTCGACGTAGCAAAAGTTTATTACTAGAACAGAGGCAAAACAACAGACAGGCAGAGGTCAGTAATCCAGATCAGAGTCCAAAAGGTACAGAACGGCAGGCAGTCTCGGGGTCAGGGTAGGCAGAGGTCAATAATCAAGGATGGTGTGACAAGGTACAGAACGTCAGGCAGGGTCAGGGCTGGCAGAATGGTGAAAAACAGAAACTAGAAAAAGACAGGAGCAAGGGGGGAAACCGCTGGCAGGCTTGATGAACAAAACTAACTGGCAACAGACCAACAGAGAACACAGGTATAAATACACTGGGAGAAGATAGGCGACACCTGGAGGGGGGTGGAGATGAGCACTTGGACAGGTGAAACAGATCAGAGTGTGACAGCTATCACATTAAATCACATTAAACATGATAGCTAACGTTAGCTATGTAGCTAGTTAAGCACCTGCTAGCTAGTCGGTGGCACTGAAAGGTTGAAACTGATATAGCAAAGTTTCAGTTTATGAACTGATAGTTGCCTAAACAGAGAGCTCCTGTAAATATACTGAACAAAAATATCCACTCAGCGTTCAACAATTTCTAAGAGTTTACTGAGTTACAGTTCAGATAACTAAATCAGTCAATTGAAATAAATTACTTAGGCCCTAATCTATGGATTTCACATGACAGGGCAGGGGGGCAGCCATGGGTGGGCCTGGGAGGGCATAGGCCCACTCACATGGCAGCCAAGCACGCCCACTTGGGAGTTTTTTCCCACAAAAGGGCATTATTACATACAAAAAAATACTCCTCGGCAATGCTGTTTAATCAGCCTTTTGAGATGCCACACCTGTCAGGGATGTAAACAAATTTGTGCACAAAATTAGAGAGAAATAAGCTTTTTTTCTGCAATTTTTTTATTTTACCACATGAAACATGGGACCAACACTTTACATGTTGCATTTATACTTTTGTTTCTGTTTCTTTATGGTGCTTTTAAAAAAAATCGGTAGTTTTTTTATAACATTGACGTTAAAATGGGCATATTTCTGGTTGTTTTGACCCACAGATTTGCAGATAGACTTTCAGGTCAACTCTTTTTTGGCTTGGCTAGGTAGCAGCTGGCTAAGTGATTTTGTTCCAGTGATGCATCTGGACACTCTAACAGCCTTTTTGTTTCACCTGGCTTCTGGTTCTTATGAAAACATCAATTGAAGAGGTCCTCAATGGTTACTAGTCATGGGACCGTGTTCACCAGAAACAAGTTCTTGTAAACTGTTTGCCACTAGTGGAAATAGATATTGTTGCCACAGGTTTGCCGCAGATTACAATAGAATGTCGAGAGACTTGTTTGCCAGAAGATAAAACTCTGGTGAACTGTTTGCCACGAGCGGCAATAAATATTCTTGTTACCAAAGGTTTGTCGCAAATTCACCGCTCGTGGCAAACATTTGAAAACTTCTGGAAACATTTTGTAGCACACTATTAAGTTTGCAGCTAATTTGACACAAACTTGTGGGAAGTTTGCAGCGACAAATTCATTGTTGTAAGCGCTGAAATAACTTCTAATATACCGTATGTGGAGGGTGCAATGCTTTACCAATTGCCTCAATCTATAGATCAGGAGCTCACTCTTGAACAATGGACATTATGCTAAATATAGTGATATAGTGACTGTTCTGTCGGTCCCTTCCTGAGCTCATGATGAACTAACAGACATTTAGCCAACTAGAAAGACTCTGGTCCATTCCCGGAGCCTAAACACAGTATGGGTGTTTCGACCTGCGATAACAAAGCTGAGTGAACACACAATCTGTTTCTGCTTAGGTGGGTTTTTAACAGAGTGGCTAAGGGGTGCATAATCCAAGAGATTTAGTGTCTAAGGGGGAGACATCCTACAAGTCACAGACAGGAATGTATCTTCTTTGCAAATGTTTTCTTTTGTCAACCGCACCACAGACACTGGCCCTGGGCGGCCGTTCCGTCGGTGTTATTTACTGACCCAGAGAAACGTCTCTGTTCAGCGTGGTGTCAGCCAGGGTGATCTGGCCTAAAGACCAGGCTCAGCTTTTGGTATAGAGGCCACTATTTTCACACTGTGACAGTGTTGCACATGCCATTCCTCACATAGATGAAAAGGGTCTCGCAATACAGCATGACCTGATGTGCTCACAGGTACAGGAATCACTTTCGTACTGTGATCCACTGTCTGATTGTCGTATTTGATCAACGCGTTTCTAACTTCTCGTAGTTTTCTGATTATCTGTGGACTTAGGTTGTAGTCCCTCCCAAACCGCAGTGGAGTTTGTATTCGTATTTACAAAGGATTCCCATTAGCTGCTCTTCCTGGGGTCCAGCAACATTAAGGCAGTTAAACACAATTACAAAGTTATGGAGTAATATGACGGAGTAACCAGGGACCTTTCTCTCCTGAAACACTCGCATTCCTTTTTTCCAGCATATTCTCCGTCCGTCCTGACTCTGTTCATCAATGTCTAGCAGAGTCTGTTCATCAATGTCTAGCAGAGTCTGTTCATCAATGTCTAGCAGAGTCTGTTCATCAATGTCTAGCAGAGTCTGTTCATCAATGTCTAGCAGAGTTTGTTCATCAATGTCTAGCAGAGTCTGTTCATCAATGTCTAGCAGAGTCTGTTCATCAATGTCTAGCAGAGTCTGTTCATCAATGTCTAGCAGAGTCTGTTCATCAATGTCTAGCAGAGTCTGTTCATCAATGTCTAGCAGAGTCTGTTCATCAATGTCTAGCAGAGTCTGTTCATCAATGTCTAGCAGAGTTTGTTCATCAATGTCTAGCAGAGTCTGTTCATCAATGTCTAGCAGAGTCTGTTCATCAATGTCTAGCAGAGTCTGTTCATCAATGTCTAGCAGAGTCTGTTCATCAATGTCTATCAGCTTCACCCATGTGTGTGTGTTTTTTTATTTATTTTTTAGAGCTTGGGTCACAGCAGAACTCCAGGACTCTACCGCACTCTCTCTTTCCGAACAGAGGCCATCACTGGACCTGATTGAGACTGGAGGAGGCCTGAAGGTGCAGACGACCGCCTCCAATGGCCTTCCTGGGCAGTGGCTGGCTCAGTGTGGCCATCACCCTTATACCCCTAAATTAAGGGATGTCCTATATACACATACACACACAAATAAATAACTCAGATGCATTTACATAAATAAAGGCCAATTGATATCTAGAGAACACACACAAAGTTCTGTACACTTCCTCTTACCTCCCCAAGGGATCTACTGAACTGCAAGTGGCCCGTTGTGAGTGTCTCTCTTGGCTGCTACACTCTTAGAAAAAAGGGTTCCTAAAGGGTTCTTCGGTTGCCCCCATAGGAGAACCTTTTTTGGTTCCATGTAAAAGCCTCTGTGGAAAGGTACTACATGGAACCCAAAAGGGTTCTACCTGGAAGCAAAAAGGGTTATTCAAAATGGATTGCCATAATATCATAGTTTTGTGCCTTTTAAATGTAAAACCAGTGTTATATTTAGACGGCCAAGAACAGTACAAAATCCTACTCTATTTATGAAAGATAATGTGTTTCTGTTTCAAATAGGGTTCTATAGAGATACCACTGCTGTAGCTTTCAAAGACCAGACTTTTCTTCTGTCTATCAACACACACACACACACACACTGATCTGAACCACTCTGGCCTTGTCTCGGGATATAATCTCCTGTAGTTAGAGGAAGGAAAACAAACTGTGAGAATGAATAGTTTCCTGTCCATGGTTACCCATCAGGCCAGGCTGTTGACATAGGCCCGCCCTATTGTGATTGGGCGAGGCTTTTGGTGGGGTGAGACGTCATACGTCTGTGACTCAGACTCTGCCTAGGAGTATTACTGAAGCTGATCATACACCCACTCCTCTATTTCCTCCCCTCCTCTGATCCTTCTCACTGGGATCTCGCTAGCCTGCGTGAGGACAGGTAAACATTTACAGTAGTAGGGGGAGACAGATAGAAGTACAGATGGTACAGATAATACAGATAGTAGCGATAGAGATTTCTATGCACGCCGTTCATAGGCACACAAATATAGTAAGCAGGGTGTCTGTCTGAACCAACTCTTTATGCCTGTATTCGCTCCCCTCCTCCACAGTGCAGTGTATGAAATAACATTCCATACCGACTTGTTCACCACTCAACTGCTACTCATCATCTCTGCGTCATTGGTTGGACAGATAAAAAAACAGGTTGGACTGTGTGTTGGATTGTGTTGCACTGGTATATGTTGATTAAAGCGTTGGTGTGTTCAATATTGTATACTGTCACACACTAATACTGAGTGTGTGTGCCTGTGTGATGCTAATACTGTATGCATTAGTGTGTGTGTGTGTGTGTGTGTGTGTGTGTGTGTGTGTGTGTGTGTGTGTGTGGAGAGATTTTTAACAGACTCCAGAGCAGTGTCTGGAAGTAATCAGCTGGTCTGGGCTGCGCTCCAGAGCCCCCTCCACATGATAAAACAGGAGTTGTGAGTGTAATGGAGAGCAAAGCCTGAAGGGTTTCAGTGGGGTGAGACCCCTTCCATCCGCTAGTCTCCAAAACCTGACCGTAGGCAACAGAGGCTACACTGTCAAGCTTTTCCCTGTAAATTCAGAGCTACGAGCTTAATACTGTAACTGTGTGTTACTGTAAAATATACTACAGCATCACTTGGGTACATTTACGGCAGAGGCGTGCCTCTGAGGCGGTGAAACACACAACGGGACAGTTTGGAGAGGAGAGCTCCCAGGAGAGAGAAGTCAGTGCAGCATCAGGGTGTTCATCATGGGGCTCTGTAACAATCCTCCTCAGTTCTGATTGGTCAGCTCTTCTCACCCCTAGGACAAGAATAGACAGATAGAGACAAGGGACATATCAAGCTGGTGTGCGTGTGTGTGTGCGTGCGTGCGTACGTGCGTGCGAAGCTTTCATTCAAACTCAGTGAGAGCTATGGAAAGAATGGGGCAATGTAGATATTGAGAACAGCTGGCTTCCTCTGGGCCACCTTGTCATCTGTACACCCATATACCCATTATCAACTCAGCAAAAAAAGAAACGTCCTGTCACTGTCAACTGCGTTTATTTTCAGCAAACGTAACATATTTAAATATTTAAATGAACATACCTAGATTCAACAACTGAGACAAACTTAACAAGTTCCACAGACACGTGACTAACAGAAATTGAATAATGTGCCCTGAATAGAGGGGGAGTAAAAATCCAAAGTAACAGTGTGGCCACCAGCTGCATTAAGTATTGCAGTGCATCTCCTACTCATGGACAGCAACATATTTGCCAGTTCTTGCTGTGAGATGTTACCCCACTCTTCCACTAAGGCACCTGCAAGTTCCCCAGATGTTTCTGGGGGGGAATGGCCCTAGCCCTCACCCTCCAATCCAACAGGTCCCAGACGTGCTCAATGGGCTTGAGGTCTGAGCTCTTCGCTGGCAATGGCAGAACACTGACATTCCTGTCTTGCAGGAAATCATGCACAGAACGAGCAGTATGGCTGGTGGCATTGTCATGCTGGGGCCTCATGTCAGGATGAGCCTGCAGGAAGGGTACCACATGAGAGAGGAGGATGTCTTCCCTGTAACGAACAGCGTTGAGATTGCCTGCAATGACAACAAGCTCAGTCTTATGATGCTGTGACACACCGCCCAAGACCATGATGGACCCTCCACCTCCAAATCGATCCTGCTCCAGAGTACATGCCTCGGTGTAACGCTCATTCCCTCGACGATAAACGTAAATCCGACCATCACCCCTGGTCGGATTTCTTTTGGTGTTTTTCAGAGTCCGTAGGAAGGCCTCTTTAGTGTCCTTAGTTTTCATAACTGTGACCTTGATTGCCTACCGTCTGTAAGCTGTTAAGTTTCTTTACGACCGTTCCACAGGTGCATTGTTCATTCATTGTTTACGGTTCATTGAAAAAGCATGGGAAACAATGTTTAAATCCTTTACAATGAAGATCTGTGAAGTTATTTGGATTTTTACTAATTATCTTTGAAAGACAGGGTCCTGAAAAAGGGCAGTTTCTTTTTTTGCTGAGTTTAGTTTGTGATTTGAATTTAGGAATTGAACAAATACAGTGAAATCGGAAGGTATTCAGACTTGGCTGTGTGCTTTGGGTAATTGTCCTGTTGGAAGGTGAACCTTCTCCCCGGTCTGAGATCCTGAGCGCTCTGGAGCAGGTTTTCATCATGGATCTCTCTGTACTTTGCCTTGTTCATATTTGCCTCGATCCTGACTAGTCTCCCAGTCTCTGCCACTGAAGAACATCCCTATAGCATGATACTGCCACCACCATACTACACTGTAGCGATGGTGCCAGGTTCCTTCAGACGTGATGCTTGGCATTCAGGCCAAATAATTAAATCTTGGTTTCATCAGACCAGAGAATCCTGTCTTAGTCTTAGTTAGGTGGCTTTTGGCAAACTCCAAGCTGGCTGTCGTGCCTTTTACTTAGGAGTGGCTTCTGTCTGGCCACTCTACCATAAAGGTCTGATTGGTGGAGTGCTGCAGAGATGATTGTACTTCTGGAAGGTTCTCCCATCTTCACAGAGGAACTCTGGAGCTCTGTCAGAGTTGCCATATGGTTCTTGGTCACCTCCTTGACCAAGGCCCTTCTCCCCCGATTGCTCAGTTTTGCCGGGCGGCCAGATCTAGGAAGAGATTCGGTGGTTCCAAACTTCATCGATTTAAGAATGAATTACCTTTATTTAACTTGGGACCTTCAATGTAGTTACCCTTTAGTTACCCTTCCCCAGACCTGTGCCTGGACACAATCCTGTCTCAGAGGAGAGAGGACATTTATTTTGACCTCGTCACTGGTGTATTTTATTTTTCCTTTACTCCAGCTCCCCGCTGCCTTATCCTTATCCTTATCCATCTAGTCCTTAGTTCCACTGAGGTCTGTTTTTTGTTACCCCGTACCCTCCGTATTCACCCTACTTTCCACGTGTCTAGGATTACGCCCGTGTCTCACAGTCCTTTGTCTTCTGTCTCCAGGCCCACTCCCCGTCCCCATGCCATTGATGGCCATCCAGCCAACACGGTAAAACGCCTCCTGGGTGTTCGACCACGGGGCAGGGGTTTCCAGTACCTGGTTGACTGGGAGGGTTAAGGACCATATGAGAGGTGCTCGGTTCCCGCTAGAGACATCCAGGATCCAGCCCTCATCACCGACTTCCACCACCGACACCCCGGTCAACCAGGTATGTGCCCAGGTAGGTCGCCAAGTGGCGCCCCTAGAGGGGGGCGGGGGGTATTGTCACACCCTGATCTGTTTCACCTGTCCTTGTGATTGTCTCCACCCCCTCCAGGTGTCGCTTATTATCCCCGGTGTATATATCCCTGTGTTTCCTGTCTCTCTATGCCAGTTAGTCTTGTTTGCCAAGTCAACCAGCGTTTTTCCTTGCTCCTATTTTTCCCCCAGTCTCTTTTGGTTCTAGTCCTCCTGGTTTCGACCCTTGCCTATCCTGACTCTGAACCCGCCTGCCTGACCACTCTGCCTGTTCTGTCTTCAAACCTGTCTATCCCCTTGTACTGTTTGGACTCAGATCTGGTTACTGAACCTGCCTGGCCTGGCCTCGTGACTGCCCTTTGTCTGGTACTGTTTTGGACTCTGACCCGGTTTATGAACTCTCGCCTGTCCCCGACTTACCTTTTGCCTACCTCTTGGATTAATAAATATCAGCGCTCAACCATCTACTTCCTGTGTCTGCATTTGGGTCTCTCGCCTTGTGTCCTTATATCTACAGTATTAATGCTTTAAAAAACCTTTACTGTATTTGCCTGTGCATTCTGTGTTTTACTGTTACAGAAAAGTTTTAAAGTGTAGGGTCTGGTTTCAATTATGAACTCTTTTGGCAAGGGTATAAGGGAACATTTTTTCCAGGGTGAGTCCTCTTCAGACAGACAACCCTCCTAACAAATCATGAGGCAGACATCCCAGAACATAACGAATCGAAACGAAAGTTTGCAGGAAAAACCTTTGCAGTGGTTTTAGTGAAATAAAAATAACCTCTGTGATCTCTAGCTACTATTTAGTATTTTATTCAAACAGATAAAGGTAGGGATGTGGGCAGTGACGCAAGTCCTCTATGCCAAAAGACTCCGTCACTGAAACTTGACCCACTGTTGCCCTGGGTCGGGTTTTCAAGACTTGCCTTTCACTGCCTAACTTTCACTTGTACAAATACACCACACACACACACACACACACAATGGTCCACACTCTGAGAGATGAAAGTCTGTGAATGTGTTAGTTTGTCCCTGCATTGGTCAGTTCTCCTTTGTATCAGTTTACAGTTTTTCCCAATTGTTAACACACGTTGGCTGAAACTACATCTCAGGTACTCCAAATAGTTATCCAATTTCCCCAACCCCCACAAACATCGTGCAAAATGAAACACAGCAATCAAAATCATGTACCCCCTGCTCAAAATGAAACTCTGCATACAAATTGGACACACGTCACATGAATCTAACATAGTGACAACCGAGATCACACTAACGTGTCATATTCAAAACACCACTATCAGAACCTATTTCAGTGTAAAGACTAAGATTTTTTAGATTATATTGTATACTGTTTGTGTGTACTCAAACAAGAAAGGAACACAAACACAATATGTTTTATTTTATATATTTCAGCATGACTCAATAGATGTCATAATGTAAGCACACATACAGTAAATATATTTTGAATATACAAAGGAAAAAAAATAGGCCTATTTGTACTACTGTACTGCATGTTAGATCAATTTAACAGAATAGATATAGAACCTGTAAAAACCATATGTCAAGAAACAAATACTCCATTGCGAAAACAAAATCAGCCAGGCGATATTCTCCTTGGCAAGACAGCAGGGGAAATATCTTCTGGCATGACGCATCCACCCCTGACAGGACTCTGCTGGAATGTCACCACAGGCCTCCTCCATTGCCTGGAAGGGCAGTACGTTCAAGGGGTTTGCGATCATAAACCTTCCACCGCTTTGCTGAAAACAACTCCTCAATGGGATTGAGAAATGGGTAATAATGGTGGGAGATAGAAAATTGTAAACATGGGATGGTCATGGAACCAGCTGCTGAACTGAGCAGCCCAATAGAAACATTGTCCCGAATTAGAACATACATTTGCTGCTCAGGATCACCTGGCCCTCTCTGCTCTGGCTGAAAAAGATTGTCTTGTAAGGTGTTCAGGAAATGAACGCGATGGGCAGTGTTGTATGGTTTAAGGGTGGTTAGTGGATGACCCTATTGTGGCTCATAGCTGCTCATATGGTGACATTTCCCCCGCGCTGGCCAGGTACCTCAATGGTGGCGTGTTAACCAATGATATTCCTGCCTCTCTTCCTAGTCTTCGCTAAATTGAAATCCAGCCTCATCTATGAATATTTTTTTTATTTCATCTTTATTTAACCAGGTAGACCAGTTGAGAACAAGTTCTCATTTACAACTGCGACCTGGCCAAGATAGCGCAAAGCAGTGCGACACAAACACAGAGTTACACATGGAATAGACAATAACACAATAAAAAAGTATATATACAGTGTGTGCAAATGTAGTAAGATTAGGGAGGTAAGGCAATAAATAGGCCATAGTGGCGAAATAATTACAATTTAGCAATTAAACACTGGAGTGATAGATGTGCAGAAGATGAATGTGCAAGTAGAGATACTGGGGTGCAAAGGAGCAAGAAAATAAATAACAGTATGGGGATGAGGTAGTTGGGTGGGCTATTTACAGATGGGCTGTGTACAGGTATAAAGATCGGTAAGCTGCTCTGACAGCTGATGCTTAAAGTTAGTGAGGTAGATATGAGTTTCCAGCTTCAGTGTTTTTTGCAATTCGTTCCAGTCATTGGCAGCAGAGAACTGGAAGGAAAGGCGGCCAGTCATTTGGCTTTGGGGATGACCAGTGAAATATACCTGCTGGAGCATGTTCTATGGATGGGTGCTGCTATGGTGACCAGTGAGCTGAGATAGCAAAGACTTCTAGACGACCTGGAGCCAGTGGGTTTTACGATGAATATGAAGCGAGGGCCAGCCAACGAGAGCATAAAGGTCGCAGTGGAGAGTAGTATATGGGGCTTTGGTGACAAAACAGATGGCACTGTGATAGACTACATCCAGTTTGTTGGAGGCTATTTTGTAAATGTGTAACGGCTTTCTAGGTGTGGTGAAGGAGAGTCGGACCAAAACGCAGCGTGTAGATTGCGATCCATTTTTAATCAAACAAACGTAAACACGAAATAACACAAACACTACAAAACAATAAACGTAACGAAAACCGAAACAGCCTATACTTGTCAACTAACACAGCGACAGGAACAAAGACACTAAGGACAATCACCCACGTCAAACTCAAAGAATATGGCTGCCTAAATATGGTTCCCAATCAGAGACAACGATAAACACCTGCCTCTAATTGAGAACCACTCCAGACAGCCATAGACTTTGCTAGATAACCCACTACGCTACAATCCCAATACTAACACCAAAACCCCAAGACAAAACACACCCCAATACAAAAACCCCATGCAACACCCTGGCCTGACCAAATACATAAAGATAAACACAAAATACTTTGACCAGGGCGTGACAAAATGACATCGCCAAAGTCAAGGATCGGTAGGATAGTCAGTTTTATGAGGGTATGTTTGGCAGTTTGAGTGAAGGACGCTTTGTTGAGAAATAGGTAGCCAAATCTAGATTTAATTTTGGATTGGAGTGTGTCTAACCAGACACTTAGAATATGTGGACAACTGCAAATACCTAAGTCAGAACCGTCCAGAGTAGTGATGCTAGACGGGCGGGTGCGGGCAGTGATCGGTTGAAGAGCAGGCATTTAGTTTTACTAGCATTTAAGAGCAGTTGGAGGTCACAGAAGGAGTGTTGTATAGCATTGAAGCTCGTCTGCAGGTTTGTTAACACATTGTTCAAAAAAGGGCCAAAAGTATACAGAATGGTGTCGTCTGCGCCGAGGTGGATCAGAGAATCACCAGCAGCAAGAGTGACATCATTGATGTATACAGAGAAAAGAGTCGGCCCAAGAATTGAACCCTTGGCACCCCCATAGAGACTGCCAGAGGTCTGGACAACAGGCCCTCCGATTTGACACACTGAACTCTGGGATGGGACTTACATCAAACTCCATGATTCTTTGAAATGACAGTAAATACTGTAATTTATGTATAGTAAAGTTCACTGGCAACATCAATGAGTCTCTAATTTTTCAAGAGTGTAATACAAGTGCATTACTTACTTGCACATTCGTACTGTTTAATCTTCACTCTTTGGGAATTCCTTTCAAATGGGCAGTGGCGACCCGTCATTCAGGGCAGGTGGGGCAGAATCAGTCAAAAGTTTGGACACACCTACTCATTCAAGGGTTTTTCTTTATTTTTACGATTTTCTACATTGTAGAATAATAGTGAAAACATCAAAATCATGAAATAACACATATGGAATCATGTTGTAACCAAAGAATTGATAACTCCTTATGGCTGGCGGCAGTATTGAGTAGCTTGGATGAATAAGGTGCCCAGAGTAAACTGCCTGCTCCTCAGTCCCAGTTGCTAATACATGCATATTATTAGTATATTTGGATAGAAAACACTCTGACGTTTCTAAAACGGTATGAATTATGTCTGTGAGTATAACAGAACTCATATGGCAGGCAAAGACCGGAGAAAAAAATCCAACCAGGAAGTGGGAAATCTAAGGTTGGTCGATTTTCAACTCAGCCCCTATTGAAGATACAGTGGGAAATTGGTCATCTTGCACTTCCTAAGGCTTCCACTAGATGTAAACCGTCTTTAGAAACTTGTTTGAGGCTTCTACTGTGAAGGGGGACCGAATGAGAGAGGAATGAGTCAGAGGTCTGCCAGCAGCCACGCGCTTGTCACTCGCATTCACATGAGGTAGCTCTCGTTCCTTTGCTTTTCTGAAGACAAAGGAATTCTCCGGATGGAACATTATTGAATTTCATGTTAAAATCATAAAGACTGATTCTATACATCGTTTGAAATGTTTCTACGGACTGTAACGGAACTTTGACATTTTGTCTGCAACTAGTGAACGCGCTTCGTGAGTTTTGATTTGTTTACCAAACGCGCTAACAAAAGTAGCTATATTTGGACATAAATGATGGACATTATCAAACATTTATTGTGGAACTGGGATTCCTGGGAGTGCATTCTGATGAAGATCAAAGGTAAGTGAATATTTATAATGTTATTTCTGACTTCTGTTGACTGCACAATATGGCGGGTATCTTTTTTGCTTGTTGGGTCTCTGAGCGCCGTACTCAGATTATTGCATGGTTTTCTTTTTCCGTAAAGGTTTTTCGAAATCTGAAACAGCGGTTGCATTAAGGAGAAGTGTATCTATATTTCCATGTAGAACACTTGTATTTTCATCAAAATGTATAATGTATTTCTGTAAATTGATGTGGCTCTCTGCAAAATCACCTGATGTTTTTGGAACTACTGAACACAACGCGCCAATGTATACTGAGATTTTTTTTATATAAATATGAACTTTATCGAACAAAACTTGTTACACATGTATTGTGTAACATGAAGTCCTATGAGTGTCATCTGATGAAGATCATCAAAGGTTATTGATTAATTCTTCCACTCTTTGGCTGGAAAAATGGCTGTTTTTCTGTGATATGGCTCTGACCTAACATAATCGTTTGTGGTGCTTTCGCTGTAAAGCCAATTTGAAATCTGACACTGTGGTGGGATTAACAACAAGATTACCTTTAAAATGGTATAAGATACTTGTATGTTTGAGGAATTTTAATTATGAGATTTCTGTTGTTTTGAATTTGGCGCGCTGCAATTTCACTGGCTGTTGTCATATCGATCCCGTTAACGGGATCTCAGCCCTAAACAAATCTAGATATATTTTAGATTCTCCAAAGCAGCCACCCATTGCCTTGATAACATCATTGCACACTCTTTGAATTTTCTCAACCAGCTTCATGAGGAATGCTTTTCCAACAGTCTTGAAGGAGTTCCCACATTTGCTGAGCACCTGTTGGCTGCTTTTCCTTCACTCTGCGGTCCAACTCATCCCAAACCATCTCAATTGGGTTGAGGTCAGGTGATTGCGGAGACCAGGTCATCTGATTCGGCACTCCATTACTCTGTTTTGGGTCATTGTCCTGTTGAAAAACAAATTATAGTCCCACTAAGCGCAAACCAGATGGGAATGATGTGGTAGCCATGCTGATTAAGTGGGCATTGAATTCAAAAAGAAAATCACAAACAGTGTCACCAGCAAAGCAACTCCACACCATCACACCTCCTCCTCCATGCTTCACGGTGGGAACCACAAATGCGGAGATCATGCATTCACCTACACTGCGTCTCACAAAGTTGGCAGTTGGAACCAAATATCTCAAATTTGGACTTATCAGACCAAAGGACAGATTTCCACCAGTCTAATGTCCATTGCTCATGTTTTTGGCCAAAGCAAGTCTTTTTCTTATTGGTGTCCTTTAGTAGTGGTTTCTTTGCAGCAAATCGACCAAGAAGGCCTGATTCACACAGTATCCTCTGAAAAGTTGATTTTGAAATGTGTCTGTTACTTGAACTCTGTGAAGCATTTATGTGGGCTGCCATTTCTGAGGCTGGTAACTCTAATGAACTTGTTCTTTGCAGCAGAGGTAACTCTGGGTCTTCATTTCCTGTGGCGGTCCTTATGAGAGCCAGTTTCATCATGGCGGTTGATGGTTTCTGCAACTGCACTTGAAGAAACTTCTAATGTAACAGCTTATTTGAGCTGTTCTTGCTGTAATATGGACTTGGTCTTTTACCATATATTCTGCATACCACCCCTAATGTACCTTGTCACAACTGATTTGCTCAAACACATTAAGATGGAAATAAATTCCACAAATTAACAAGACACAGCTGTTATTGAAATGCTTTCCAGGTGACTACCTCATGAAGCTGGTTGAGAGAATGCCAAGAGTGTGCAAAGCTGTCTGTCATCAAGGCAAAGGGTGGCTCTTTTGAAGAATCTCAAATATAAAATATATTTTGATTTGTTTAATACTTTTTTGGTTACTACATGATTCCACATGTGTTGTTTCACAGTTGTAATGTCTTCACTATTATTCTACAATGTAAAAAGTAGAAAAAAATAAAGAAAAACCCTTCAATGAGTAGGTGTGTCCAAACGTTTGACTGGTACTGTATATATTTGGTTGCCTGCTGTGTGTGGTATTTTGGCATTATTACAGTGCATTCTGAAAGTTTCTGCAGCATTGAAGGTCCCCAAGAACATCATTCTTAAATAGAAGAAGTTTGGAAAGACCTAGACCCTTCCTAGATCTGGCCGCCCGGCAAAACTGAGCAATCGGGGGAGAAGGTCCTTGGTCAGGGAGGTGACCAAGAACCAGATGGCCATTATGACAGAGTTCCTCTATGGAGATGGGAGAACCTCCCAGAAGGACAACCATCTCTGCAGCACTCCACCAATCAGGCCTTTATGGTAGAGTGGCCAGATGGAAGCCACTCCTCAGTAAAAGGCATATGACAGCCCGCTTGGAGTTTGCCAAAAGGCACCTAAAGACCATGGCAAACAAGATTATCTGGTCAGATGAAACCAAGATTGAAATCTTCAGCCTGAATGCGAAGCATCACACCTGGAGGAAACCTGGCACCATCGCTACGGTGAAGCATGGGTGTGGCAGCATCATGTTGTGGGGATGTTTTTCCGCGGGAGGGACTGGGAGACTAGTCAGGATTGAGGGTAAGATGAGAGAGAGAGAGAGAGGAGAGATCAGAGAGATCCTTGATGAAAACCTGCTCCAGAGCGCTCATCACCTCAGACTGGGATGAAGGTTTACCTTCCAACAGGACAATGACCCTAAGCACACAGCCAAGACAACGCAGGGGAGGCTTCGGGACAAGTCTCTGAATGTCCTTGACTGGCCCATCCAGAGCCTGGACTTGAACCTGATCGAATATCTCTGGAGAAACCTGAAAATAGCTGTGCAGCGACACTCCCTATCCAACCTGACAGAGCTTGAGAGGATCTGCAGAGAAGAATGTGAGAAACTCCCCAATACAGGTGTGCCAGGCTTGTTGCGTCATACCCAAGAAGACGCGAGGCTGTAATCGCTGCCAATGGTGCTTCAACAAAGTACTAAGTAAATGTGACATTTCTGTTTTTTTTATAAATTATAAAACCAGTTTTTGCTTTGTCTTTATTGGGTATTGTATGTAGATCGATGAGGGGGAAATTTATTATTTAACTATTTAATCAGTTTTATAATATGTCTGTGACGTAACAAAATGTGGAAAAAGTCAAGTCTTCTGAATACTTTCCGAATGCACTGTACATGTCACAATGTAAAAATAACTGAGTTAATAAAGCTGCATACAAACATGGTCTCTTTTTTGCTTTCTTGAGTAAGGCAGCCCCAAAATGAAGGTGTTTCAGCCTAGCTCAATGCATTCTGTGGTGATGGGGCAGCCATCGGAAAATATGGAGCGTAGGGGTTGGTAATGTTCTAATTGCGCCGTGATCGGCTCAGTATTCTGTCACTCATGGGGAAACCACGTCACCGCAAAGAGAGGGGAGAAGTTTAAAATTCAAGCCCTTGGGTGTTGCCATAGAGTTACATTAGAAATGCCCATCCAAGAAGGCTCAAAGGTCATTGGCCACAGATAAAATGACGCCAAATCATGTTATATGTACTGTAGTTTTAATTGGACTGTTCATGTCAACGTCATACTTTCAAAATCTTAGCTAGCAAACTAGCAGTTTTCATCATGAATCACGTCGACAATATACTGGCAAATCGTTTTCAATCCTTGTCATATGAAGACAAATTATGAAGAGTTTATCAATAAACCGTATCGGTGCTCATCGGCCATAAACATTCTACAACAAGTTGGAAATCGCAAATTCAACAATTAGTTGTTTGGGAGGAATCAGTGGCTAACTGCAAGCATTGCAAAGCAATCACTAGACCTGCTATTTGGGGGAGTCTGTGTGTGGTCCAAATTTGGTTTAAGGGTCTCCTTTCCATACTTAAAAGGATAAACATGTCTTCTGCTGCCTACGAAACAACTGGAAAATTGGGACTGGGAAATCTCAGACTTCAGTGAGGTCTGGCAAGTTGGAAATAAACTAGCTCAGACTGGGAAAATAAGTTGAGCGGTCATCAAACTCTGAATTCCAAGTCGGGAACTCTGCCTCTTTCTAGAGCTCTGACCTGAAGATCACTGACATCATGATTCAACCTTGTATTTTTCCAGAGTTCCCAGTTGTCTTGAAAGGACTATCAATCCAGGGAATGCCAGACTTTGATGACAAAGTTCAATGACAAAATTTGCCACGAAAGACCGCTGCGCCACCTTCCTGTTCAAGTGAGCCCAGCACAACAAGGTGAGTCCAAAACTGTCTTGTGTGCTGCTGCATAAATTATGTAATATGCCAGGGAGTTATGTATACTGTAGCTAAGAAAGTAATACTAAGTGTATGTTGTGTAGTAAGCTGTTAGTAGCCAATGTGCCCCACCCTAATAATTTGGTCCCTTTTCCCCTCATAACTTAGCCTACTGTTTTGACTTGGCGGTGCACATTTAGCCTATATCCTGTTTTAGAGAAATATCATCATCGAATATTGTAAGAGCTTTCATTGTCTGCTTATATGCCCCCTTTATTTATCCTACGGTTCTGACTTGGTGTACAGGGAGAATACTGTAAGAATGGCCCATGTTCTGAATTATGTCGCTGTACATTTCATAAAGTGCTGAGCAAATATGTCACGCCCTGACCATTGAGAGCTGTTTATTCTCTATGTTGGTTGGGGCGTGATAGTGACTAGGGTGGGTCATCTAGGTGATTAATGGTTTATGTTGGCCTGATATGGTTCCCAATCAGAGACAGCTGTTTATCGTTGTCTCTGATTGGGGATCATATTTAGGTAGCCATTTGCCCCATTGTGATTTGTGGGATCTTGACTATGTATAGTTGCCTAGTAGCGGCACGGTTCGTTTATGCTTTATTGTTTTGTTTGGCGAGTTTCGATTTATTAAAATATGTGGAACTCTGCACCTTAGTCCAATCATTTCAACGAGCGTGACAAAATAGTTATATTGACTACGTCCATCCTACCTTGCTCATTAATGTTTTAATCAAAATTACGGATTGCCTCTTATCCGCTCATCGTCCCCTTATGCCAGTGGTTTCCAAACCTTTTTGCGTTGCAATGTTGGGTTGTATTGGAGAGAGTCCCAGTCATAAATCATTTTCCACACACAGTCTGGAAAATGTGCCTATATTTAGTTCTCAATTTGCCAAGGCAGGATACTCTGAGCTGAGCCCAATGGCTTCTGAGCCCCATGGCTTCTGATTAAATTAAATTTTCACAGAGCCGCTTGTTGCAATTTCAATGATGCTCTCTTGTTCAGATATCGGTAAGTGGACTGGAGGCAGGGCATGAAAAGGATAACGAATCCAGTTTGTGTCATCCATTTCGGGAAAGTACCTGCGTGATGGAAAGACCTGTGTGAAAATTTAAAAGAAAAACGTCTTAATCATAGCCTGAATTTTGTCCCGCACATTGAATATAGTTGCGGGGGGTACAGTTTGGGAATACCTGCCTTATGCCATAGTTTACACATCTCAATTGTCGTTAGAAAACACATTTGTTTAAGCAAGTCAGATTTTTTTTCAAGCAGTGGTGGAAAACGTACCAAATTGCCATACTTGAGTAAAAGTAAATATACCTTAATGGAAAATGACTGAATAGAAAGTCACCCAGTAAAATACTACTTGAGTAAAAGTCTAAAAAGTATTTGGTTCTAAATATACTTAAGTATCAAAAGTATAAATCACTTAACATTCCTATATTAAAGCAAACCAGACGGGATAATTGTATTATTTTTTTAAGGATAGCCAGGGGTACCTGCCAACGCTCAGACATAATTTACAAGTGAAGCATTTGTGTTTAGTGAGTCCGTCTGATCAGAGGCAGTAGGGATGACCAGGGATGTTCTCTTGAGAAGTGCATGAATTGGACCATTTTCCTGTCCTGCTAAGCATTCGAAAATTATTTTCTTTAGGAATGTAGTGAAATAAAAGTTGTCAGAAATGTAAATAGTAAAGTAAAGTACTGATACCCCCAAAAACAACATAAGTAGAACTTGAAAGTAGTTTTACAACGCTGTTTAAAAAGGCAGTAAATGAGGCTGAATGAACTGTTTCGTTTCCAGACAAGGCTCCGCTGATAGCCAGGTGTAGCAGTGGTAAGGTGTTGGGACTGCTGTTGGGACTCTACTGTTGGGACACCTTTATGTGGGCCCAAACAGTTTGTGGGCACCATTATAGTGCAATTAATGTATTGTTTAGTGCTGTGTTGCGGCTTTGCTGGCATGCATTGAAAAAACATTTAGAGTTTGCCCCACCAAGATTTACATGCTAAAAATCGCCATTGCAAATGGGACTGTAGATTTGCTTCATCCGGAGAGGTTTCTTAAGGATGCGGGCTATGGTTGATAAACTCACTCTGATGTTATGGAAGATGGCAGGATTTTCAATAATCTGTTGTTGGATTTTCTGCAGTTTAATGGCATTATTTTCAACAACCATTTGCACAAACCTCCTGTTTGTCTGTAAATAGACATGTTCTACCACCCAAATGGTGGTTGTCTTTCAGTTCTACAAAAACAAAATAGCATACAGTACAGTAAACACTACAGTCATACACAACATAAACATGTTACAAAGTAGTATAGCTACCAATTTCAAACATACAATAATACATGAAACATTGACTTTGTTTCCCCTTACAGTATGCATTGGAATCTACAGTCTTTACTGTGCTTTATGTTGTACTGCTGTCAAGTAGTACAAGTACTAGAGAGGTCCAATGTCTGATTTACATACCTATTCTCATTTTGGTACTTCCGGATGATGGATGCTACGGTGAAGCGGCTCAGATTGGGCTGTACTCTCTGCCCAGCCTCTCTCAAGGTCAAACCATGGTTGACCACAAGGTCCACCACAGTTGCCCAAATTTCATCAGAGATCACTGTCCTTGTCCTTGTTCTAGGTCTTCCTCCACCCTCCATCTCTCTGTGCAAAGTTTGCTTCCATTGTTTTCCAAACACAGGAGTGGCCATTTTATCCATACCAAAGGTCTGATTGCAAAGTGAACATTTACACAATTAGTGTTTGCACATGTGAAGAGTGAAAGGGATACATTGAATTTAGCTCGTTGAACAGTGTTGCTTTTCATTTGCACAAGAGATTTTAGTTGTGAAGATTGTGCCAAAGGTAGAGAATTGTGTGTTGCGTTTTGCCAAATGTTTGTTATAGAATTGCAATCTGATTGTGAAGCAAAACATGTGCCAGTAGTATTGCAGATTTGGTGTCTGGTTCTGCTAAATGAGATACAGGTGTGGGTCATTGTGCCTCATGGGCCAGTTTTAGTGTGTAAACAATTGGGGGAAGAAAAAAAATATTAGTTAGGCCTAAATGATAATGTTGTAAGTAATAGTTGTTAGTGTTTGTAGTATCAGTTTACTGTTTTCAAGCAGTCGGTTTGGAAGTTGTTTATAACAGGTTGTGGCTCTTGTTCCTGTAGTTTTGAATGTCCTAGGGGGAACATACAGTGGAATGAAATAAACGCATGCACTGATTAGAGATCTGCGTAATGTAGACATTGCTATTGGGACGTGCTTTATCAGCGTGGGTCGATTAGGGTTGCGGTTACAGAACCCCCGTCACCCGGCCCCCTATTTCCCTCTCCACCGTCTCCCTATTTCCCTCTCCCCCATTTAGCGCGTCTGCGACCACCCAAATCAACCAACCAGATTTGCGCAGTCCGCGGGTTTGGGGCTTCGACTGAGAATGGGGAGGAGCGTCAGGGGAATCAGTCAAGGTAGCAGCAGGCATCGTCTCTGTTCCATTGTCATGCTAATCCGAGGTAGAGGAGTGTTGTCCATCACCGGCGCTCAACAGTTTGAATGAGACAGCACACAAAGGTCAGTTGTCGTCTTCTGAACAAAGAAATCTCAGAAGTTATCACAAGTTTGGAGAAACCTATCGGTTGCTGCAAGAGGCAGAGTAGATGCGCATCTGTTTCACCCAGCGCCGCGTTCTCTCTTATCTTTCAGGATAATAACCCTTCTTTTATTTTTATTTTTTTACCAGTCGTTCGGTTCATCTTTCTCGAACTCCGGTTTGTTTCATTGTTCAAATATAGGCATGGTTCCGTTGGGTTACTTGTTTCTGTGAAAGAGTTGCCCGCAAAATAGGCTATATTCTTGTTTTATTTTTTTGAATCAATGTATGGATGTTTTCCAGCTGAATTGCTCGGAAAATCAGAGTGCGCTTTCCTTAAGTACTTTTCATATGGTGGCATCGTTTCCCCGAAGTGGTTTGATAGCCTACTCCTTCGAATTTTTTGTATTTATTGGAGGCTAATAGGCCTACTTAATTAGAAGAATATGCCTATCATTTGATCACTTGTGTTGACCGTTTTCTGATATGATTGAGAGATGCATGCAGAGTTTAAAGAGAAGTCGAGCTGGCTGCGCATTGGACCGCTAATTTTGACACCTCTGCTGCCGAGTAACCATGTCATTATGTGGCTAATCAACTAGACAAAAAGGTGTGCTATTCTCAGAAGGGGCTAAGAATCTGTGAGAGGGTGATTCCCTAAGCCTTGGGTGTTTGGTCATATGAGGTACAGTACCACAACACCATCCTCTGTAGTATACATATTTTAATAGAGGACTAAGTTGTTACACATGTTTTTTAGAGGTCTTATCAGTTAGTAATATACAGTGGTGTAAAGTACTTAAGTAAAAAAAAACGTTCAAGTACTACTTAAGTAGTTTTTGGGATATCTGTACTTTACTTTACTATTTATATTTTTGACAACTTATTTTTACTTCAAAACATTCCAAAATAAAATAATACACTTTTTACTCCATACATTTTACTTGACACCAAAAGTACTCGTTACATTTTGAATGCTTAGCGGGACAGGAAAATGGACCAATTCACACTTATCAAGACAACACATTGTACATTGTCATCCATTCTGCCTCTAATCTGGTGGACTCACTAAACACACATGCATCTTTTGTAAATGATGTCTGAGTGTTGGAGTGTGCCCATGGCTATCCTTATATTTAAAAACAAGAAAATTATGCCATCTGCTTTGTTTAAAAGAAGGAATTTGAAATTGTATACTTTTACTTTTGATACTTAAGTATATTTAGAACCGAATACTTTTTCTCAAGTAGTATTTTACTTTTTCTTGAGTAACTTTCTATGAAGGGATCTATATTTTTTACTCAAGTATGACAATTGGGTACTTTTCCACCACTGGTAATATACAGCCCACTATATTATTTCACAGAGTAACCCTAGTTGCAGTGTAAGGCTAGTCCTATAACACACGCACGCACACACACACAAACATGGAGTAGAACCCACATGTGTAGGAAGCATCCTACGTGAAATGAGATTCCCTGAAGAAAGAAATCCTCTCCTGTCTGAAATCCTCTCCTGTCTGAAATCCTCTCCTGTCTGTTTTTGCTCTGCTCTGCCTTGCTGCCCTGTTGTCTGGTGTTGGTTTAAAAGCCCCCTACTCCTCGTATGAGGGAAAGATGTTTTAGGTGGCCAGATCAGGGTGAACTCATGATGATGGATTTTGAGTTGTAGCTGATTTGTATAAAAGGATCCACAACTTACTGAAGAATGTCCTCCAGCTAGCCAGCCATCAGCCTGGCGGAGCAGGAAACCTTGGATTATCAGACCCAAAGACTTGTGCGTGCGTACAACTGTGTGTGTTTGGGGGAGGGGGGTTGTACAGCTCTGTCAGAGCCCCAGTCTCAGAGAGTAAATATAGCTGAAATCATCAAAGTTTGTACCAGACCGCTCAGTTCAATGACATTAGATAAAGGGGTTAACAGCATATTGATTCAGGGACAAAGAGCAGCCTTCTCAGCCATCCATTGTTTTCCCCACAAAAGTGAGGTGAACTTTGTTTCCATCTCAGATATCATTAATACTGGAGCCTGAATTCTTTCCCTGGGATCTGTTTTCCTAGCAACGCTGTCTCGACTCACGTGATCAGAGAGGGAGATCTGACACACTGGTCTGGGCAGGAGGCTGTTGTAAATGCAGTATTCACACAGAGTTTATTTCTGGCTGAGTTTGATTGGTTTTCTCAGATGTTTTATTTTCCCGGGGGGTTGAGACCTCACGTTGTTTGGATAAGAAAATCCAGCAGTTGTATTGGAAGAGGGGGTGGGGGGGTGGCGGCGCTCCGGGGGAGGGGGGGGGGGCTCTGTGTGGCTGTCCAAGTGGGTGTTTGAGTGAGAAAGACACAGGGAAGAACCAACCAGTAAAAAAGCACAGCCCCCTTTATCAACGCATCGTGCTAACATTATCAAAACAGCTTTTCCAGACTCTGAAGTCAGGAGGACTTTGAATTAGGCGTCAGCCAGACTACTGTCCTACTCTGTAAGGTTTTCTCATTTAGCTGCTCAGCTCCAGACTGTGTCGGAGAACAGAGGGTATTTTGTAGTGTGCTCTATATACGGACTGGTCTGAGGTGTCGTGACAGTATCTTATACTGCTCTCTGCATTAAACAATGTGTTTTATTTGGATATTGATGTAATCGGCGGAAACTCAGTATAGCTCTGCTCCAAGAAGCATTCTCTTGTGTCCATTATGCAGTGTGTGTATTCACGGGTAGAGGAGTTGATTTGAGTTTGACAATTATTTTAATGGGAAGCTCTGAGAAGGAGTCCATTTTTACATAACCATGTAGTCATTACTGTGTGTGTGCATGGCAGTGTTCAATATATTCTACAAAGTACTCTCCTGAATCTGTGTGTATTTGTGAAAGTGCAGTTCTGTGTTTGTTGTTTTCCCAGGGTACACTGTGTCTAGGTGAATCCTACTTCTTCCACCCAGAGGAGGCCAGTCGAATGAAGAGCATGCTGCCCCAAAAGAGTCCTGTCACCACAATGGTCTACGGCTCAGGTAGGTCTCTCTCTCTCTCTCTCGAAGACAACACACAACCATTTATCCTTTCCTTATGCTAGCCTCTTACACCCATTTCTCTACTTCCCCCCCATACCTACTGCAATTCTCCCCTGTTTATCCCCTTTGTCCCCTTGCATGAGGAACCTCCAGATGTGTCCGTGTGATTGATGTGTGTTTATGGAAGTGGTTCTCAGTCCAGAATGTGCTTGTTCTGTCTTTCTGTCTGTCTCTCTGACACTAGTTATACTCTTCAGCTCAATGATTATGTACACAGCCAAAGTACTTTGGTCAAACTGCCCATGTAAGGTATAAATAAATGGACGACCACCACATCCTCCGCTATGCAGTGTGAGTTTATCTGCTGAGAAAAACAAATGGCAGCATGTAAGCACAGATAAACAAAGTCTGAGGCCAGCCAGTCCAGTTGACCTTAGAGCATGCAGGGCCCGGGTTCTGTGGGAGGAAGGGGTGTGCCGACAGAGGTGCTCAGGGTCCAGGCTGTCCCTCAGTGCTAGAAAGTACAAAGGCATTCTGGCACATCTTTCTCTGCCAACATTTTTCAATTTTTAGAAGAAGTTTTCTTTAACCACAGACTCTGTTTGTGTTGGGTCCAGAACTGTCTGAGGGGAGTTCTTCGCTGGTTTTTCCCTCCTTAGTCAGCACATTGCAGGGGCTGATCACTGTTTGGCTATTAGATCCCACTCAGTCCGATTGCCTCAATCTCGCTCAGCTCAGGTGTTAGGCTTGAAGTAGGGGGATTATAAGGGTGCTCCAAGACCGGATCATATATCCACATTAACGAGAGTTCTATTCATCTGATGTTTCCGCAGACTGTGTGAAGACTGAACACAGCAATGGCGGCTCAGTGGGTGGCACTGTGATGAGAGGCTCCCGTTCGAAGGCGGAGCTGCAGGACTTGATGGAGACTCTGCAGCGCAGGAAGAGTGCTCTGGAGGCTAGCCTCAGGGCCAGCGCAGAATCTACCCGCACCTACCTTAGCCTGCCTCCTCCCAGCCCTGTGTCTCCCACAGCCCACGGGAGCGCCATGCGCCCCCTCTCCTCCAGGGGCCTCCCCTACATGACCAGCAGCAGCATGCCCCCCTCTCCTCGCCAGGGCGAGCGTCCTCTCAGCCCCAACCCGCCATACACACGCTCACGCCACCAATCACAGGACAGCCTGCTTCTCTCTAACTCCTCTGATGGTCGCCGCCCCCCTGTAGCCAGTTCTCTGCTGTCCATGTGGAATGGTTCCTCTTCCTATGGGGAGCCTGCCCCGCGCCCACCTCGGGGCCACAGCGGGGCGGCCAGCATGCCCTCCAGCCCTCGTCTTGGCCGCAGGCTATACGCCCAGGGCCGGAACGTGGACAATGGTATGGACCCTGCACCACGTCAGAGGAAGTACTCTACAGGGTCACTCAATGGCCTGGGCTCTACCCACAGTCGCTCTCTACCCCGCCTCCACCGGTCGGCTGACTCCCCGGCTCTGTCCCTGCCACCACGCCGATCCATGGGCTCCCACCGAGGGGAGAAGGTTTCTGTGTCCTTCTCCTCTAAGTCGAGGCGCAACCTGTTTTCTCTGGAGCGGCCGCCAGATGTGACTGTGCCAGCCACAGCCAGTGTACCGGGTACTCCCCGCCGGGCCAGCCTGGCCTCTCTGGGCTGTGAGCTGGAGGGAGGGGGCCTGCAGGGCTCCTCACCCTGCCTGGACCTAGGCCTGGGGGAGAGGAGGCTGTCCTTTGGGAAGGGAGGACTGGGGCCGGGATCGAGGAGGGGCAGCATCAGCTCTCTGAATGGGAAGGAGGAGCTGAGAGACTACCACATGCACCAGAGAGACGAGAGGCTCAGAGAACAGGAGGTGCAGAGACTGGTGAGAGAAACAATTATTTTACTCCTATTCATTATTATTCTGCCATGATAATATCCTGCTTTTATTATTCACTCTAGAGTTTAATCTAGAAGGTCCTGATTGTGTGGCTGAGACACCTGGTTTCATTCTGCCAGTTCATCTGGTCCCCAGTCTCTTCACTAAGGGACTGTTATGAAAACATGAAAGTGTTTATGGAGCTTTGATTTCAGGTTCTGTCACTTGAGAAGACTAATTGGATTTCTTTGACTAGTTCTCACCATGTTTCACAAGCTCTCTGTTTAATTGACTGAACACACACTCACTCCTGCTGTAAAGAGATGGAAGCCATTCAGACTGGTACGCCATAAAACCAGTTGGTCAGACTGGTTAAAACTCCTTTGAACGTTGCTTTCCTCGGAAAAGCACTGGATACAATTTTGCACGTCAGAATCCCTTTAAAAATGTGGTTTCTCTGGTTTTATTGTGTTTTTATGCTCTGTTTTTATAGGTTGTTTGATCGTGCTTGTGGGTGATCACATTGTGTTGACGAAAGACTGTAAATAGACTAAACCACCCATCTACGAAATAATTGGATCCCAGTATCACAATCTGAGGGGTATATTGGCTGTATACGTGACTGTGTTGGCCACTGGTTTCTCCCCGTCTGTGTGTAGGAGCGCCAGCGGCTGGAGACCATCCTGAGCCTGTGTACTGAACTGGGCCGTGTGGAGCGGGACCAGAGAGGCTTGGCCGTCTCCGACCTGCAGAAGATCAACAAGGAGCTGGAGAAGTTGCAGGTGTCTGATGATGAGTCTGTGTTCTCCGACTCCCCTGGCAGCGTCAGCGGCACTGCCCCGGAGAACGGCTTTGGCACCAGAGCCGAGGGATACCAGTTGGCAGAGGAGCGGCAGGTCCGCGAGCGCCATCACAGCGGGCACAGGGATGCCAGGGCCCAGTCACCTGCTCTCAGCATGCGCAGCAGTGCCCCCTCACCCTCCCCTCACCATAGAGCCAAGGTAAGGCCTGGTGGACATGCCTTACATTGTCCTGAGACCGGAGGTCTTTCCTTTCTAACCCTTTCAACACTCAAAGAAGCACTTCAATATAAACATGTGGGGCACACATACTCACACAGTGAAAAGTGTATAGAAAAAGTGTGTGCGTGTGTGTGTGTGTGTGTGGGGGGGGGGGGGGGGTGGTATAAAAAGAAACAAGGAATTCTGGGTATGGGAGTGATTTCAAAGCATCTGCATGACACAGTATTTCCTGACATAGCTGCGTGTGTTCACCTATGACAGAGTGAATGTAAATACACGCATACGTTTTTAGTAATTTTAAAGTACACTACATCACGAAAAGTATGTGGACTCCTGCTCGTCGAACATCTCATTCCAAAATAATGGGCATTAATATGGAGTTGGTCCCCTTTTGCTGCTATAACAGCCTCTACTCTTCTGGGAAGATGTTGGAACATTGCTGGGGGCCTTGCTTCCATTCAGCCCTAATAGCATTAGTGAGGTCGAGCACTGATGTTTGGCGATTAAGCCCTGGTTCGTAGTTGGCGTTCCAATTTATCCCAAAGGTGTTCGATGGGATTGAGGTCAAGGCTCTGTGCAGGCTAGTCAAGTACTTCCACACCGATCTCGACAAACCATTTATGTATGGACCTTGTTTGTGCATGGGGGCATTGACACGCAAACTGTTGCAACAAAGTTCGATTTTTATTTATTGAACCTTCATTTCACTAGGCAAGTCAGTAATGAACAAATTCTTATTTACAATGACTGCCTGCCCCGGGCAAACTTTAACGACACTGGGCCAATTGTGCACCGCCCTATGGGACACCCAATAACAACCGGTTGTGATACAGCCTGGAATCAAACCGGGGTCTGTAGTGAAGCCTCTAGCACGGAGATGCAGTGCCTTAGACGACTGTGCCAATCGGGAGCCCAGAATGTTGGAAGCACAGAATCATCTAGAATGTCATTGTATGCTATAGCGTTAAGATTTCCCTTCACTTGAACTAAGGGGCCTAGCCCGAACCATGAAAAACAGCCCCGGACCATTATTCCTCCTCCACCAAACATTAGTCGGCATTATGCATTAGAGCAGATAGCTTTTCCTGGCATCCGCCAAACTCAGATCCATCTGTCGGACTACCAAATGGTGAAGCGTGATTCATCACTCCAGAGAACGCGTTACCACTGCTCCAGAGTCCAATGGCGGCGAGCTTTACACCATGCTGCTTGTGTGCGGCTGCTCAGCCATGGAAACCCATTTAATGAAGCTCCCGACGAACAGTTATTGTGCTGACGCTGCTTCCAGAGGCAGTTTGGATCTCGGTAGTGAGTGTTGCTACGCGCTTCAGCACTCGGCAGTCTCGCTCTGTGAGGATTTGTGGCATACCACTTTGCGGCTGAGCCGTTGTTGCTCCTAGACATTTCCACTTCACAATAACAGCACTTACCGTTGAACGGGACAGCTCTAGCAGGGCAGGAATTTGACAAACTGACTTACTGGAGAGCTCAGTGACTTTCCAGCAAGGCTATTCTATTGCCAATGTTTGTCTATGGAGATCACATGGCTATGTGCTCGATTTTATACACCTGTCCGCAACGGGTGTGGCTGAAATAGCCGAATCCACTCTTTTTAAGTTCTCCCACTTAAAAAGATGAGAGGCCTGTAATTTTCATCATAGGTACACTTCAATTATAACAGACAAAATGAGAAAAACAATCCAGAAAATCTGGATTTTTTTAATGAATTTATTTGCAAATTATGGTGGAAAATAAGTATTTGGTCACCTACAAACAAGCAAGATTTCTGGTTCTCACAGACCTGTAACATCTTCTTTAAGAGGCTCCTCTGTCCTCTACTCGTTACCTGTATTAATGGCACCAGTTTGAACTTGTTATCAGTATAAAAGACACCTGTCCACAACCTCACAGTCCCACTCCAAACTCCACTATGGCCAAAACCAAAGAGCTGTCAAAGGACACCAGAAACAAAATTGTAGACCTGCACCAGGCTGGGAAGACTGAATCTGCAATAGGTAAGCAGCTTGGTTTGAAGAAATCAACTGTGGGAGCAATTATTAGGAAATGGAAGACCTACAAGACCACTGATAATCTCCCTCGATCTGGGGCTCCATGCAAGATCTCACCCGTGGGGTCAAAATGATCACAAGAACGGTGAGCAAAAATCCCAGAACCACACGGGGGGACCTAGTGAATGACCTGCAGAGAGCTGGGACCAAAGTAACAAAGCCTAACATCAGTAACACACTACGCTGCCAGGGACTCAAATCCTGCATTGCCAGGCGTGTCCCCCTGCTTAAGCCAGTACATGTCCAGGCCCGTCTGAAGTTTGCAAGAGAGCATTTGGAATGATCCAGAAGAAGATTGGGAGAATGTCAGATGAAACCAAAATATAACTTTTTGGTAAACTCAACTCGTCGTGTTTGGAGGACAAAGAATGCTGAGTTGCATCCAAAGAACACCATACCTACTGTGAAGCATGGGGGTGGAAAAATCATGCTTTGGGGCTGTTTTTCTGCAAAGGGACCAGGACGACTGATCCGTGTAAAGGAAAGAATGAATGGGGCCATGTATCGTGAGATTTTGAGTGAAAACCTCCTTCCATCAGCAAGGGCATTGAAGATGAAACGTGGCTGGGTCTTTCAGCATGACAATGATCCCAAACACACCGCCCGGGCAAGGAAGGAGTGGCTTCGTAAGAAGCATTTCAAGGTCCTGAAGTGGCCTAGCCAGTCTCCAGATCTCAACCCCATAGAAAATCTTTGGAGGGAGTTGAAAGTCCGTGTTGCCCAGCAACAGCCCCAAAACATCACTGCTCTAGAGGAGATCTGTATGGAGGAATGGGCCAAAACACCAGCAACAGTGTGTGAAAACTTTGAAGATTTACAGAAAACATTTGACCTCTGTCATTGCCAACAAAGGGTATATAACAAAGTATTGAGAAACTTTTTTGTTGTTGACCAAATACTTATTTTCAACCATAATTTGCAAATAAATTCATAAAAAATCCTATAATGTCATTTTCTGGGTTTTTTTCTCATTTTGTCTGTCATAGTTGAAGTATACCTATGATAAATTACAGGCCTCATCTTTTTAAGTGGGAGTACTTGCACAATTGGTGGCTGACTAAATACTTTTTTGCCCCACTGTATGTATATTTTTATAACAATCTTTTTTTTTTTTTTTTACTCAAACCACCTTTGGACTGGATCGTGGGCCAAACCGGCCTGCAGGCTGTATGTTTGACACCCCAGCATTAGAGGGTATATGAGCACACAAGGTAGTTTCCACTATGTAGCCCTGCGGGGGTTGAGGTATGCAGGAGTGTTGCTGAAGATATAAGGAGTCCTCCTGAAATATTCTATACTTTCCCCGTAGGCCTGTATTTAAACACAAAGTACACCTCAAGTGGTTCCTCCGTATTTCACTAGGAGCTTATTCGGACTCTGCCCCTAACCCCAGTCCCAGTTTGAGTCCCAGTGCAACTATTAGAGTTATATTATCGCTGTAAAACTGTGGCATTTTTCCACTCTAGAGCAGTAAGGAATTAATGCTGTGGTTTGGTTTTAATGGAGTTCTCTGGGGAATAGTTCAGTTACAGCCCTAAGTCAGTTACAGCCCTATCTGAAAGGAGGGGGAGCAGGAAATGACTTTAACCCCAGTGGAATAACTGTATGTGTGTGTGCGCGCATATGGTGTGAGAAAAGTATTTGTCCAGATGTTTTCTTCATATTACAGTACTTACCCAGTACCTGCTTTGTAGCTGATATTAATATTTAGACCATTTCCATAGAAAATCATACTACCTTTTTTTTAATTGGGGGGCAAAAATATTTTGAGGGCCTACTTTATTCCCTGACTACCAGATTAGCATTATATTTCATTGCATGTAGAGAATACATTTCCGACTATTTGTTACGGCTGAGGCAGAGACCCATTAAAGACACAAGTTATTGAACCTCCCAATCCACTCTTCTTCCGACTCACATTCCTAAGCCCTGGCAGTGGAACAGTGGAGCAGTTAGTCAAATACCGTCTCTGAAACAGCCCATAAATCGTAGGACTGCCTGCCACATGAGGTTCAGACCGCTATAGACCAGCACTACTTTAGGCTCCTATGTGGAGTAGGAATCAGATATTGTAGAGGCTGTGATGGGTCAGAAACAGCATGTGGCTGAATGTGTGTGGATTAGACCTGGGGCTGATGAGAAGGAGCGGGTGTTTGATTCTGTCTGGTGGCAGCAGGCCTCTCTGACGGGTAGAGGAGATGACTAAGGCTTGTACAGTAGAGTCCTTCTGATGTAGCAGAGTATGAGTGACCCAGTCCCTGTTCTGCTGAAGGACTTGGGTTTCCTCTGCATTACAGACACGAGGCAGGAGCATTAATCCACCCTACTATCACTCACAGCATTCTGCAGCAGCTCCATCTCACCGACGTACTATGGCAACAAATGAGAAGGAATTACAGGATGTGAAGAAAACATAAAAACACATTTCTTTCCCCCATACCCCTGTGTACAACAGTGGATATCTTTAAACAAGAGGCATGATCCTGACGTGGGCTTTTATAATAATTTAGACATGATATCATCACAGTGTTGACGGTAACACACATTGAGTAGATGCAGTAGTTTGTGGACTAATGCTGGTTCCGTAATATCACCAGCAGCAGGCTGCGGAGGATGTGCATCTGAAACAGGAAGTGAGCCGTATTGAGGAGGAGAGGATCCAGGTGCTGAACAACGTAGAGGAGGTGGAGCAGAAGATCAAAGACCTGGACAACCAGATGGAGGAGTCCATCAGAGAGGTATGCAGCGCACGCCATGGGATTGTGAACGGAGCTGCACGCATGCTGGGTGTTTGATGTTTGTGTCAGTGGGAGTTAATGTTGATGTGTGTGTTTATGAGTTGGAATTCTTTGTGGAGTTAGGAAATGAATGTTTACAGTTGTGGCTGGGTAATGATACTAGTGGGGGTTAGCGCTGGTATCTGGCTTTTGGGAGCGAATTATCTAGAGTTATGGATCATTGTAATTTAAAGCTGCGTCGGTCAGTGGGATAATGTTACCTGTGTGTGTGTGTGCAGATGGAGGTGGAGCGGGCTCTGCTGGAGGGTGAGCAGGTCTCTGAGATGGCCCTGCTACAGAGGGAGAAGGAGGTACTGGACCAACTCAATGAGAAGATTGGCAGCACTGACAAGACTGCCCTCGCAGAGAAGTCCCAGGTAAGTGCAGCAGATGTTGTCCAGCCCTGAGTTGGATGCCATTGCTCTCAGACACAGGGAACGTGAGGGGGAGAGACGGACAGAGAGACAGAGTATGTGGGAGTCGGGATGTCAGTGGTAAGACTCTGACTAGGAGGAATCTACAGTCCACAGGTCTGAATATAGTAGAGCAGTCCAACCCACAGGTCTGAATACAGTAGAGCAGTCCAGCCCACAGGTCTGAATACAGTAGAGCAGTCCAGCCCACAGGTCTGAATACAGTAGAGCAGTCCAGCCCACAGGTCTGAATACAGTAGAGCAGTCCTTCCTCTTTTTTTTTCTCCATCTCTCCACTTTGTTTCCTCTCTCCCTTCACTAACACTCTCTTTCCTCTCTCTGTTGTCTTGTGTGTGCGCATGTATGCGTGCGCACTTGCGCATATGTTTTAGTGTGTGTGTGTGTGTGTGTATGCATATGTGCGTGCCTTTGTGTCTGTGCGTATGTGCCTATGCATTTGTGTGTGTTTGTGTGTGTCCATGACTATGCAGGAGAAAGCCTTGCTCGATGCTGAGAGGGTAAAAGTAGAGAGGCTGTCAGAGCTTGTCTCTGAGCAGAAGACCCAGCTGGACAACTGTCCCGAGGCGCTCAAGGAGCAGCTTCAGCAGCAGCTCTCCAGGGTCAGTAAGACACAGCAACAAACTCCTACCTGGTCCCTCGCTCCTCCTCGGTTATTATGACTGCCTTTTCTCCCTTTTAACACGTTGCTTTCTGCTTCCGACGCTCCTCCTCCTCGTAATTCACCCTCCTCTTCCATGTGTTTGCTTTTGCGTTCTATTTCTGTGGCGCACCTAGAATCCTCCTCTTAGGCCATCCGCTCCCTTTTCTAGATGTCCTCGTATCCCACCCTGCCTCATTCGGACAGCTCCTTTTCTAGTTCTTGGTTTCACTTGGTCTCTCCCCTATGATTCAGACCGAGATAGGAAAGTGCAGTGACTTGAATGATGTGCTCAGAGAGTAGATGTATGTTGTTATCCAGCTAATGCATTTAACTGGCACTGCAGGATACATGGAGTTCATTACTGTGGTCTAGTTGTCTGTAAAATGGACATGTACACTGCTCAAAAAAATAAAGGGAACACTAAAATAACACATCCTAGATCTGAATGAATGAAATATTCTTGTTAAATATGTTTTTCTTTACATAATTGAATGTGCTGACAACAAAATCACACACAAATTATCAATGGAAATCAAATTTATCAACCCATGGAGGTCTGGATTTGGAGTCACACTCAAAATTAAAGTGGAAAACCACACTACAGGCTGATCCAACTTTGATGTAATTAAACAAGTCAAAATGAGGCTCAGTAGTGTGTGTGGCCTCCACGTGCCTGTATGACCTCCCTACAACGCCTGGGCATGCTCCTGATGAGGTGGCGGATGGTCTCCTGAGGGATCTCCTCCCAGACCTGGACTAAAGCATCCGCCAACTCCTGGACAGTCTGTGGTGCAACGTGGAATTGGTGGATGGAGCGAGATGTCCCAGATGTGCTCAATTGGATTCATGTCTGGGGAACGGGCGGGCCAGTCCATAGCATCAATTCCTTCCTCTTGCAGGAACTGCTGACACACTCCAGCCACATGAGGTCTAGCATTGTCTTGCATTAGGAGGAACCCAGGGCCAACCGCACCAGCATATGGTCTCACAAGGGGTCTGAGGATCTCATCTCGGTACCTAATGGCAGTCAGGCTACCTCTGGCGAGCACGGAGGGCTGTGCGGCCCCCCCCAAAGAAATGCCACCCCACACCATGACTGACCCACCGCCAAACCGGTCATGCTGGAGGATGCTGCAGGCAGCAGAACGTTCTCCACGGTGTCTCCAGACTGTCACGTCTGTCACGTGCTCAGTGTGAACCTGCTTTCATCTGTGAAGAGCACAGGGCGCCAGTGGCGAATTTGGTGTTCTCTGGCAAATGCCAAACGTCCTGCACGGTGTTGGGCTGTAAGCACAACCCCCACCTGTGGACATCAGGCCCTCATACCACCCTCATGGAGTCTGTTTCTGACCGTTTGAGCAGACACGTGCACATTTGTGGCCTGCTGGAGGCCATTATGCAGGGCTCTGGCAGTGCTCCTCCTGTTCCTCCTTGCACAAAGGCGGAGGTAGCGGTCCTGCTGCTGGGTTGTTGCCCTCCTACGGCCTCCTCCACGTCTCCTGGTTTACTGGCCTGTCTCCTGGTAGCGCCTCCATGCTCTGGACACTACGCTGACAGACACAGCAAACCTTCTTGCCACAGTGCGCATTGATGTACCATCTTGGATGAGCTGCACTACCTGAGCCACTTGTGTGGGTTGTAGACTCCTTCTCATGCTACCACTAGAGTGAAAGCACCGCCAGCATTCAAAAGTGACCAAAACATCAGCCAGGAAGCATAGGAACTGAGAAGTGGTCTGGTCACCACCTGCAGAACCACTCCTTTATTGGGGGTGTCTTGCTAATTGCCTATAATTTCCACCTGTTGTCTATTCCATTTGCACAACAGCATGCGAAATTGATTGTCAATCAGTGTTGCTTCCTAAGTGGACAGTTTGATTTCACAGAAGTGTGATTGACTTGGAGTTACATTGTGGTGTTTAAGTGTTACCTTTTATTTCTTTGAGCAGTGTATTTGTATGTCTGTGTTTAAATCCTCCACACACTGACCCACTTAAAGCCAGTGCATTCTCTATCGTGTGTGTGTGTGTGTGTGCGCGCTGTCTGTTAGGATGTGGAGGTACTGGAGGCTGAGAGGAAGTGGTTTGAAGACCTGGAGTTCCAGCAGCTGGAGAGAGAGAGTCGTCAGGACGAGGAGAAGGAGGGTCGGAACCATCATTTACTCCGAGAGGTAGCAGATTACCAGCGTAGTACTGTCACACGCAAGGAGAGACTCCTGACCCTGAAGAAGCAGTCCACACAGATTACCCAGCAGTCTCAGCGAGAGAAGGACAGTTTTCTGAAAGAGAAGAACAACCTGCTACTCATGCTTCAGAGGGTAAGAAGGTTTTTGGTTACTGGTTTTGTTTTGTTTTGTATCGGACTGACTGCAGCTGTTTACCTGACAGTCTGTGTGTCTCTAGGAGAGGGAGAACCTGGCCTCGCTGGAGAGGAAGTATGCTGAAGTGACTGGAGGGCAGGCCTTCCCTAACAACCCTGTTGCCATGAAAGAGGTATTTAATACAATTCATTAACTACTCAAAGTGCATACCTTATGTCTGACCAGCAGAGGGCAGCTGTGTCTGTACTAGGAGCCCTCCAGTGCATGACTGGATTTCCTAACAACAGAGGAAGTTGCTTTATAAAACCACCACTTTCAATGAATGTAAAGCTTTTATCATTTCCATATGTTTCTGTTCTGGTCTCTTCAGCACTTCCGCTCTCTGGAGGAGAGGAGGCGGGGCAGTAAGGAGAACTCCCACCTCAGTGACAATCTCCGTAAGAGGAGCCAGCAGCCCCTCAGTCACTACAGCAGCTCCACACTGGGCCGCAGCCTGTCCTCTAAGGTGAGCATGGGGGACCAACATCCCCATTGCACGTCATTGAAATATTGATAATGCCATTGAATGCCAGAGTCCCCTCATCTGATTACTGGAGCTTTGGGTTAGAGAGACACTTACCAGGTCATGATCTCTCGCTCTCTCTCTCGCTCTCTCTCGCTCTCTGTCTCTGTTGTCCGTCTATCTACTCTGCAGTCCCACGTGCCCCTGTCCCAGAGCTCCAGCTGTGGTAGTGCCATCCCCCGGGGCCTCTCTGTCTCTCCCCGAGATCTGGAATCTCAACGCCTGCTCAAGGGTGAGACAAAACACTGTTTTGTGAACACGATATCTGTGTCTACTCCAAAGTTTAAACTTAATTTGAGATTTTCTTAGTAAGTAAATGATGCCTCTAATGAAGTACTGTCTAGAAGGAAACTGTTAGTTGAAGGAAAGGAAACTTGTTTTCATCTCGCAAAGCCATCTCTCTGTCTCTCTCTGCCCTTTTCTCTCATCATCCTTGGATTCCCCGCCTCGCTCCCTAACCCTAACCTCTACTGCCTGTTTCTCTCCGCGTGCTAGCTACATGCTACAGGGTTAGACATTTGTAGCTTTCCCTGTCTTGCGTGACCTGGTCCACATTACAGGTCAGTCTGAATCGGTCTGAGCAGTAATGACATGTTCATGATCCTCTGCTCTGATAATGTTTCCAGCAGGAAGGAACAAGAGACTTTGGAAACCGTTCCGAGAGGGTTGAAATACCACGCCCATTTCAGTGTTATGAGGGAATATACTATTTGTGTACCAGCAATACCCTTGGACCAACTGCAATCAAGTTGTGACAGTTAACCAACAACAAACCTTTTTACGTCTTCCATCTAATCTGATAAAAAGGCTTTAGAAAGTGTGTGTCTGTCTGTGTGTCCGTCTGTCTCTCAGCAGGCCACAGCCACCTGTACGCGAGTGAGGACCGACAGAGACTGGTTGACCTGTGTAGCAGGACCGTCTCCGAGTCCAACGTCTTCCTGGACTCCTTCCACTACACAGACAACGGCCATGCCTTCGACACGCTCAGCGTGGACAGCTCTGACAGCATGGAGACCAGCATCTCTGCCTGCTCCCCAGACAACATCTCCAGGTGAGAGGGAGAGCGAACTGTTCACATAGGATCGTGGTTCAAGCAGGACCATCAATGTGACATTAGTTGAAAATAGCATTTATTTATTTTTTTGTTCTAGAGTAGAGCTGGGTGACATGGCCGTAAGAGACATTTTATGAATTCGAGAGATGTGACTCGGCATCAGTCCATATGTATGGTTATTTCCTAATTCTGTGCGGGAGGGAGGGGTGTGGCTGAGGCTGGTGCAGGAGTGTCAGGTCACAAACACGTCTGTGCTCTCAGTGAATTGGCCCAACCACCTGTTAGAGCATTGTGGGAACCCAAAACATCAGTACCGTGTCACTGGGATAGTGCCAGGATGCTGAATCTAATGTGAGTAAAGGGCTTTCTCAGGTTGTCTGTTGTAGAGAGGAGGCCGTGTTTTTGTTCAAACCTAAAGTACTGTGTTGCATTCTTTTTGGGGCGAAAAATTGTGTTTGCGACTTGTGTGTTATTGTTTAATGGCAGTTCTTGTCGGAAGGGAATGAGTTAGATGAAATCATTTCAACTCTCTGACAAAAGTTGATTATGCTCATTGGTTACGCTTGACCACAGACACATATGGTTCGGGATTTTCCATTTGATGTCACGCTCTTCCAAGCGAAACTATGCGACTCATTCTAACTCTTCAGGATATCTTGTTCCACTGGTAAATCTATGTTTATATCTATCGCTGCAGATGTTGTTTGGGTGTATCGTGATAGTCCTGTACAATCTGTATGTTATACGTTTTTATCGGTGAGGAGGCTGAACAACGTGGCTTCACCCAGACGTTGTCCAGCTGTCTCACAGCCAGCAAGCAGAAGAAGTGCGCTTTCTGCATGTTACTAATCCTGTACACTACACAACAGCTCAGAGTTACCACTGGTTTAGTGTGTGAATGTGGTCTTGGTCAGTCCATACATTATTTACAGGACAGAAACAGAAAGACGAGGGAGAAAGTAGTGTCTATACTTTGTACGTGATGGGATTTTATGACTGATGCAGAGGTGCAGTAATAACTTCATAGTAAAGGCCCTAGTCTGGAATTTCACTCACACTTAAACAGTTCGAGGATTGACAGTGCTTTCCTGGTGAGTGTGTGTCCTCTTCCTTGATGTGCGTTTCTGATTCTCTTTTTTTTTTTTTTTTTTCACAGTGCCAGCACATCCAACGTAGCAAAGATTGAAGAGATGGAACGTTTGTTACGAGAGGCCCAGGCTGATAAGAATCGTCTCCTTGAGCACAGGGTAATGAAGCCTTCATAAGCAACCTCGTGTGTGTGTGTGTGTGTGTGTGTGTGTGAAACCATGCTGTAACTATCATTGTGTAGGAGCGTGAGATGGAGGTGCGCAGGCAGGCCCTGGAGGAGGAGCGGCGGAGGAGGGAGGACCTGGAGAAGAGACTGCAGGAGGAGACCAGCAGGAGGCAGAAGATGATCGAGAGGGAGGTGAAGCTACGCGAGAAACAGAGGGCACAGGTGGGAGATATAGAATCAGATGGGCCAAGAACATCAATAACTTCAGATGCATGGTAATTTAAGGCGAGGGAGGCACCATAGGCTGCAATGCCATTTTTCAATCTACTTATCAATATAGAGATTTTTTTTGTATTTTGGTCCCTTTAAAGATGCATTCCAACCCTTTGGGGTAAAAATGTTTAATCACCTCCTCCCCATTTATTATTAATAATATGCATAACAATAACACACTATTTTAGTAATGTGTTTTATTATGATTTTAGTGGCAAAGCTAAATAAAAAAAATCACAATATGAGGTAAACTCCAAGCAGAACACCAAGTCCAATGGGTATATCCTCTGGCGTGTTCTCCGTATCCACAGCCAGAATGATTTTGTATGGCAATCGAACAGGTTTCCTGTTATATTCATCAGAGGTGTAGGGAGGTTAAAGTCTGTGAATCCCAAACGTAGTAATTATACAGATGATTAACAAAACATGCACACAACAGTATTCATACCATGGTTTTTGTGGTGAATGTGAATGAACAAAAACTGTTTTTGATCATGGTTTTCATACGCATGCCTTGTCCATAATGTAGAGGCCTTATAGGATATTCATTGACGAAGAATGGAAGGAGGATGGTAAATGTGATCTGCAATACATACCAATACCAATTTACATACCTGTTGTATGCCTCCTTGTCTGTATACCTGCAGACAGAGAAAAGTTCAGTCATCTGCACCCAATACAGCTTACAGCTAGCCTTCAACATATTCTTATAGCCTACTCCAACCTCTTTCTTGATTGATATATCCATTGAATTGCGTCCATTTTCTGTTTTAGAAAGATTTGCACAAATATGAAAAGACAGCTGGTATCATCATGAAACAATATAAATTGAGATCATACAAGGGACAAATCTTACCTTAACTGAACAATGTAAAGATCTCTTCAATTTAAGTGTCTCCACCTGCTGTCCTTTCAAATTCAAATCTAAACGTCTCAGTTGGGCAGTTAGGTTCCTGCAAGAACCCCCTCTTGTGGGGTTCAACAAGGGATCCCCATGTTTTGTTTGTGTAGTTATTGGTTTTGTCTACATTCAACTGGTAAGAGATCATTGTGATATGAATGGGGGGAGTATTACCCTGTTAGGTTGTGGTGCCTGGCCTTAAATAGACATGATTCAAGACAACTTGAAATAAAAATGTCTAGCAGATCTTCAACTTGATTGCAGCTTTTAACTGTTGGCTCAACACAGACTAGACACCTGTGACCCTTGTCCCCAGGCCCGGCCGATGACACGCTACCTCCCTCAGAGGAAGGATGACTTTGACCTCCATGGTCACATCGAGGCAGCTGGACACAACCCAGACAACTGCTACCACCTGGCCATCACCGATAAAACCTGCAGAGGGTTCCTGGTCAAGATGGGTGGCAAGATCAAGACCTGGAAGAAACGCTGGTTTGTCTTTGACCGGAACCGCAGGACCCTGGTCTACTACGCAGGTGATTTAGAACTTCTATTCTCTCTCTTTCTCCCTCTTCTGTCTGTCTGTTGCGGCTGTGATTGGTGGATCAATCAGAGCGCTGAAGGAAAAGCAGCGCCGGTATCATCGTCAGGCTATGCTGCTCTGCTCTGGAAATCTAGGAAGTGCTTTGATTTAATGTCATGCTTTTTTTTCACCGCCCATAAACATAGTCATTCCAACGCTATGTGCTCTGTTCCAGACAAACACGAGGCCAAGATGAAAGGGGTCATCTACTTCCAAGCCATAGAAGAGGTTTACTATGATCATTTAAAGAATGCACACAAGGTAAGGTACAAATTATTTACACGTTTAAAGTATCTAGAGTATCCTTGTTTTCAAGGTAAGAAGCACCATTTTTCTTAAACTAGACTTGACATTGTTGTTTTATTTCTCCCTCTCTTGCACCCTCACAGAGCCCGAACCCATCGCTGACGTTCAGCGTGAAGACCCATGACAGGGTGTACTACATGGTGTCTCCCTCCCCTGAGGCCATGCGCATCTGGATGGACGTCATCGTCACCGGGGCTGAAGGATACATGCATTTCATGGTCTGACAAATCAACAGGAAATATCCTCTCCTCCAGTTCCATCGCTGCCTCAAAGACAAAGCAATGTGACTGGTCAGGATTGAGAATCTGTGACCCGAGCACAATTACCCTCCTGGTTTTTTACCTTTTACAGCCACTTTCATTTCGGTCTCACTTCAGTGAGCCCACCTCTCTCCTCCTCCTCCGGGACTGATGTGATGGTAATCTGATACTTCAGTTTGGCAATGAATTACTTCCTCTGGAGGATTAGGTGTCCAGTGTTGCTTGTTCATTTGGAAAGGACAATCTAGGAAGATTCGAATACTTTTCGTTTTATGTGTGGAGAAGCCTTTTGGCACAATCACATGGTTTACCCTCATGATATTTTGAGACCGTTAATGACCCTGAGTCGCTGTCTAGGGTGTTTTTATGCAGTCGGATAGGCTAACCGTGTACTAGAGGTTACTGTCTCGTCCTTTCCACCATCCAAGTTGAGCCGGCTGTTGATTGGTCAACCAAAGCTCTCCATCGGTTTTCCTTCCAGCTGGACAGTCTCTTTCCCCCCCCCCCCTCATGTGCCAAACCTTCCGGGGGTCTGTCTAGCATCTGCACAGACTGAGGACAATAGCACCCTCCATTGGAAAACCCAAGGTGATGCACATAACTGATATGCGTCTTTTGTACCTTACTGTTGAGCAGGAACGTGGGGTCGACAGGGGAAATCCTAAAACGCCGGAGACTTGAAGGGTTTGAAAAGTACCTCTCTCATCACTATGTACCAAAGACATACTTATTTGTATGTAAATCATGTAAATGGAACCTAAAGGCAAATGAATACTTTCAGGGTGTGGAAGACGATCTGTATGCATGTATATACATTTAGTGTGTGCCACACAGCTAAATAAGTTGGCAAAAACATTCCAGGGCACTTAAAATACTAGTTCAAAATGAATGTCTTAATCGAACATTGTATATTGTGCCTTTTTATGTAAGTCCATCTTATGACAGGTTGTGTAATATCAGGCTACCAGTGGGCTGGGTGCAGCTCCCTACCCAATGAATGGGCTCATTAATTTTGGGAAAGATTTCGAAGGCCTTGCATTGCTCCTATTGTAAAGCACCATGTGATGTTGGATGTCATTGATGTCCTTAGCGTTGGCCTGTTTTTAGTTATTACACAGTCTCTGTAAGACCTGTGTAGCGCTATAATAGTTATTGCTTTTAAAATGACTTTTTTTTGGGGGGGGGGGGGTCACAAATAATGGAACATGTATTTATATTGGTTTAATTGTATCTGCTCTTCTTTTTTTGGACAAATGTATAAATATGTGTCAGTAGTCTGTGCATGTTGAACATACAAATCAGCCATGTGTTCAACCAAAGAGCAAAGCAATCTCCAGTGTTCTGGAATGATTTATACTGAAGTCAAAATAGAAAAGAAAAACTGGGTCAAATAAGTAGAATCACATTTATCTTAGCTGATGTATTTTGAATTACTGTGATCAAAAAATGTATTCTTCTTTTTAAGATCCAATGATACTGAAATGGCTCCCTCAGTCACGGTGAGCTCATAGGTAGCAAGTAGTCGCATGGTCAATGAGGTTACTGGGAGAGTGCACACGAGACCAAAGGGTGTTGAGGTGACGGTTGATTAGCTCATAGGGAATTTTTCACCGTGTTATGAAGGGGACTGACTAGTTCCTTGTGACCAGTTGACATGTCAAGCAGGAATCCTCATGCTCGGCCTGTGTGACTACACAGTATGGGCACACTTCAAGTATTTTCCATATGTGTACCAAGGAAACAATCACTTTTATGCATTGAAAATATATATATACATTTGGTATTTTTATATGAACAGTGGTAATTCAGATGTTAATTTTTAATCCTGCATGTTTTTTTTTATACAAATGTAAGAATAAATCATATATGTTTACTAATTTGTTTCATGTTACTATTTCTATTCCGGTATATTTTATACTTCAATCCTAAATGTATTGTAACTGGGTAAATATTCAACATGTAAGGGCCATATTAATGTTTTGTATGATGTAGATTATACAGTGTAACCGGTTAGTTATTATGGTGATATATCAAACGCCACGGTCACAGGTGTTACATTGCTTTTACACTAGCTAACTATGCCGTTCAACTCATGCGAACGGGTGACCTAATTTGCACACTCCTACATGGCCAAGAATATCCATCTGGTGCACACTAATTTGCCAATTTCTCTCTGCTTAACCACATACAGATAATACATAGGGAATTAGGGAATGATTGGCTGCTGTTTTTAATGATTTTTTTTTGGGGGGGGGGGGTGGTCTGCAGAATGTACCCAGACAGAGACAACACCCATCAGACAAGACTTTGTTAAACATACATATTTTGATGTGGTCATTTAAAATGTGCAGGTACAGTTATGCAATTCATGAGTGAATTTGAGCTAACTGACACATTTGAAATGATAAACTAGGTGGTTTGAACCCTGAATGCTGATTGGCTGAAAGCTGTGAGATATTAGACCGTATTCCACAGGTATGACAAAACATGTATTTTTACTGCTCTTATTGCATTGGTAACCATGTTTATAGTAGCAATAAGGCACCTCGGGTGTTTGGTATATTGCCAATATACCACGGCTAAAGGCTGTATACAGGCAGGATGCGTTGCGTCGTGCCACACCCTCTTCGGCTTTATTGCTTAAATATACATCCAAGCATTGTAAGATGTGTAATATTACAGAAATCATCCTGTCCGTGTGTTCATAAATGGCATGAGTGTGCACTTTGGGGCCCTTATTCATTAATTGGACCCCCCCACCCCACTCTCCAAGTCCTTTCATTGGTTGACCTAGTAGGGTTGGCATGGAGACACTAAATTAAGCACGCTGAATTAGGTTCTAAAGGAGCACATCCTTTCTCTTGAGGCAGAGGCAGACAAACACACACGGAGACGTTACTCTGAATTACCCAAGTGCATTGTGGGGGTGGTCATTTGTGTAACATATCTGGGGCAGGAGGCGGTTTGGTTTTGCAGAAGCCCATGGCTGCATTGGCTTCAGCAGGTTGAGAATGAAATGATGACCGACGTTTAGAGAAGGCAGTGAGAGTCAGCTTTATGTTCCTGACGGAACAGCCTGATAGAATCTGCATGTCTTCTACCAGGCTAAAACATATTGCTTATCCTCACAGTGTTCAACATGTCAGCAACGTGAGTGATAATCCGTGTTGAACAATAAGCAATAAAGGGTATCATTTAAGAGCATTGTTTAAATGTGCAGTGTGCGCTTGCATAGACATGTGCCGTATTGTATAAGCATAACATGGAGTAGATTCATCTGTTTCCTGTGTAATTCTCTACAGATAATCTCATCTCCAATGTCAGGCTTTACGTCACATACATAATGCAGCTTATCACTGACATTATAAACCATCCCTCACCTAATGTCATCCAATCAAATTGTAATTGTCACGTGCCCCAAATACAACAGGTGTAGACCTTACCGTGAAATGCTTCCTTACAAGCCCTCAATCAACAATGCAGTTTTAAGAAAAATAAGAGTTGAGAAAATATTTACTATACAAACTAAAGTAATTTTTTTTTAAAGAGCAACGATAAAATAACAATAACAAGGCTATATAACAGGGGGTACCGGTTCCGAGTCAATGTGTAGGGGTACAGGTTAGTCGAGGTAATTGAGGTAATATGTACATGTAGGTAGGGGTAAGTGACTATGCAGAGATAAAAAACAGTGAGTGGCACCAGCGTAAACAGGGGGGGGGTCAATGCAAATAGTTCAGGTAGCCATTTGATTAGCTATTCAGCAGTCTTATGGCTTGCGGGTAGAAGTTGTTAATAAGCCTTATGGACCTAGACGCGGCGCTCCGGTAACTCTTGCCGTGTGGTAGCAGAGAGAACAGTCTATGACTAGGGTGTCTGGAGTGTTTGGCAATTTTTAGGGCCTTCCTCTGACACCGCCTGGTATAGAGGTCCTGGGTGGCAGGAAGCTTGGCCCAAGTGATGTACTGGGCCGAATGCACTACCCTCTGTAACGCTTTGCGGCTGGAGGCCGAGCAGTTGCCATACCAGACGGTGATGCAACCAGTCAGGATGCTCTCGATGGTGCAGCTGTAGAACTTTTTGAGGATCTGAGGACCTATGCCAAATCTTTTCAGTCTCCTGAGGGGGAATAGGTGTGTTCGTGCCCTCTATATGACTGTCTTGGTGTGTTTGGACCATGATAGTTTGTTGGTGATATGGACACCAAGGTTACTTGAAGCTCTCAACCTGCTCTGCTACAGCCCCGTCAATGAGAACGGGGACGTACTCGGCCCTCCTTCTCCTGTAGTCCACGATAATCTCCTTTGTCTTGATCACGTTGAGGGAGAGGTTGTTGTTCTCTGACCTCCTCCCTATAGACCGTCTCATCGTTGTCGGTGATCATGCCTACCACCGTTGTGTCGTCGGCAAACTTAATGATGGTGTTGAAGTCGTGCTTGGCCACGTAATGTCATCCAGCTGTCCTAGTGTCATGTATATATACCTGCTGGAGAAAAAGACTGGAGAAACACTACTACAGAGACGCAAAATGTACTGCTCAGTGCTCATTATAATCCTAGATTTTTCATGGCCCATATGATCCACATATTCACACTTCTCTCCCTGCAGTGAAATCCATTATTATACCTCAGTAATGCTTCTATTGTCTCTGTGCCTGGCCTCTAACCACCCTGCTCCACATAGCTCTACCACTATTGACTACTCCTTCCTACCCTACACCATCCCTAGTCTATCGCTACCAGTCTGCCACCGTAGAGGTTCCATGTCCCTATCTATTTTCCTGAACGACTTACAGTTAATCCCTCCCTAGCCTCCACCATGTCCTCCTGCGTGCCTCATAAATATATAGAGCCTGGGGATATTGTTCTTTTAGCAGGGAGAAATGTTTTCACAGTCCTGATGTCTAATTCAGCATCTGATGCGGTGAAGTCCTCGTGTTTTTCCTGCGCAACGACGACTGCGCTCCTCTGCTCAGGGCCTCTGGCCTCACTTAGTGAACAGAGCTGTGTTTGTGCAGCTTGCGTCATGCTTCATCTATAAATGTCGATTACTTGCTAAACGGCCAGCCCCCCATCACCAGCCCACCCCACTTCCCCCGTGACTGAGTTGGATCAAATCAGACTCAGGTTGGCTCCTTCACCCTCACTAAGGTCTGCATAGCCTGGTTCCTCTTTTAATTTTACGCCCATGAAAGAGAAGTGCTTATATTATTTAGCATCACAGAGTAATACGCCAGCTATTCTGCAGTGAATCTATTATACCGTAAATCCAATCCAATCCAATCCAGTACGTATTATGGCCCGTTCAACCGTGACGACCTAAACATCACAGCCGAAGATCGTGGTAAAGAACAGTAAGCCCATCCTGAAGTGGTGCCGCTGAAATGGCAATAGCATTTACACCCCTAGAGTGGATTTCACACGGACTACTATAAACACACAGTATCTAAACCAAAACTATTTTATACAATACAAATGGGTATACACACTGTACAATGCCTGTGGTAGGCTAAAACCATATTCTTGATATGACTGTGAGTTTCTGCATGCTCCTGTAGTGTGTTCTCTCACAGCTCATTAGCCAGGCTCTACTGACATTTGTGCGTTTTTTCATTCAGGTCAGTTGGTTTGGAGCATGGTAGAATGTTGCTCTACTGAGGACCATCCCAGTCCCAGCCCATGGTCACCATCACAATGCCTACAGTATATTTTGAGGCACCGGCCCGGGGGGTTGGTTAAATGATCGGAAGACAGGAAAACGCCTCTTTCCCATGCTGTACACTCTTCTTCCCTCCCCTCCTCTGTTCTAATGGTGTCAGGGCTTACGTAATGCCACTGCAGTAGAGACTGTTCTCGTGTGGAACAGTTTGTCATCACGCCATTGAGCCCTACCCTGACTGCTCATATCGTCTGTCCCACGCACACGTGCGTGAACGTGCGCGCACTATCTATCCTCACGACCCACATTGACTTCCCCTTCCCTGCTTCCTATACATCCAAAGAGATATCAATCAAGTAGGTGAACCCGCACATGACATGAAGTTACACCATTTTTTTTCTCTCTGCTTAAGATAGGGCTAGCAAATCCCTCTGTATGTAATGTGTGAGAGATAGACACTGTGGGCCGAGGAGTGTGTATGCAAATCCTTATGCCATCTATAGAGATAAAGCTGACACATGTATGTCCATCAGCTGACACTGTGGTGCTGTAATGAGAAACACTGCATCACACTGTACGTGTGTGAGCAAATCCTTACGCCTTCTACTCAGATAAAGCTGATGCAGACATTGCTGTTGTTATACAAACACTGAATCGTAGTCTCACATTACTGAAAAGAGCAGGTGCGACGTGGCTGTGTAGCATCACACTCAAAGAGAGCTATAGGATTGTTTTCAGGTGACATACAGTGTACTCACATTATTTTATTGATTAAATAAGAAACAGAACAGCATAGGTCATGTATACACACAGATATTGTCCTCATCTGAGCATGACTATGTATAAGTGGGATTAGCAAAGGGGATTGCACCCCTCCGAAACTGATGCTCTCGGGATCCACTCAAACTTGACAGGGTCTGTTATACAGGCTTACCCACTGTTCCAACCTTCCACAGGGGCCACCCTATCCATAATGAACTCCATCCAGAGCACCAGTCTTTCCCAAAGTTCACAGTGTGATTGACAGTGTTACTTATGAGCAGGCAGGCAGCCCGCTGTATGATTCCACACAGTGTCAAAAGAATGAATGAAGGAAAGTAGAGGAAAGGAGTCCCCTGGCTCATGTTGGCATGCATTCTGCTACATACATCCAGGGATGTTATAGGATGTTGGTGTGGGTTGTTGCATTTTCTTCAGAGGTCTGGACCCTCTCTTGGCATAACGAATGGAAAAAAAGGACTACAGTATCACTTATCAAAAGGAATTGCAGGAAAATAAGACAGGGTTTTTAGACAGTTCTACAAAAAAGAGGGAGTAACAAAAGATAAAAAGTATTGTAGAAAAAGTCGATTTATTTCACTCTGATAGTCTGTAGGGAAAAAAAAGCACCTTAGAAAGATACTCTCTTCCATATGCGGTTGTTTCTGACCTTGGTATGCTACCATACCCGTGCATCCTTTAACAATACATCCCAGAATACCCTTTGTTACGACCGTCCTCCTCAATCACCGTTCTACTCCAGCTTTAGACCTGCATCTTGGTTGAATGCATCTGTCATGTTGGCACAATACAAGGGAGTCACAGTCCTTCCTTTGGTTCCCAGGGGAGATGTTGTGTTGTTGCGCTTGTGTGTTGTTGTGCTTGAGCCTCAGCCTCGATGTCTGTGTTGCTCTGGAGCTGATGGTGGTGTGCTACAGCAGAAAGACGAAAACAATGTGGGATAGAGTGCCATTTGAGAGAATCATGAAGATATTTGACTCTCCTTGTAAATATACAGTACAAAAACAGGATGCAAAGGGTGTCCATGTGATCATATTAAAAGAGTGATTTTGTAGGAAAGCAGCCATTTCGGTGTTTGTGTTTGAAGCAGTCTCTTATCTTTATTTTCTATTTTGAGCGCTTGCAGCTGTGGTGGCTGTGGGTTTATTGCCGGTCCTGCGGACAGGAACCTTGGACAAAGGTATCTTGGAGCGTGGGGGCTCCTTAGCTCCTTGGGGGACAGTGGTGTTGGACTGGACTCCCAGCTTGACAGGGATCTTGGAGTCACGCGGTATACTGCTGTAGACTGTAGGTTGGCGGAGCTGACGACTCTCCTCTGGGCTATGTTTTACAGGGGACAGGCTGGCCTCAACTTCAGCTTCAGCAGAGGCGTTACTAATTGTGTCTTTGCTGACTCCGTGGCGTATGCTGGGGCATGGACTCCCCTCTTCCTGCCCTGGAGTAGGTGGGTCCCAGCTCCCCTCGTCGTCAGTGGACTGGGACTCACGGAGTGGCAGCTTGCCTGCCCTGCCTCCACCGCAGACAGGGATCTTACTGAGCCCCGCTGCCTTCACTGGGGGTGTCTTCTTCTCTGTGGGGGGGCCCTGGGGGTCCATGTGTGCCTCATTCTGTGAAGCGAGGCCTTTCTCTTCTCTCTTGGGTGAATTGTTCCAGGCACCCCGCACATCCATGCCGTTTGGACTCGTCATGTCCTCTCCTGTATCTAGAGAGCCCTTGTGCTCACCACCCTTCACCTGACCAGAGGCAAGGGGTGTACACTGCACAGGGGCAAGTAAGAGAACAGGAGAGGGCATAGAAGGGAATGAGGCAGGGGTAGAGGGAGTCTTAGACATAGGGACTGTAGTTGGGGTAGGGACAGGCGTTGGAAACGGGGGAGTCTTAGACATGGGGACTGGAGTTGGAGTAGGGACAGGGGTAGGAAACGGGGGAGTCTTAGACATGGGGACTGTAGTTGGAGTAGGGACAGGGGTAGGAAACGGGGGAGTCTTAGACATGGGGACTGGAGTTGGAGTAGGGACAGGGGTAGGAAACGGGGGAGTCTTAGACATGGGGACTGTAGTTGGAGTAGGGACAGGGGTAGGAAACGGGGGAGTCTTAGACATGGGGACTGGAGTTGGAGTAGGGACAGGGGTAGGAAACGGGGGAGTCTTAGACATAGGGACTGGAGTTGGAGTAGGGACAGGGGTAGGAAACGGGGGAGTCTTAGATATGGGGACTGGAGTTGGGGTAGGGACAGGGGTAGGAAACGGGGGAGTCTTAGACATAGGGACTGGAGTTGGAGTAGGGACAGGGGTAGGAAACGGGGGAGTCTTAGATATGGGGACTGGAGTTGGGGTAGGGACAGGGGTAGGAAACGGGGGAGTCTTAGACATAGGGACTGGAGTTGGAGTAGGGACAGGGGTAGGAAACGGGGGAGTCTTAGACATGGGGACTGGAGTTGGGGTAGGGACAGGGGTAGGAAACGGGGGAGTCTTAGACATAGGGACTGTAGTTGGGGTAGGGACAGGGGTAGGAAACGGGGGAGTCTTAGATATGGGGACTGGAGTTGGGGTAGGGACAGGGGTAGGAAACGGGGGAGTCTTAGACATTGGGCCTGATTTTGGAGTAGGGGCAGAGGGAGCCTTTGAGTCAGCTAGAATTGGAGACAAGGTTTGGACAGGAACAGGGCTAGTGACTGAGGCTGGCACTGGAACTGGGATATAGGGGATTTTAAATGCTGAGCTCGGGACAGCCGTAGGATAAAAGGATGTTAGGGAGGGAGGTGCGATAGTGGAATCCAGACATGGGACTGAGATCATTTTGGGGGGTGGGGCAGAGGTGAAAGTGGCTGGTGAAAGAGTGGCAGGGTTGGTTACAGAAGCTGGTTTGGCCACTGGGGCTGGGACAGGAGGTGGGGTAACTACTGGGGAAGGTTTGGATACAGGGGCAGCAGGTGGGGTAACTACTGGGGAAGGTTTGGATACAGGGGCAGGAGGTGGGGTAACTACTGGGGAAGGTTTGGATACAGGGGCAGCAGGTGGGGTAACTAATGGGGAAGGTTTGGATACAGGGGCAGCAGGTGGGGTAACTACTGGGGAAGGTTTGGATACAGGGGCAGCAGGTGGGGTAACTACTGGGGAAGGTTTGGATACAGGGGCAGGAGGTGGGGTAACTACTGGGGAAGGTTTGGATACAGGGACAGGGCTTGGGGTGGATTTTGTTGTTGGTGGAGGGGGGGGGGTTGTTAAAGGGGTAGGGCTTGATTGAGTGGTAGGGCTAGTTATAGTTGTGGGGATAGTTGAGAATTTGGTTGTCACAATGGGGGAAGGTTCAGGTTTGATCGACCAGCTGGTAGGTTCAGGTTTAGTTGTAGGGGTAAAGGTGGGGGTAGGTTTAGTGGTGGGGGAAGGTGAAAGGGTAGGTTTGGTTGTAGGGGTAAAGGTGGGGGTAGGTTTAGTGATGGGGGAAGAGGAAGGGGTAGGTTTGGATTTAGAAGTAAGTGTTGGGGTAGGGGTTGGACTAGATTTAGTAGTAGCAGTAGGAACAGGGGTTGGTGTAGGTGAAGGGGTAGCTTTAGTAATAGTGGTAGGTTTGGAAATAGGGGTAGGTTTAGAAATAGGGGTAGGTTTCGAAATAGGGGTAGGTTTAGAAATAGGGGTAGGTTTAGAAATAGGGGTAGGTTTTGCTGAAAGAGTAGTTGATGAGGATTTCTCTCCAGCCACAGCTCCCTTGGTCCCAGGTCCAGTCCCGACAGTAGGGCAGGCTTTGCCCCACTCCGCCTCCACTTCAGCAGAAATGTCTCCACATCCTGTCAATGAGTCAAAGCTTATCAGAGAGGAGATGTCTGCAAGCAGCGAGCTCAGACGGTCCACAGCAGGATCCAAGGGTGGTGGTTCAGTGGTGGGCAGAGGCGGCAGTACATCCTCATTAGATTCCGTGACGCTGTCTGTAGTCACTGAGGGAGCCGTCGTCTCTGATGAGCTTGAGGCTGAGCTCTCCTTCACTGTGGGGCTCTTCGATGAAACAGGGGACTCTTGTCCAGGCTCAGGCTCTGGGACATCCTGGCTGCGAGGCGCAGGTCTGGGAGTCAAAGTCATGTCTTCCTTGATGATCTCCACGCTGTTTGTACGGGACGACATGAGGAGGGGGCTCGGGGGGGTCTCGGCCTCGTCCCTGGCCTCCTTCTCTCGCTGGTTCCACGCCAGACTGTTGAAGAGACCCTTCAGGCCCCGACGCTGGCGTACCTTTGGCTGGGACTCTGTACGGAACCTCCGGTCTGGTCCTCCTCGACGGCTGCGCCGCAACTTCATCAGGAAGCTGAGGGATTTGGCAGAGGTCATAGAGGAGATGGAGGGACGGCCAGCAGAAGGGATGGCGGGATCTCCAGCATCACCCAGGGGCTCCTCCAGGGCTTCCTCCTCCTCTCTATGACTCACCTCTGGTTCCTCCTCCTTCTCGGTCTCCTTCTCCAGCTCCTGCTCCGCTGCTGCGGACTCCGTTAATCCTTCCACTGTCTTGCTCCTGGCGATAGGTGACTTGTTGTTCCCCTCGCCTTTGCCGCGTATGGAGAAGATGCTGCCTGGCTTGCGCTTCCCAAACAGCTTGAAGGCCTTTCTGATTTTTCCAGCAGGCTGTGGGTCGCACGGAGAGAGTTCGCTACTCTCTGACTGTATATCCATTTTGAATCTCTATACTCTTCTCTGCTGTACTCCGATTTTGTGCCCTATTTTTCTCACCCAGCTATTGCTAACAGAACATGTACCTTTATTCTCTCTTACAATACACCTTCTCCTTTCTGCAGACTGGCTATGCTTCAATTGCTTGCAGTATGTTTCTCGCTCCTCTCGCTCTATCCCTCCCTCTGTCTTTCTCTCCCCACCAGGTCTTTCTCCTCTATTTCTCCCTCACACGCCCCTCCCCTCACCCTCTTTTTCTCTGGCTGCTCCTGCAGGTCTCCATGGCAACTGAGGGGCTAAGCAGCTTTCGTCAGCGATGGAGCGGAGCCAGAAGCTGTCATCATCCCACCCCAGACACAGTTCTCGCCTTTTTTACTCTCTGTTTCTCTTTTGCTGATACCCCCTCCTCTCTCCATATCACAGTCTATTTCTGTTTAGAACTCTCTGTCTCGGCCTCATGTCTCTTGTGTTGTTACATATGCACATTTGCCTGTTTTATGTTGATGTGTTTATATGGGTATGGGTTTTGGTATGTGAATGTGCATGTCTTGTGTATGCATTCCTGTCTTGTTAAGCATGCCCATTTGTTTTAAGAGTGCACATCGCATGTGTTTGCCTGTAAATGCCCTGCGTGTGATGTGACCATGAGAGTAACTACATTACCATCTCCCTCCAACACTAACCCAACCACTGCCATGACCTCCCCAACAGCTTATCAAAATCAACATCAGAGCGAATGACAAACAAGCCTTTGTATTAATGACAGAAATCCAATTGAATGAAACATGGAGCCATTCCTGTCTCGCATATAGTGTTTGTGTAAATGTGGAGAATTAGGATTTGAGGGGAACTTGAGAAATATGAAAGCTCTAACGTACTTATGTTAAATGTTATTGCTAAATAACACAGAGCTCTGTCTGGGCTGAGCATTGATCCCAGAGGGGATCGCTCCTTCTATATCGCCTGAAAGCAGAGATCAAATTTTCTCTCACTCTCACGCACACAAACAAATACACACACACGTCTACAAATGGAATTCATTATGCCCTCCACTCAGAGCTGGTTGCCATCTTGTCCAACCCATTTCGACAGTGTGAATCCACTCTCTTCCATCTTTATTATCTTACCTCACTTTCGGATCATTCCTCAATTTCGATTTTTAGATCTGCCCCTCCACTCCTTTCCATCTTTCCAATCTTCTACTTAAAGTCATACTAAACTGGCGGACTGCCATCCGGATCGGGACCCAGAACGGGTTCAATATGGACCCCGGGTCCCGACACACAGGTTTTTAACTGACTGCTGCTGAGAGTTGTAATAGTACAATGTACAAGGTCCAATTTCTAAATGTTGTATTGTCAGTTTTCCTCTTCTTATGTCATTCACTGATAGACCGTAGAGAGATTTTTTTGTCCAAACAATCTAGTTGATCAACTACAGTCCATCATTACTTTGAGACATGAAGGTTAGTCAATAAGGAACATTTCAAGAACGTTGAAAGTTTCTTCAAGTGCAGTCGCAAAAACCATCAAGCACTATGATGAAACTGGCTCTCATGAGGACCGCCACGGGAAAGGAAGACCCAGAGTTACCTCTGCTGCAGAGGATTATTTCATTAGAGCTACCAGCTTCAGAAATTGCAGCCCAAATAAATGCTTCACAGAGTTCAAGTAACAGACACATCTCAACCTCAACTGTTCAGAGGAGACTGCGTGAATCAGGCCTTCATGGTCTAATTGCCGCAAAGAAACCACTAATAAAGGACACCAATAAGAAGAAGAGACTTGCCTGGGCCGAAACACACAAACAATGGACATTAGACCGGTGGAAATCTGTCCTTTGGTCTGATGAGTCCAAATGGGGGATTTTTGGTTCCAACCGCCGTGTCTTTGTGAGACGCAGAACAGGTGAACGAATGATCTCTGCATGTGTGGGTCCCACTGTGAAAGCATGGAGGAGGAGGTGTGATGGTGTGATGGTGCTTTGCTGGTGACACTGTCAGTGATTTATTTAGAATTCCAGACACACTTAACCAGCATGGCTACCACAGCATTCTGCAGCGATACGCCATCCCAGCTGGTTTGTACTTAGTGGGACAATCATTTGTTTTTCAACATGACAATGATCCAATACACCTTCAGGCTGTGTAAGGGCTATTTGACCAAGGAGAGTGATGGAGTGCTGCATCAGATGACTTGGCTTCCACAATCACCCGACCTCAACCCAATTGAGATGGTTTGGGATGAGTTGGACTGCAGACTGAAGGAAAAGCAGCCAACATGTGCTCAGCATATGTGGGAACTCCTTCTAGACTGTTGGAAAAGCATTCCAGGTGAAGCTGGTTGAAAGAATGCCAAGAGTTTGCAAAGCTGTCATCAAGGCAAAGGGTGGCTACTTTGAAGAATCTCAAATATAACATATATTTTGATTTGTTTAACACTTTTTCGGTTACTACATGATTCCATATGTGTTATTTCATAGTTTTGATAGAAAATAGTAAAAATAAAGAAAAACCCTTGAATGAGTAGGTGTGTCCAAACTTTTGACTAGTACTGTAGTTCTCTATTCGGCAGTGGGCTATACTCGGCCTTGTCTCAGGGTAGTAGGTTGGTGGTTGAAGATATCCCTCTAGTGGTGTGGGGGCTGTGCTTTGGAAAAGTGGGTGGGTTTATATCCTGCCTGGTTGGCCCTGTCTGGGGGTATCGTCGGTTGCAGCCACAGTGTCTCCCGACCCCTCCTGTCTCAGCCTCCAGTAATTTTGCTGCAATAGTTTGTGTCGGGGGCTAGGGTCCTTCTGTTATATCTGGAGTATTTCTCCTGTCTTATCCGGTGTCCTTGTCCCGGACATGCTGTTTCGACTCTCTCTCTCTACCGCACCTGCTGTCTCTAACTCTAAATGATTGGCTATGAAAAGCCAACTGACATTTACTCCTGAGGTGCTGACCTGTTGCACCCTCTACAACCACTGTGATGATTATTATTATTTGACCCTGCTGGTCATCTATGAACGTTTGAACATCTTGGCCATGTACTGTTATAATCTCCACCCGGCACAGCCAGAAGAGGACTGGCCACTCCTCAGTACCTGGTTCCTCTCTAGGTTTCTTCCTAGGTTCCTGCCTTTCTAGGGAGTTTTTCCTAGCCACCGTGCTTCTACATCTGCATTGCTTGCTGTTTGGGGTTTTAGACTGTGTTTCTGTAAAGCACTTTGTGACATCGGCTGATGTAAAAAGAGCTTTATAAATACATTTGATTGATTGATTCTCTCTCCTCTTTTCCGCTTGTAACGATTTTCGTTGGTGGAAGGAGAGGAAGACCAAAGTGCAGCGTGGTACATATCCATAATCCTTTTAATCCAGAATGAATACACAAACAAAACTATAAACACACAGTTCTGACAGGTGCAACAATTACTAACCAGAAAATAACTACCCACAAATCATAGTGGGAAAACAGGCTACCTAAGTATGGTTCTCAATCAGAGACAACGATCAACAGCTGCCTCTGATTGGGAACCATACCAGGCCAAACACAGAAATACAAAACCTAGAACAAAAACCCTAGAATGCCCACCCCAACTCACGCCCTGACCAAACTAAAACAGAGACATAAAAAAGGAACTAAGGTCAGGACGTGACACCGCTAACATTGAAATAAAACAAAGTCTGTATTCAGACTTGAAGTACTACTTTTACCAGAACACTTTAGGGTGAACAGCATGACCAAAAAAAGAAGCACACAGTTACAGAGCACCAGCCACCCACTGATATACAGAGAGATACATACAGTGGGGCAAAAAAGTATTTAGTCAGCCACCAATTGTGCAAGTTCTCCCACTTAAAAAGATGAGAGAGGCCTGTAATGTTCACCATAGGTACACTTCAACTATGACAGACAAAATGAGAAAAACAATCCAGAAAATCACATTGTAGGATTTCTAATGAATTTATTAGCAAATTATGGTGGAAAATAAGTATTTGGTCACCTACAAACAAGCAAGATTTCTGGCTCTCACAGACCTGTAACTTCTTCTTTAAGAGGCTCCTCTGTCCTCCACTCGTTACCTGTATTAATGGCACCTGTTTGAACTTGTTATCAGTATAAAATACACCTGTCCACAACCTCAAACAGTCACACTCCAAACTCCACTATGGCCAAGACCAAAGAGCTGTCAAAGGACACCAGAAACAAAATTCTAGACCTGCACCAGGCTGGGAAGACTGAATCTGCAATAGGTAAGCAGCTTGGTTTGAAGAAATCAACTGTGGGAGCAATTATTAGGAAACTGAAGACATACAAGACCACTGATAATCTCCCTCGATCTGGGGCTCCACGCAAGATCTCACCCCGTGGGGTCAAAATGATCACAAGAACGGTGAGCAAAAATCCCAGAACCACACGGGGGGGACCTAGTGAATGACCTGCAGAGAGCTGGGACCAAAGTAACAAAGCCTACCATCAGTAACACACTACGCCGCCAGGGACTCAAATCCTGCAGTGCCAGACGTGTCCCCCTGTAAAAACTCAACTCGTCGTGTTTGGAGGACAAAGAATGCTGAGTTGCATCCAAAGAACACCATACCTACCGTGAAGCATGAGGGTGGAAACATCATACTTTGGGGCTGTTTTTCTGCAAAGGGACCAGGACGACTGATCTGTGTAAAGGAAAGAATGAATGGGGCCATGTATCGTGAAATTTTGAGTGAAAACCTCCTTCCATCAGCAAGGGCATTGAAGATGAAACGTGGCTGGGTCTTTCAGCATGACAATGATCCCAAACACACTGCCCGTGCAACGAAGGAGTGGCTTCGTAAGAAGCATTTCAAGGTTCTGGAGTGGCCTAGCCAGTCTCCAGATCTCAACCCCATAGAAAATCTGCCCAGAAACAGCCCCAAAACATCACTGCTCTAGAGGAGATCTGCATGGAGGAATGGGCCAAAATACCAGCAACAGTGTGTGAAAACCTTTTGAAGACTTACAGAAAACGTTTGACCTCTGTCATTGCCAACAAAGGGTATATAACAAAGTATTTAGATAAACTTTTGTTATTGACCAAATACTTATTTTCCACCTTAATTTGCAAATAAATACATTAAAAATCCTACAATGTGATTTTCTGGATTTTATTTTCTCATTTTGTCTGTCATAGTTGAAGTGTACCTATGATATAAATGACAGGCCTCTCTCATCTTTTTAAGTGGGAGGACTTGCACAATTGGTGGCTGACTAAATACTTTTTTGCCCCACTGTACATATGATAACATATATTACCCCCAAAGCAGCAGTTACAGTAAATACTCACAAGCTTGTTTCATTTATATGCCGCCACCCAGAGGGCTAAAGCACATAATCAGTAATCTGAATACAAGGACCACTTGTGTTTGAAATCGTATTTAGAAAATCTAATTATGGGATGACACTAAGCTCTCTCTGTCTCTGCCTCACCCTTCACCCTTTAGAAACATTATCCCAGAGACAAGGGATGTTGGTTGACACTGGCAGGTCACATTATGGCTCTGGGCAACTTCTGGGAAAGGTGTCAAACACATGTCATGTTAAGGTAATTTATCAGGGCCTAACACAGTGCAAAATCTAAATCATGAGTTCTGTATCACACACTCTTGTTTGTTTAAGAGCATGTCTGCTTGTCGGGTGTGTGTGTGTGTGTATTCCTGGGTAGGGGAGTTGATTTGAGTTTTACAATTAATTTAATGGGAAGCTCTGGGAAGGAGTCCATTTTTGCATAACCATGTGTGTGTGTGTGTGTGTGTGTGTGTGTGTGTGTGTGTGTGTGTGTGTGTGTGTGTGTGTGTGTGTGTGTGTGTGTGTGTGTGTGTGTGTGTGTGTGTGTGTGTGTGTGTGTGTGTATTTCGAATCAGATCTGAGGGGTTAGCATAACGTGTCTTTGTATCTGCACTCCTTTTTGTACAGGTAGCCTGTTAATCAATTGTGTTGACTTTGTTAATCTGCTATATTCTCATGGTCGCTGGCTGATTTAAATAAGATTTAATTGGGTCATGGAGGCTACTAACTAGTCTGTGGGTGCCTTTGTGTTTTCAATAGCACTACTGCCCTCTGCTGGAGGTAGGAGCATTTGATTTTGACAAATCAGTCAAGAGGGAGTGAAGAGAAAAAGCGGAGGTGAGGGGAGTCAACAACAGCAGATGATTTACAGTTCAGTTGGGTTGAGATTTAGATATGTCATAAGGAGAGAGCCACATTTCACCTCCTAGCACTGTGATACTATCTGAGCAGTTGATGGAGCTGATCTGGGCTTGGGGCAACTCATCCAATGAATTCATATATCAATATCTCATCTCAGTCTGAGCAAGGTTGTAGGGTTTGACCATTTGACATCGGGGCAAACATGTGACAAATTCAAATCTTATATAAATAGACCTCAGAATGAATAAACATGTGCATATTCAAAACAAGAAACAGCCCCTGCAGGCCTATCTGAAAAACAGCTTCTATCTCAAGGCCATCAGACTGTTAAACAGCCACCACTAACATTGAGTGGCTGCTGCCAACACACTGACTCAACTCCAGCCACTTTAATAATGGGAATTGATGGGAAATTATGTAAAATATATCACTAGCCACTTTAAACAATGCTATCTAATATAATGTTTACATACCCTACATTATTCATCTCATATGTATAAGTATATACTGTACTCTATATCATCTACTGCATCTTTATGTAATACATGTATCACTAGCCACTTTAACTATGCCACTTTGTTTACATACTCATCTCATATGTATATACTGTACTCGATACCATCTACTGTATCTTGCCTATGCCGCTCTGTACCATCACTCATTCATATATCTTTATGTACATATTCTTTATCCCCCTACACTTGTGTGTATAAGACAGTAGTTTTGGAATTGTTAGTTAGATTACTTGTTGGTTATTACTGCATTGTCGGAACTAGAAGCACAAGCATTTCGCTACACTCGCATTAACATCTGCTAACCATGTGTATGTGACAAATAAAATTGGATTTGATTTGATATCTTGTGTCTTATCACTTATCTCCACTTAAATATCCAGGCTGTATCACAACCGGCCATGGTTGGGAGTCCCACAAGGCGGTGCACAATAGGCCCAGCGTCATCCAGGTGTAGGCCGTCATTGTAAATAAGAATTTGTTCTTAACTGACTTGCCTAGATAAATAAAGGTTCAATAAAAATAAATAAATATGGCCTAGTTTGTCAACGAGGTCATAAAGTCTGGTTTTCATGTTGACACATGAAGTGAAGCATCATGGAAAATGCTATCCCTTCGGAAGTAGTCTAAATACAATGGTCAGGAGAAGCTAATTGAATTGGACTGTGGTGAGCTGGAACAAATGTGTAGCTTACATGGCGAGCAGAGATTGCAATACTGAGCTAAATTACTAGAATCACCCATCCCCACAATAATAATAATACAAAATATAGGTTTATCTTTAACTCTGCATTGTTAGAAAATGACTTTTAAATAAGCATTTCACTTTTAGTCCGCACCTGCTGTTTACGAAGCATATGACAAATACAATTTAATTTGATTCAGTAATTAAATAAGATTGTCGATTCATGTCGAGTCTCCAGTGGTTTACCAGTTCACGGTTCACAGCTGTATATATCTGTGGTGGTTTCATCTGATGGAGAAGAGGCGCTCCTTACCAAACTGAAAAATAGGAGGTCAAATCATGACGTCAGTGATTTTCAGGTCGGAAAGCCGGAGCTGAAGAAAGAGGCCCGAGTTCCCAAATTGAAATTGCGAGTTGGATGACCGTTCAAATGTATTTTTTTCAGTCGGAGCTCGTTTTTTTCCGAGGTCCCAGTTGTTTTAACGCACTGAAGTCGGAAGTATGAGATTTCCAAGTTCTCAGTTGTTTGAACGCGGCATTAGTCAATTGAAAAGTCTGAAGCTTTGACGTCACACCACAATTTTCCCCAGTCGGATTAAAGATGGCGCCGCATCATGTTCTAAGGTGCTGTCAGCGGAGTTTATCTTGGATACCTGTTATTTTCATAAACCTTGTCGTTGGCTGGTCTTATTATGCATACGTCGTTGAACTCTGTATCTGTAAGTATAACATTCTCGTTTTTTAAAGTTTTTTTTAAGGGTTACCGTGGTTTGTTTCCTCATTGAAACAAAGTTGCCTTACTGCTTGCTTGCCCCAGCTGGAGGATGTGTATAACCGGTAACGTTAGTTTACAGTAACTTATTCGGATAAAATCAGGTTAATAATGTATGGATCATTGTCACCACCGTACAAGTGTGACAATGATCAAATACAATCTAACACTTTCTTCTTGAGTGAATCCATAGAAATAGAATGAGTGAAACACTCGCTACTTTTTGTGGGTAGCCAGCCAATCATGCCCATAGATTGAAGCCACTGTTGCTAGAAGGAAATGGACAGACAAATTGACGCAATCGAATTGACTGGAAACTTTAACCTCGTCCCATATTGGAATAGAGGGGATGTTGGAATAATTTTGTCCCATCATATTTAATTTAATCAGATCTACTGAAAAATGCTAGACTGGAAATTGTTTTTCTCTGACCTTATTTCTTATTTTGAAATTGTTTAGCTTCGGTTGCATTTTGGCTATGCAATTCTGCCTTCGATTCTGTGCCAAGCATCTTTCAGAGCCATTTGATATGAGGCTACTTTGGCCTCAAGTTGACTTATTCCAATACAACTGACCAGCTGTCTCTTCGTGAACCACACTGTTTCCACTCACTGTGTCTAACCTGGTTAGCCTGTTTCTGTGGGCTGTTGCTGATGGTACAATGACAGGCTGTAGTCAGGGGCATCCCTTCAGCAGGGCAAACAAAGCCTTCTGTGAAGGGTGGGTCTCCTGCTGGTAGTACCAGGCTGCTGCTGGGGGTTGAGAGAAAGGGGATAGTAGATGTGAGCCTAGTACTGTAACTCAGCAAAAGCATAAATCGGAGGCCTTCTCTAAACTCCTCTCTGTCTGTCTCTTTACCCCCCCCCCCCCCTTGTCTCTTTCAGTAACAATCCCAAATAATGCAGAAAAAAGTAAGTAACATTCTGAAACATCTGGTGCATTTAAGACTGACTGTCTTGGGCCCACACATGATTGCACCACCTTGAACCCACACAAACTCTACTCTGACTACGTGACACTGATGTACTCTGGAACTTGTGATTTAGACATGGTAAACTAAATACTTGTTTTGCATGGGATGAAAAGTTGTCATTTAGGGTTAAAAGGATATTTTGGGATTTTAGCAATGAGCCCCTTTATCTACTTCGCCAGAGTCGGATGAACTTGTGGATACCATTTTTTTATGTCTGTGTCCAGTATGAAGGAAGTTACCCATTGACCTCCAGTCATTGCGCAAGTTATCAACTTCCTTCAAATTGCAGTCGGAGAAATGGAAATGGAATCCAGGAGTTCATCTGACTCTGGGGAAGTAGATAAAGGGCCTCGTTGCCAAAATCCAGATGTATCTATTGACCTCATGGATATAATTGCATTATATTTGATCTCTGGTATGCGGTATGAATGGTTTCTCTTGCTTCTTTCTCTCCAACAGTATCATACCTAGTTGTCTTTCACCTGTTCTTCATTATGTTCATCTGGTCCTACTGGAAGACTATCTGCAGCAGGCCCGCCAACCCCTCTAAAGAGGTATACAGAGAGAGTGTATCTGTCTTTGTCAGTAGTACTCACTCTACCGCCTGTGATATGCTACATCACAATGCCACGTGGCCAGAGCAGTAGGCACGGCGGTTCCTAAAGCGCTCTGTAATTTCACTGTACAGTATATGTTAACATAAGACAGTGTGTGTGTGTGTGTGGTAGGATTGGGCGATACCCTGGTATAAACAGTATATTTTGAAATGCCAATGATATGATTTTCAATACAATAATCATATTTGGGGCATCCCTGCCTCCTTCTATATATATCTATATGTTCTGTATAACTATAAAACCATCTAAGTGTATAATAAATTATATCCAGCTCAGGGCTCCAGCTAGGCAATTTGTTTGCTAACTAGATGTCAAGATCCCGTTTTGTGGATACAGCAGAGACATTCAATCCCCTCCTGGATCAACATCCCTGTTGCCTAAATTGTTTAGTGTATAAAAAAATACTACATATACACTACCAGTCAAAAGTTTGGACACACCTACTCATTCAAGGGTTTTACTTTATTTTGACTATTTTCTACATTATAGAATAATGGTGACATCAAAACTATGAAATTACACATATGGGATCATGCAGTAACCAAAACCGTGTTAAACAACTCAAAATATATTTTAGATTCTTCAAAGTAGCCACCCTTTGCCTTGACAGCTTTGCACACACTTAGCATCTCAACCAGCTTTGAGGAATGCTTTTCCAACTGTCTTGAATGAGTTCCCACATATGCTGAGCACTTGTTGGCTGCTTTTCCTTCAGTTTGCGGTCCAACTCATCCCAAACCATCACAATTGGGTTGAGGTCGGGTGATTTTTGGAGGCAGCCATCTGATGCAGCATTCCATCACTCTCCTTGGTCAAATAGCCCTTACACAGCCAGGAGGTGTGTTGGGTCATTGTCCTGTTGAAAAACAAATGATAGTTCCACTAAGCGCAAACCAGATGGGATGGCTTATCACTGCAGACTGCTGTGGTAGCCATGCTGGTTAAATAAATCTGTGTCACCAGCAAAGCACCATCACACTTCCTCCTCCATGCTTTACGGTTGGAACCACAAATGCGGAGATCATCCGTTCACCTACTCTGCGTCTCACAAAGACACGGTGGTTGGAACCAAAAATCTCACATTTGGACTCATCAGACCAAAGGACAGATTTACACCGGTCTAAAGTCCATTGCTCATGTTTCTTATTGGTGTCCTTTAGTAGTGGTTTCTTTGCCGCATGAAGGCCTGATTCACACAGTCTCCTCTGAACAGTTGATGTTGAGATGTGTCTGTTACTTGACCTCTGAAGCATTTATTTTTGGCTGCAATTTCTGAGGCTGGTAACTCTAATGAACTTATCCTTTGCAGAAGAGGTAACTCTGGGTCTTCCTGTCCTGTGGCGGTCCTCATGAGAGCCGGTTTCATCATAGTGCTTGATGGTTTTTACGACTGCACTTGAAGAAACTTGACATTTTCCACATTGACTGTACTTCTTGTCTTAAAGTAATGATGGACTGTTACTTCTATTTGCTTATTTGAGCTGTTCTTGCCATAATATGGACTTAGCCTTATTTGGTAAAAGACCATCTTCTGTATACCCCCTCCCCAATACCTTGTCACAACGCAACTGATTGGCTCAAATGCATTAAGGAAAGAAATTCCACAAATTCAATTAACTAGGCACACCTGTTAATTGAAATGCATTCCAGGTGACTACCTCATGAAGCTGGTTGAGAGAATGCTTTGACAGCTTGGCACACTCTTGGCAAAGGGTGGCTAGTTTGAATGGTTACTACATGATTCCATGTGTTATTTCATAGTTGCAACGTCTTCACTGTTATTCTACAATGTAGACAATAGTAACAATTAAGAAAAACCCTGGATTGAGTAAATGAGTCCAAGCTTTTGGTGTGTTTTATTTATATATATATATATATAATATGTGTGTGTGTGTGTGTATAAACTTTAAGAACAGATTTCCAAGAGAGACTGACTACATGATAGCTATGATCCACTTCAATAAATCCACTTCAATCAGTGTAGATAAAGGGGAGGAGACAGGTTAAAGAAGGTTTTTTTAAGCCTTGAGACATTTGATACATGGACTGTGTATGTGTGCCATTCAGAGGGTGAATGGGCAAGACAAAAGATTAAGTGCTTTCGAAGGAGGTGCCAGGCGGACCAGTATGTGTCAAGAACTGCATTGCTGCTATGGTTAGACTCTCTACAGTTTCCCTTGTGTATCAAAAATCGTCCTCCACCCAAAGGACCTCCAGCCAACTTGGCACAACTGCCTGGGAAGCATAAGTCAACATGGGTCAAGCATAAATCAACAAAGCTTTTAACACCTTGTAGAGTCCATGTCCCAATGAATTGATGTTGTTTTGAGGGCAAAATGGGAGGGTGCACCTTAATATTAGGAAGGTGTTCCTAATGTTTGATATACAGTGGGGCAAAAAAGTATTTAATCAGCCACCAATTGTGCAAGTTCTCCCACTTTTAAAAAGATGAGAGGCCTGTAATTTTCATCATAGGTACACTTCAACTATGGCAGACAAAATTAGAAGAAAAATCCAGAAAATCACATTGCAAATAAATTCATTAAAAATCCTCCAAATTATGGTGGAAAATAAACTTTTGTTATTGACCAAATACTTATCTCAATACTTTGTTATATACCCTTTGTTGGAAATGACAGAGGTGAAGACTTAAAGAAAACGTTTGACAAGTTTTTTTCACACACTGTTGCTGGTATTTTGGCCCATTCCTCCATTCAGATCTCCTCTAGAGCAGTGATTTTTTTTGGGGGGGGGGGCTGTTGCTGGGCAACGCGGACTTTCAACTCCCTCCAAAGATTTTCTATGGGCTTGAGATCTGGAGACTGGCTAGGCCACTCCAGAACATTGAAATGCTTCTTACGAAGCCACTCCTTCGTTGCCCGGGCTGTGTGTTTGGGATCATTGTCATGCTGAAAGACCCAGCCACGTTTAATCGTCAATGCCCTTGCTGATGGAAGGAGGTTTTCACTCAATCTCACGATACATGGCCCCATTCATTCTTTCCTTTACACGGATCAGTCGTCCTGGTCCCTTTGCAGAAAAACAGCCCCAAAGCATGATGTTTCCACCCCAATGCTTCACAGTAGTTATGGTGTTTGGATGCAACTCAGCATTCTTTGTCCTCTAAACACGACGAGTTGAGTTTTTACCAAAAAGTTATATTTTGGTTTCATATGACCATATGACATTCTCCCAATCTTCTTCTGGATCATCCAAATGCTTTCTAGCAAACTTCAGACGGGCCTGGACATGTACTGGCTTAAGCAGGGGAACACGTCTGGCACTGCAGGATTTGAGTCCCTGGCGGTGTAGTGTTACTGATGGTAGGCTTTGTTACTTTGGTCCCAGCTCTCTGCAGGTCATTCACTAGGTCCCTACCGTGTGGTTCTGGGATTTTTGCTCACCGTTCTTGTGATCATTTTGACCCCACGGAGTGAGATCTTGCGTGGAGCCCCAGATCGAGGGAGATTATCAGTGGTCTTGTATGTTTTCCATTTCCTAATAATTGCTCCCACAGTTGATTTCTTCAAACCAAGCTGCTTACCTATTGCAGATTCAGTCTTCCCAGCTTGGTGCAGGTCTAGAATTTTGTTTCTGGTGTCCTTTGACAGCTCTTTGGTCTTGGCCATAGTAGAGTTTGGAGTGTGACTGTGAGGTTGTGGACAGGTGTCTTTTATACTGATGACAAGTTCAAAGAGGTGCCATTAATACAGGTAACGAGTGGAGGACAGAGGAGCTTCTTAAAGAAGAAGTTACAGGTCTGTGAGAGCCAGAAATCTTGCTGGTTTATAGGTGACCAAATACTTATTTTTCCACCATAATTTGCAAATAAATTCATAAAAAATCCTACAATGTGATTTTCTGGATTTTTTTTTTCCCTCATTTTGTCTGTCATAGTTGAAGTGTACCTATGATAATTACAGGCCTCATCTTTTTAAGTGGGAGAACTTGCACAATTGGCTGACTAAATACTTTTTTTACCCCACTGTATATGTGTGTGTGGACACTCCTTCAAATGAGTCGATTCTGTTATTTCAGCCACACCTGTTGCTGACAAGTGTCCACATACTTTAGCTAACGTGCATCTCTAACTCTCAGATAGCGCTTGGGTGGTATACCATGGTATTTGGGAAAAAAGCCATGGGATGGTTTTTCAATACTGTCAACTATTTCTGTGAAGTTTTTCCAATGAATGTGAATATTTGTAGCTACATTAAGTTAACAGCTGCTGTCAACTTGTGTAATTAGTTAAGAGATGACACGGATTGCATTTTTCATTTCACCTGTCACATATTACATTATGAAGCTTACTGTAGTTCCCCAGAACAGTCATGTTTTTCTTTGAAAATGGAGAAAGCGAGATGGTGAGTTTATAGCGTTCTATCGCTGAGTCTCTGAGGCGCACATGAGGTGACGAAGTTACTTGTAATGCAATTCACTACGAAGTATTTGCCATCTCACATCTTATGGCTTTCTGGCAGAGGTCTGGAAGAGTTCTGTACAGCTGCCTTTTTTTTTTTTTCACTGCTTCCCCCACTTTTTTTTTCTTTCTCTGTTCTTCTCTCATCTGCTCCATGTACACATTCTGTTCTTCCTTCAGAAAAGCATGAATCAACTTTTATTTACACCATTTCTCTCGTTCATTTTCACTTGTAAATGTCCACACTCACACACAATGACATTCGGTAGCTGCTAGCTATGCTTGTATAACTTTGAGCTGGATTTTCCGATCTTTGCAATTAGTTTGTTTTTGCTCGTTAGATAAATGCTAACTGTGCTTTGATTTTGCTCATATTTTGTCAGCATCATGGTAGAGGCCCCATGGACTGCCCCCTTGTGTGCTATGTTGGTAATACATTAAATCCCATAATGAGAAGACAGTGTGATGCTATTAAAATCTGGATACTGCCCAAGCCTTATACTGTATTTTTATTATTGTATTTATATTTTTAAATAGCACCCCTTGTTTGCACATTCGGTAATACTGTATGGTATAGAAACGGTATGAATCTGGATACTGCCTAACCCTAGTGTATGGTTATGAAGGGGATTTGCCCTCAATCTCAAGTAACTTTTTCCCACATTTTAAACTGTTCCCTAATTTCTAGATGCATGACTACTGGTAATAACTAGACTATGTTATTGCGTACTTTGAGAAACTCCTTTCTGTTCTCCCATCAGTTTTGTCTGCCCAAAGTGGAGAAAGAGCAGTATGAGAAGGAGGAACATCCAGACACTCAGCAGGAGATCCTGAAGAAGGTGGTGGTAGGATTGCCTGTCTATACACGCACTGGGACAGGAGGTGAGAATGTTACTGCCACCCAACTCCCTATGTCTACATCCAACATGGTTGCCAATTAGAATTTGTGCTATTTTATGTATTTGGGATATACAGTAAGGTCCCAAATGATTGGCATCCTTGATAAAGATATGAAAAAAAGACTATAATACAAATACTGAGCTACATTGTATGATCCACAAGGATCATAATTAATAGATATACTAATACAATTGCTCAGATTTTGTTTACAAGTTATACAAAAACATCTCAAAGCTAGGTGTCAATTATTGGCACCCCTGGTTTCAATACTCAGGCACCCTCTTCGAGCATAACTGCACTGAGCCTTTTCCTCAAATGTTTTATGAGATTGGAGAACACATTGGGAGGGATCTCAGACCATTCCTCCATACAGAATCTGTCCAGATCCTTGATATCCTTCTGTCTGCGCTTATGGACTGCCCTCTTCATATCAAACCACAGGTTTTCATTGGGGTTCATGTCCGGAGACAGAGATGGCCACTGAAAAATGCAATAAACAATTTCTTTGTGGCTTTTAATTACTTCTTGGGGTTATTGTCTTGCTGAAAGAGCCCAAGTTTCAGCTTCTTGGCAGCCAAAAACCTGGTTGCCTCCAAGATGCCCTCCCGTGTAGCGCAGCAGTCTAAAGCACTGCATCTCAATGCTTGAGGTGTCACAACACAGACCCTGTTTCAAATCCGGGGTGTATCACATCCAGCCATGATTGGAGTCCCATAGGGCGGCGCACAATTGGCCCAGTGTCGTTCGGGTTTGGCCGGTGTAGGCAGTCATTGTAAATAAGAATTTGTCCTTAACTGACTTGCCTAGTTACATTTAAATAAATTACTTCACCTCCAGGTGTTACATTTGTTTGCTCTCAATAAAGGCTTTTTTCTGGAAAAACTTCCAAAGAGCCTGTTGGTGTGTAATTGGAGACTTGGTGACCTGAAAATGCAACAGTTCTGTAATTGTCCACCTTTGGCCCTTGGTTTTGTCTTTGCCTCCCAAACCATCTTCCTCACTGTGCGTGGGGGACAACATACACTTGTGTCCAATACCAGGCAAGTTTACCATTGTTCCAGTGGTTTTAACTTATGGCTGCAGAGGCCGTATTAAGTAGCTTGGATGAAGGGTGCCCAGAGTAAACTGCCTGCTCCTCAGTCCCAGTTGCTAATATATGCATATTATTAGTAGTATTGGATAGAAAACACTCTGAAGTTTCTAAAACGGTTTGAATGATGTCTCTGAATATAACAGAACTCATATGGCCGGCAAAAACCTGAGAAGAAATATAAACAGGATGTGGGAAATCTGAGGGTGGTCGATTTTTCAAACCAGCCCCTATTGAATACACAGTGGGATAGTGGTTATGTTGCACTTCCTAAGGCTTCCACTAATGTCAACCGTCTTTAGAAACTTGTTTGAGGATTCTACTGTGAAGTGGGACCGACAGAGTGGAATGAGTCAGAGGTCTGCCAGCAGTCACGCACTGGTCACGTGCATTTCACATGAGGTAGATGTGTTCCTTTGCTTTTCTGAAGACAAAGGAGTTCTCCGGTTGGAATATTATTGAAAATGTTAACACCCTTAAGATTGATTCCATACATCGTTTGACATGTTTCTACGGACAGTAACTGAACTTTTTGACATTTTGTCTGCAACTAGGGAACGCACTTAATGAGTGGATTTGTTTACCAAACGTGCTAACAAAAGTAGCTCTTTGGACATAAATGATGGACATTATCGAACAAATCAAACATTTAATGTGGAACTAGGATTCCTGGGAGTGCATTCTGATGATCATCAAAGGTAAGTGAATATTTAATGTTATTTCTGTTGACTCAAACATGGCGGATATCTCTCTTTTGTTTTCTGAGTGCCGTTCTCAGATTATTGCATGGTTTGCTTTTTCCGTAAAACCTTTTTGAAATTTGACACAGCGGTTGCCTTAAGAAGTGTATCTATATTTCCATGTCTAACAATTGTATTTTCATCGACATTTATAATGAGTATTTCTGTAAATTGATGTGGCTCTCTGCAAAATCACCGGATGTTTTTGGAACTACTGAACACCGCGCCAATGTATACTGAGATTTTTTTTATATAAATATGCACTTTATCGAACAAAACACAGTCCTATGAGTGTCATCTGATGAAGATCATCAAAGGTTAGTGATTAATTTTATCTCTTTGTGATTTTTGTGACTCCTCTCTTTGGCTGAAAAAATGGCTGTGTTTTTCTGTGGCTTGGCTCTGACCGAACATAATCGTTTGTGGTGCTTTCGCTGTAAAGCCTATTTCAAATCGGACAAGAAGATTACCTTTTAAAATAGTATAAGATACATGCATGTTTGAGGAATTTAAATTGAGATTTCTGTTTGAATTTGGCGCTCTGCACTTTCACTTGCTTTCATATCAATTCTGTTAACGGGATTGCAGCCCTAAGAAGTTTTAAACTTCCTAATAGTGTTATTTAATTATTTAAAAAATTAACAAGGTCAACAATCATTTGTCTCTTTGTTTGGGAGCGCTTTGCCTTTTCCCATGGGGATGGATGACAAAAGGATTTTACATGCATGTACCTCATGCCCCGGTGGAACAGGAAGCCATGGAAGGCCACAAGTTATTTAAACTGAGAGAGAAAAAAGTAGAATGTTAATGCAGATACATTGTTTGTTTTTATAAGAATCTTTAGGAGTGCCAATAATTTAGACCCCTATAATTGAGACTAATGACTTGTTAAACACAATTGCTCAGTGAAATAGATTTCTATTAGTATAAAATAATATTTCCATATACACTGTAGTTGAAACACAAGCTTTAGATTTAATGATGATTGATCAGGTGTATGTGTTCTCCACAGCCGTCCGGTACTGTGACCGCTGTCTGGTGATCAAACCCGACCGCTGCCACCACTGCTCCACCTGTGACATGTGAGTTCAGTTCAATTACTGTGGGGTTCAGATGAGATGCACCATGGGGTTGTCGTATCTTTTTGGGTGCTTCAACTCCAAAGTAATATACTCTAGGGTTTTCACCCATAAAAGGACTAATTCATTCAAGGTTTATACAAATGTCCGCTCAGAGAATTCTGTCAGAAAAACACGTGTCCAAACCTCATGTCTTTACTATATGTGACCCGTTTTTCAGGAAAAACTATTGTTGAGAAGTTTGACAATTTACTCTGAGAATGTAGCATGTTTGGAGTGAATGGAATGCCATCACAGGCATGATCAAAAAGTGGCCACTGCTCAATAGAACTCTGTGGCGCTAACTAGAGGCTGCAGGTTCTTGAGTGAAATTTGATTTATATATACGCAGTGTGGAGAAAAAGTATTTGATACACTGCCGATTTTGCAGGTTTTCCTACTTACAAAGCATGTAGAGGTCTGTAATTTTTATCATAGATACACTTCAACTGTGAGAGACGGTATCTTAAACAAAAATCCATAAAATCACATTGATTTTTTTTTTTTTTAAGTAATTCATTTACATTTTCTTGCATGATATAAGTATTTGATCACCTACCAAGAAGAACCCCTCCTGTTCTCCACTCATTACCTGTATTAACTGCACCTGTCCACACACTCAATCAAACAGACTCCAACCTCTCCACAATGGCCAAGACCAGAGAGCTATGTAAGGACATCATGGATAAAATTGTAGACCTGCACAAGGCTGAGATGGGCTACAGGACAATAGGCAAGCAGCTTGGTGAGAAGGCAACAACTGTTGGCTCAATTATTAGAAAATGGAAGAAGTTCAAGATGACGGTCAATCATCCTCGGTCTGGGGCTCCATGCAAGATCTCACCTCGTGGGGCATCAATGGTCACGAGGAAGGTGAGGGATCAGCCCAGAACTACACGGCAGGACCTGGTCAATGACCTGAAGAGAGCAGGGACCGCGGTCTCAAATAACCATTAGGAACACACTACGCCGTCATGGATTAAAATCCTGCAACGCACGCAAGGTCCCCCTGCTCAAGCCAGCGCATTTCTAGGCCTGTCTGAAGTTTGCCAATGACCATCTGGATGATCCAGAGGAGGAATGGGAGAAGGTCATGTGGTCTGATGAGACAAATAGAGCTTTTTGCCATTGTTTGGAAGAAGATGAAGGATGAGTACAACCCCAAGAACACCATCCCAACCATGAAGCATGAAGGTGGAAACATTCTTTCTTTGGGGATGCTTTTCTGCAAAGGGGACAGGACGACTGCACCGTATTGAGGGGAGGATGGATGGGGCCATGTATCACAAGATCTTGGCCAACCACCTCCTTCCCTTGGTAAGAGCATTGAAGATGGGTCGTGGCTGGGTCTTCCAGCATGACAACGACTCAAAACACACAGCCAGGGCAACTAAGGAGTGGCTCCGTAAGAAGCATCTCAAGGTGCTGGAGTGGCCTAGCCAGTCTCCAGACCTGAATCCAATAGAAAATCTTTGGAGGGAGCTGAAAGTCCGTCTTGCCTAGCGACAGCCCCGAAACCTGAAGGATCTGGAGAAGGTCTGTATGGAGGAATGGGCCAAAATCCCTGCTGCAGTGTGTGCAAACCTGGTCAAGAACTACAGGAATTGTATGATCTCTGTAATTGCAAACACAAGTTTCTGTACCAAATATTAAGTTCTGCTTTTCTGATGTATCAAATACTTATGTCATGCAATAAAATGCAAATTAATTACTAAAAAATCATACAATGTGAATTTCTGGATTTTTTGTTTTAGATTCCATCTCACAGTTTAAGTGTACCTATGATAAAAATGACAGACCGCTACATGCTTTGTAAGTAGGAAACACTGCCGATTTTGCAGGTTCTCTTCAAAGGAGTTCTCCTAATCTCAGCTTCCATCAATCGGATTCCAAACTCTCCACCATGGCCAAGTCCAAAGAGATCGCCATGGATGTCAGGAACAAGATTGTAGACCTACACAAGGCTGGAATGGGCTATTAGACCATCGCCAAGCAGCTTGGTGAGAAGGTGACAACAGTTGGTGCGATTACTTGCAAATGGAGCCTGGGAGCCTGGGGCTCCATGCAAGATCTCACCTCATGGAGTTGCAATGATCATGAGAATGGTGAGGAATCAGCCCAGAACTACACGGCAGGATCTTGTCAATCATCTCAAGGCAGCTGGGACCACAGTCACCAAGAAAACAGTTGGTAACACCCTACGCCGTGAAGGAATGAAATCCTGCAGCGCCCACAAGGTCCCCCTTCTCAAGAAAGTCTGTCTGAAGTTTGCCAATGAACATCTGAATGATTCAGAGGACAACTGGGGGAAAGTGTTGTGGTCAGATGAGACCCAAATGGAGCTCTTTGGCATCAACTCAACTCGCCGTGTTTGGAGGAGGAGGAATGCTGCCTATGACCCCAAGAACACCATCCCCGCCCTCAAACATGGAGGTGGAAACATTTATGCTTTGGGGGTGTTTTCTGCTAAGGGGACAGGACAACTTCACAGCATCAAAGGGACGATGGACGGGGCCATGTACCGTCAAATCTTGGGTGAGAACCTCCTTCCCTCAGCCAGGGCATTGAAAATGGGTCGTGGATGGGTATTCCAGCATGACAATGACCCAAGGCAACAATGGAGTGGCTCAAGAAGAAGCACATTAAGGTCCTGGAGTGGCCTAGCCAGTCTCCAGACCTTAATCCCATAGAAAATCTGTGGAAGGAGCTGAAGGTTCGAGTTGCCAAACGTCAGCCTCAACCTTAGTGACTTGGAGAAGATCTGTAAAGAGGAGTGGGACAAAATCCCTCCTGAGATGTGTGCAAACCTGGTGGCCAACTACAAGAAACGTCTGACCTCTGATTGCCAACAAGGGTTTTGCCACCAAGTACTGTCATGTTTTGCAGCGGGGTCAAATACTTATTACCCTCATTAACATGCAAATCAATTTCTAACATTTCTGACGTGTTTTTCAGGATTTTTTTGTTATTCTGTCTCTCACTGTTCAAATAAAACTACCATTAAAATTATAGACTGATTTCTTTGTCAGTGGGCAAACGTACAAAATCAGCAGGGGATCAAATACTTTTTTCCCTCACTGTACATAAGATGATTATTTGTAATGAAATCTGCTGTATATTAAACTAAATAGAGATGAAATGTATATTTATTTACAAAGTTAAGAGACTGAATTTCAATATCCACCCTCCGCGAAAACAATCTGTTCCTATTTTCTTTTTGTATTTCGGAGTCCTTCCCTTTTAAATTGCCATAGAAACGCCCCACAACATAAATTGATTGCCATTATAGGCTATGAAATCCAAAGCTCTGGAGGTGAAAATGGCAGTCGGTCTCCGGTTGCTTTACTGTTGGCATGACACAGGACTGATGGTAGCGCTAACCTATCAAGTTGCTTTCAATTGGTCCAACCACAAAATGTACCACCTCACAATGCCAAATATGGAAGACGGTACAACCAAGAGCGGCGCAGTCAACTAGCAACGTCCTATATACTTTGTTTTTCATGCTGTCATACTCCCCCTCTTTCAGGTGTGTACTGAAGATGGACCATCACTGTCCATGGTATGTAACAGTACATTCATGAAGTATAGATGCTTAGCAAAGTACACTCATGACCATACCGCTCAGACATATGCCTGCCCTCATTTGAAGTCTATTGTTAAAACTGACTTGATAGTGATTTGGATCAGTGGAGAGTTTCATCCTGTCCATTCTACTGCATGAGCATATTATATCTGTCTGGTATAGTGATGTGGAAAGGATTACTCTGCTCTCAGAAAGAGACCGAGCAGCACAAGCCACGTTGACTTTTGTTTTCTCTGTTTCTCTCTCAGGGTGAATAACTGTGTTGGATTTTCAAACTACAAGTTCTTTGTCTTGTTTCTGGCCTACTCCATGCTGTATTGTGCATTCATCGCCGCTACCGTCCTGCAGTATTTCATCAAATTCTGGACAGTAAGTAATACTGTAGCTGCCTGTCCTTTCTTCCTTAACTAGCTAGAACTTAGTTGAGTGTTAACCAATGAAAGCAGTAAGATCCCTGATAGCATGTTCCAATTAGCCAATACCCCAAATCGTCTACATAAACCACCTCAAACTTGAGCAGTCTGCATGTCAGGAGAAATTTGTGTGAATCTGGTTTATATTTAGCTGTGTGATTTGCAGTAGGGTATAGTGTGGAAAGGGGGGGGGGGGGTGGAACATGTGCAATTGTGCTAACATTCTGGAGGACATTGAGCAGGTGCCCGATAGTTTTGTAATATTGTTCTTCTCTTTTTTCTTTTTTCTTTTTTTGTCTCTAAGATTGTGTAACTTTCTTAATTTCTGCACTAATCGTCTGCCTGCCTCTAATACTTTGCCTAAAGCTTTGCCGATGGAGATCTGTTGGGGATTGTCCTCAGGTAAAATGCGAGATTGTCACCATCTGATCATTGTGGTTAGTCAAAAAGAAAGGTTGCACTTCTTAGAGTAGCCTATTGTCACTAAGGAAAGGTCAAGAAGCTCAACCCATAATGGCATTCACAAGGCTTCTGTCTCTCAGAAGTACCAATTGCTGTTGAACGATTCTCTTCAGTATGTGTCAAACACTGTTGTCTTGCAACATAAGCCGTTGTCTTGCAACATAAGCCGTTGTCTGTTCCCGTTGTCTGTAAAACTAGGCTTGTGTTCTATGCTGCCTTGCTTGTGACAATGAATGTCCACTGTCATCTTGGCCAAACTGAGGGCGAGTGTGGAGTCGAACAGGGTTGGTTGGTTTAGCATGTCGTATTTTGCCTAACAACCAAAAGGCCTGTACTGTATGTAGTACCTTTCTGGAGCCATTCACTTGAACGGTCATGTAGGCTAAGCGTCTGCTACTCCAGAATGAGGTCTTCATAGATCGTTTTACAACTGACTGATGTGTCATATTCTGTGCGTCTGTGCAGAAGGTGAACGTTACTACTGTATGTGGTGGATGAAGAGTATGATGTCACTAACAGCTCTTCTCTCTCTCTCTCTCTCCCCTCAAGAATCAACTGCCTGACACTCACGCCAAATTCCACGTGTTGTTTCTGTTTTTTGTGGCGGCCATGTTCTTCATCAGCATCCTGTCGCTTTTCAGCTACCATCTCTGGCTTGTGGGAAAGAACAGGACCACCATAGGTAGCTGCCATGCCTCACCACACTCGACACAGTAACTCATCCACTATTGTCTTGATTGATTGTTGACACCTTTTTTATTGTTGGTTATAATTAGTGATTCAGAACCTATTCCCTGAATATTTTTGGTCAAATGACTTGAGCATAGATTAGGAACTTTTTTTTCTTCTAATTTGGCACACAGAAACTCGATGGCATGGGTAACTTGGTCCAAAAGAATGGCACCAATTGGCCTATTTCTGGCGCTGTTATAAGCAGTCTCACTTAAACCCTCATAGCCTTTCTCCCTGTTTGACTTAGACTTCAAACTAATTGTATGTAAACTCAGCAAAAAGAAACTGCCAACTGTTTATTTTCAGCAAACTTAACATGTGTAAATATTTGTATGAACATAACAAGATTCAACAACTGAGACATAAACTGAACAAGTTCCACAGACATGTGACTAACATAAATGGAATAATGTGTCCCTGAACAAAGCGGGGTCAAAATCAAAAGTAAGTCTATCTGGCATGGCCACCAGCTGCATTAAGTACTGCAGTGCAACAGCTCCTCATGGACTCCCAGATTTTCCAGTTCTTGCTGTGAGATGTTACCCCACTCTTCCACCAAGGCACCTGCAAGTTCCCGGACATTTCTGGGGCGAATGGCCCTAGCCCTCACCCTCCGATCCAACAGGTCCCAGACGTGCACAATGGGATTGAGGTCCGAGCTGTTTGCTGGCCATGACAGAACACTGACATTCCTGTCCTGCAGGAAATCATGCACAGAATGAGCAGTATGGCTGGTGGCATTGTCATGCTGGAGGGTCATGTCAGGATGCGCCTGCAGGAAGGGTACCACATGAGGGAGGAGGATGTCTAGTGTGGACAGTCTGTTCACTGATGGAGGTATTGTGCGTTCCTGGTGTAACTCGGGCAGTTGTTGCCATCCTGTACCTGTCCCGCAGGTGTGATGTTCAGATGTACCGATCCTGTGCAGGTGTTACACGTGGTCTGCCACTGTGAGGACGATCAGCTGTCCGTCATGTCTCCCTGTAGCGCTGTCTTAGGCATCTCACAGTACGGACATTGCAATTTATTGCCCCCACCACATCTGCAGTCTTCATGCCTAAGGCACGTTCACGCAGATGAGCAGGGACCCTGGGCATCTTTTGGTGTTTTTCAGAGTCTGTAGAAAGGCCTCTTTAGTGTTCTAAGTTTTCATAACTTTGACCTTAATTGCCTACCGTCTGTTAGCCTCCTAACGACTATTCCACAGGTGCATGTTCATTAATGGTTTATGGTTCATTGCACAAGCATGGGAAACAGTGTTTAAACTCTTTACAATGAAGAGTTGTAAAGTTATTTGGAATTTTACGAATCATCTTTGAAAGACAGGGTCCTGAAAAAGGGACAATTCTTTTTTTTTTTTTGCTGAGTTTAGGTGTCTTTCCTCACTGCTCAAGGACCCATAAGGTCCATCAGGATATCATTTGAAAAACTTTGGGGGCAAAACCTCTCATGAACCATAAGTCCACGTGTTATGTAGGTTCATGGTACATATCTTTTCTCCAACTAAGTTATTAAGAGATGGCTGAGTTTTTTTGGGATAAATTAGGACATCGGATTTCACATGTCCATTTAAATCCACTCCATAATGGCCTATCAACTTTTTAGGGTCATCAAAGACATTACCATGGTGAAACAGGTTTGGCATTGATATCTTAAAAATAAGGAGACTGTGTATGTAATAATAATCAATCTTCTCATGGACTAAATGTCTGATGCCTTCCAAAGGTGATCTTTGGAGTCAACACTGGTCCATAAAGAGTTTGAGAAAATAGCATTTATGGATTCAAAGATGACCACATTATACCAGTAGATGCATATTAGCACATACGCTAAACATACTTAACAAATCTTCTTCTCATGAAACCATAGGACCAAAATACATGGCAAAACTTAGTTTGAGAGAAAAAACTAAGGGATTGGTCAAAAGATGGTTGAGTTATTGAAAAAATACCATCTGATTTACATGTGTCCATTTAAATCAACTTGAGACTTGTTATCACTATCCTGGACGTCCCTAAGATGAACCACACTGAATGTGGTATTGATATCTATAAAAACAAGGGAACCATTTAACAATACATTCCTTGCATATGTAACACTAATGCTCAATTTGCAATCATCTTCTCCTCATGAACCATACGTCAGATTCACTCCACATTTTGTATTTAGACTATCTCTCTGGGATAGGCGTCCCGTCAGACGGGACACCTGTTGACAACTTCCTGTGAAATTGGAGGGCGGGCAATTAAAAAAATAATCATACAAATTATGGATATTAAATATTTTGTTACATACAAGTATCTTGTTAATCTAACTGCATTGTCCAATTTTACAATAAGCTTTACAGCGAAAGCATAAAATGCAATTGTTTGGGGACGGCGCCCCACATCAACATATTTTTCAACCAGCACAGGCTTCATAAAATCACAAATAGCAATTTAAATAATCACTTTTTGAAAATCTTCCTCTGTTTGCAATCCAAAGGGTCCCAGCTACAACATGCATGGTCGTTTTGTTAGAAAATCCTTCTTTATATCCCAAGTCTGTTTAGTTGGCGCCATCGATTTGAGTAATCCACTCATTCAACATGCAGACAAAGGAATCCAAAAAGCTACCGCTAAACTTTGGTAAAACAAGTCAAACTACTTTTCTAATTAATCCTCAGGTATCCTAAAATGTAATTAAACTATAAATTTAATATGGAAAGAAGTATGTTCAATAGAAAAGTGAAATTAGCAGCCATGCATCTTCATCTCGCACGCACAGACTGTTTTCCAGCTATGACTCCGTGCCAAAACTCAAAATTCTTCCTTGTTTGGGGAGAAACAAGCCTAAAACAGACTGACATCTAGTGGAAGCCATAGGAATTGCAAACTGGGAGCTGGATTTGACATACATTCTAATGGAAGAGCATGGGATCTCAAACAATCAGATGTTTTTTTTATTTAATTTTTTTAGATTTTCTCCTACCATATAAATTGTGTTATAGTCTCATGCATTATTTTAAAATTTCTACAAACTTCAAAGTGTTTCCTATCCAATGCTACCAATTTATATGCTTATCCTGTCATCTGGGCCTGAGTAACTGGCAGTTTACTTTGGGCATGTCAGTCAGAAAGGAAGTGGAGAAAAGAGGCCTAGCCTGAAGTTAGACTCATGACATCAGTCTTTCATTTCATGGAGAGATTATAGTTTTTTTGCTGCATTAAAATATGGCCACACTGTACCTAATAGATGCACATTAGTGCTAATGCTAAATAAAATATATATATTTATCTTCTCATGCACCATAAGTCAGATTGACAACAGGTTTGGTATATAGACCCAATAAAATAGCCTGTAATGTATTTGACAATGTCTGGTTGCTGAATTCTTAGATGGCCACATTACACCACTAGATGGCACCATTTCTCACCAGGGCTATAAGAAATGAACTGATGGGGCCATGAATTTTGGTATGCTTCTTTACATTTGAGCAGACTCTTATCCACAGCAACTTACAGGAGCAATTAGGGTTAAGTGCCTTGCTCAAGGGCACATCAACAGCCCCCCCCCCCCCCCCCCCCCCCCCAGGGATTCAGACCAGCAACCTTTCAGTTACAGGCCAAATCCTCTTAAACGTTAGGCTACCTGCTGTATATAATAACTGTGAATATAAAGTCACTGCAGCCTTAGATGGCTGCACCAGACCTGTTGGTGGCTCTATAGATGTCATTAGCACCAGTGGCACCATGGGATACTGGAGCAGTAATTATTGATCAGGTGGACTTTGTCTCATGCAAATCAATGTTAGATTTTAATTGTGCAGATGAATAATGTGAAATATCATAATTACTTTCTGTGTAATCTCATATTGTTGCCGTATTATGTGGCCTGAACATAGTGGAAAGTGTCATTTATTTGGGAAAGTAGAAGTTCTGCCGCTTGCGCAGTCGGCGTATTACAGCTGTGAAGGTATACCGAATAATTTGTATTTTTTTTTTTTTTACGCTAATGTGGAGTGTACCAACTGAGATTGAAGTAATTAACAGATTATGACACAAAATAAAGTCCCAGAATTCAAAAATGACCGCAAAATATAGCCTACCAATACACCACCGGAGGTTGGTGACATGTTAATTGGGGAGGAAGGGCTCATGGTAACTGCTGGGGCAGAATGAAATGGAATGGTTTCAATGCATTTGCCATTCCGTTCGCTCCGTTCCCAGCCATTATTATAAGTCATCTCAACACGCTAAACGCTGAAAATATTTCAAGTCATCAACCATACATCAAATTGACCACAGAATTGGTATATAAACTCAATATATTAAGTAATGACTTTAAGAATGATTACCCACTGCATTCAAAGATACAGCACTAGACTTAACTTCAGTTATGTCATCCTTGTGGTATTGAGCGATTAAACATTCATGTTTTCGCTGACTGTACTTAAATGAAGATGGTTCCTACTGTACATATTGCTACTTTGTTATCCAACTTCTCTTGTCTCCTTTCTGTCATCCTGTGAACCCTGTTCATTGCTGCTTGCAACTAATATTTTGTATTTATTTCAGAGGCTTTCAGGGCTCCTGTCTTCAGAAATGGCCCAGACAAGAATGGCTTCTCTCTGGGGTTCAGTAGGAACATGGCTGAGGTCTTTGGAGACCAGAAGAAGTACTGGATGTTTCCCATCTACACCAGGTGAAAACACGAAGTCACCTATCCATCTATTCTGTTGGAGCTTTAGAATCGTTTTGCATCTTAGTCAGTACTGCCTTTTAGTCAATAAAAACAGTTTGAGTTTCAATGTAGGTATTTAAATGCCTAATCCCCCCCCCCCCCCCCCTTGTGTTCTCCTTTCTCTCTGTCAGTCACGGTGATGGTAACAGTTTTGTCACCCGGTTGGTGAACTTAGATCCTGAGCAGATAGCTGTGGGCCTCCAGATCAACGGCAAAAGGTTATTCATGATTTCTTTCATTCCTGATTCAGTAAATGATCTCGCCTCATTCGTGAAGTTTAAACCGGCCTTGTCCTGAAACAGCTCTGTAGATTGTCCTGCAAGCCCCAAGCATGTCCTTGGCGACACCATCAACCACATTGAGGACCATCAGGATGGCAGCTTCGACAAAACTGGTATGTAGATCCCTGTGATGTCATGTATCCCTGTGCCTGTGAGCTGCCGGAACCTTGACCTCTCACCCTTGTGTTTCAGATGTAGCCGAGACGGTCACAGTCACCATAGAGAGCGAGTCATAGACAGGTAAGCCTATGGATGACTCCCGCTGAAGTGTGCGCGTTTCCTACAGAGCTTAGAGAGGAAACTGATGACCACCCATGATCTTTGATTACCGTGTTGGCTCAAATCTGCCAAGAGACAACTGAGCCATCAACTGTGATGCCTTACAACCAGCAGAATCTGTCTAAACAAAAAACACCCCTTATCACCTGCAGCACCCCTACTACCATGGACAAATGTCAAGTAACAGCTCTTGTATGGACATATTTTCTATTGCCATTCTTACATCCGCCAAACAGCATTCCTGGTATGATGGACACAACCTGGACTGTCATGGACGCTACATCTTACATCAGCTGTCTAAGTCCTCACCAAGCACATACACTCTGACACTTCATCTTTGTTTTTAACCAAAGCTTTTTTTTTGTAACTATGATTAATCTCTGGGACTACTCTGTTATTCAAGCCAAAAAAAAGTAGACTCTTTGCACTATCTTAGATTATTTCAGGAAAAGTGCAGGAAAATAATTGCTTTACACTTATACACCTCAGTCGAATTAGTATTGACTTTCTTTATTGGTAAATGTTTACTGTTTCTTTCCCCAGAAACTCAGTCACTGGCTTTGATTGGGTTAAGCCCAGGGAATACAATGTTCAGGGCCTCAAGACGCAACGTCTCAGTTGACTGTAGTGTGTGTACTGTATGTACTTTACATTTGAAACCTGTGGAGGGCGCAAAGCATATCCATTGATTTCAACAGGCCATATAGTCTTACAGTAGGTTTGCATGAAAAAAGGCTTTGTAGGACCCTATGCCATATCCTTTCCTGCTTAACATCGTAATTTAAAGCTAGAACACTTAGTTTTTGGGATTATAAATTAATGATCTCATTGATTCTTGAATATAACTTATAAATGACTCGTGAGCTTAGTTCAACTGTCATACATACCCCTACAGATTTATTTTTTACTATGTTTGTAAACAACAAATGTAAATGCACTATAGCTTCAGAAAATGGTTAAAACTATCCTTTTTATATTTTTGACGATAATTCCTTGCAGCCATAGCTCTGTCTATGAATTTGAGTGGTTACATTTCTCCAGGCCCATCCCTCAGCTTTTTACCAAAACTGAGGCGGGGTAACACTTTGTCATTGTTTCAACTGCTGATTCTAGCTTTTAAATGTGCCTGCAGTTAAGTTGTTCAGATTTATTTTATTTTTTTCTGTTGTATGGAAGGATAAAGGTTAAGTACAGTGCCATAGTAAATGGTTCACCTTAGCATGGTGTAATTACTTTAAAATGTCTGTTTGCAATTTTAAACAGTTGATTTTTGCTAATACACATTTGAAGTGTCACACACATGACCCTAATGACGCAGGGCCAAATCCTAACTCTAGATGCATGTTTTGCAAAATTGTGATCTACAGTACCAGTCAAAAGTTTGGACACACCTACTCATTCCAGGGTTTTTCTTTATTTTTACTATTCTCTACATTGTAGCACAACAGTGAAGACATCAAACCTATAAAATAACACATGGAATCATGTAGTAACCAAAAGTTTTAAACAACTCCAAATATATATTTCAGATTCTTCAAATAGCCACCCTTTGCCTTGACAGCTTTGCACACTCTTGGCATTCTCTCAACTAGCTTCATGAGGAATGCTTTTCCAAAAGTCTTGAAGGACTTCCCACATATGCTGAGCACTTGTTGGCTGCTTTTCCTTCACTCTGCGGTCCAACTCATCCCAAACCATCTCAATTGGGTTGAGGTCGGGTGATTGTGTAGGCCAAGTCATCTGATGCAGCACTCCATCACTCTCCTTGGTCAAATAGCCCTCACACAGCCTGGAGGTGTGTTTTGTGTCACTATAATTTGTTTTTCAACAGGACAGTCACAATAAGCGCGAACCAGATAGTACTGCTGTGGTAGCCATGCTGGTTAAGTGTTCCTTGAATTTGAAAATCTCTGACGGTGTCACCAGCAAAGCACCATCACACCACCTATATGCTTCACTGTGTGAACCACACATGCAAAGATCATCCGTTCACCTACCCTGCGTCTCACAAGGACATGGCGGTTGGAAAGAAAAATCTCACATTTGGACTCGTCAGACCAAAGGACAGATTTCCACCAGTCTAAAGTCCATTGCTTGTTATTCTTGGCCCAAGCAAGTCTCCTTAATTGTGTCCTTTTTTGTAGTGGTTTCTTTGCAGCAATTCGAGCAGGAAGACCTGATTTCACGCAGTCTCTGAACAGTCTGTTACTTGAACTCTGAAGTGTTTATTTGGGCTGCAATTTCTGAAGCTGGTAACTAATGAACTTATCCTCTGCAGCAGATGTAACTCTGGGTCTTCCTTTCCTGTGGCGGTCCTCATGAGAACCAGTTTCATCATGGCACTTGATGGTTTTTGCGACTGCACTTATAGAAACTTTCGAAGTTCTTAATTTTCTGCATTGACTTACCTTCACTTCTTAAAGTAATGGACTGTTTCTCTTTGCTTGTTTGAGCTGTTCTTGCCATAATATAGACTGAGCCCTATTTGGTAAAAGACCATCTTCTGTATACCCTTCTACCTTGTCACAACAACTGATCGGCTCAAACTCATTAAAGAAATTCCGTAAATTAGCTTTTAACGAGGCACACCTGTTAATTGAAACGAAGTGGTACCTCACGAAGCTGGTTGAGAGAATTCATGAGTGTGCAAAGCTGTCAATGCAAAGGGTGGCTACTTTGGAGAATCTCAAATATAAAATATTTTGATTTGTTTTAAAACATTGGTTACTACATGATTCCATATGTTATTTCATAGTTGGTTTTCTGCAATGTAGAAAATAGCAACAAAATAATGAGTAGGTGTCCAAACTTTATCACTTTCATCTCAAGAATTTGGTTGGGACTCAACAAGCAGTGCATTCGGAAAGTTTTCAGAACCCTTTTACTTTCTCCACATTTTGTTACGTTACACCCTTTGTTCTAAAATTGATTTAAAGTTGTTTTTTCCCCCTCAGTCTACACACAATACCCCATATTCACAAAGCAAAAACGGGTTTCAAGACATTTCTGCACATGTATAAAAAAAAAAATGTAAATGAAATCACATGAACATAAGTATTCAGACCCTTTACTCAACACTTTGTTGATGCACCTTTGGCAGCGATTACAGCCTCGCGTCTTTGTGGGCATGACGCTACAAGCTTGGCACACCTGTATTTGGGGAGTTTCTGCCATTCTCTTCTGCAGATCCTCTCAGGCTCTGTCAGGTTGGCTTGGGAGCGTCACTGCACAACTATTTACAGGTCTCTCCAGAGATGTTCGATTGTGTTCAAGTCTGGGCTCTGGCTGGGCCACTCAAGGACATTCAGAGACTTGTCCCGAAGCCACTCCTGCGTTGTCTTGGCTGTGTGCTTCGGGTCATTGTCCTGTTGGAAGGCAAACTTTTTTTTTATTTCACCTTTTATTTAACCAGGTAGGCCAGTTGAGAACAAGTTCTCATTTACAACTGCAACCTGGCCAAGATCAAGCAAAGCAGTTTGACACATACAACAACAGAGTTACACATGGAATAAACAGTCAATAAATACAAAGTCTATATACAGTGTGTACAAATGAGGTAAGATAAGGGGGTGAGGCAATAAATAGGCCATGGTAGCGAAGTAATTACAATATAGCAATTACACACTGGAATGGTAGATGTGCAAGTAGAGATACTGGGGTGCAAAGGAGCAAGATAAATACAGTATGTGGTAGTTGGATGGGCTATTTATAGAATGATGCTTAAAGTTAGTGAGGGGAGATATGAGTCTCCAGCTTCAATGATTTTTGCAGTTTGTCCCAGTCATTGGCAGCAGAGAACTGTAAGGAAAGGTGGCCAAAGGAAGAATTGGCTTTGGGGGTGACCAGTGAGATATACCTGCTGGGGAGTGTGCTATAGGTGGGTGCTGCTATGGTGACCAGTGAGCTGAGATAAGGCAGGGCTTTACCTAGCAAAGACTTGTAGATGACCTGGAGCCAGTGGGTTTGGCCGCGAGTATGAAGCGAGGGCCAGCCAACGAGTGTACAGGTCTCAGTGGTGGGTAGTATATGGGGCTTTGACAAAATGGATGGCACTGTGATGGATTGCATCCAATTTGTTGAGTAGAGTGTTGGAGGCTATTTTGTAAATGACATGGCCAAAGTTGAGGATCGGTAGGATGGTCAGTTTTACGAGGGTATGTTTGACAGCATGAGTGAGGGATGCTTTGTTGTGAAATAGGAAGCCGATTCTAGATTTAATTTTGGATTGGAGATGCTTAATGTGAGCCTGGAAAGAGAGTTTACAGTCTAACCAGACACCTATGTATTTTTAGTTGTCAGAACCGTCCAGAGTAGTGATGCTGGATGGACAGGCAGGTGCAGGCAGTGATCGGTTGAATAGCATGCATTTAGTTTTACTAGCATTTAAGAGCAGTTGGAGGCCACAGAAGGAGTGTTGTATGGCATTGAAGCTCGTCTGGAGGTTAGTTAACACAGTGTCCAAAGAAGGGCCAGAAGTATACAGAATGGTGTTGTCTGCATAGAGGTGGATCAGAGAATCTCCAGCAGCAAGGGCGACATCATTGATGTATACAGAGAAGAGTCGGCCCGAGAATTTAACCCTTTGGCACCCCCATAGACACTGCCTGACGTCCGAACAACAGGCCCTCCGATTTGACACACTGAACTCAATCTGACAAGTAGTTGGTAAACCAGGCGAGGCAATCATTTGAGAAACCAAGGCCCTTGAGTCTGCCAATAAGAATGTGGTGATTGACATTCGAAAGCCATGGCCAGGTCGATGAATACGGCTGCACGGTAATGTCTCTTAACGATGGCGGTTATGATATCGTTTAGGACCTTGAGCGTGGCTGAGGTGCACCCATGACCAGATCTGAAACTTTGCGGAGAAGGTACGGTGGGATTCAAAATGGTAGGTCATCTGTTAACTTGGCTTTCAAATACCTTAGAAAGGCAGGGTAGGATAGATAATGGGTCTAGTATGTCACCCCTTTGAAGAGGGGGATGACTGAGGCAGCTTTTCAATCTTTGGGAATCTGACGATACAAGAGGTTGAACAGGCTAGTAATAGGGGTTGCAACAATTTCGGCAGATAATTTTAGAGGGTCCAGATTGTCTAGCCCGGCTGATTCTATAGGGGTCCAGATTTTGCAGCTCTTTCAGAACATCAGCTATCTAGATTTGGGTGAAGGAGAAATGGGGGCGGCTTGGGCGAGTTGCTATGTGGAGTGCAGGGCTGTTGACCGGGGTAGGGGTAGCCAGGAGGAAAGCATGGCCAGCCGTAGAAAAAATGCTTTATTAAATTCTCAATTATCGTGTATTTATCGGTGGTGACAGTGTTTCCTAGCCTCAGTGCAGTGGGCAGCTAGGAGGTGCTCTTATTCTCCTTGGACTTTAGTGTCCCAGAACTTTTGAGTTTGTGCTACAGGATGAACATTTCTGCTTGAAAAAGCTAGCCTTGGCTTTCCTAACTGCCCTGAAAAGTTGCATATCACGGGGGCTATTCAATGCTAATGCAGGGTGTTTTTGCGCTGGTCAAGGGCAGTCAGGTCTGGAGAAAACCAAGGGCTATATCTGTTGCTGGTTCTATTTTTGAATGGGGCATGTTTATCTAAGATTTTGAGGAAGGCACTTTTAAAGAATAACCAGGCATCCTCCACTGACGGGATGAGGTCAATATCCTTCCAGGATACCCGGGCCAGTTTGATTAGAAAGGCTTGCTCGTTGAAGTGATTTAGGGAGTGTTTAACAGTGATGAGGGGTGGTCGTTTGACCGCAGACTCATTGCGGATGCAGGCAGTGATCGCTGAGATCTTGGTTGAAAACAGCAGAGGTGTATTTGAAGGGCAAGTTGGTTAGGATGATATCTATGAGGGTGCCAGTGTTTACAGATTTGGGGTTGTTCCTGGTGGGTTCATTGATAATTTGTGTGAGATTGAGAGCATCAAGCTTAGATTGTAGGATGGCCGGGGTGTTAAGCATGTCCCAGTTTAGGTCACCTAGCAGCACGAGCTCTGAAGATAGATGGGGGGGGGCAATCAATTCACATATGGTGTCCAGTGCACAGCTGTGGGCAGAGGGTGGTCTATAGCAAGCGGCAACGGTGAGCGACTTCTTTCTGGGAAGGTGGATTTTTAAAAGTAGAAGCTTGAATTGTTTGGGTAAAGACCTGGATAGTAAAGACAGAACTCTGCATGCTATCTCTGCTGATTGCAACACCGCCCCCTTTGGCAGTTCTATCTTGTCAGAAAATGTTGTTAGGGTTGGACATTTCAGGGTTTTTGGTGGTCTTCCTAATCCAGGATTCAGACACAGCTAGGACATCTGGGTTGGCAGAGTGTGCTAAAGCAGTGAATAAAACAAACTTAGGGAGGAGGCTTCTAATGTTAACATGCATGAAACCAGGGCTTTTATGGTTACAGAAGTCAACAAATGAGAGCGCCTGGGGAATGGGAGCAGTGCTGGGGCCTGCAGGGCCTGGGTTAACCTTTACATAACCAGAGTAGGATAAGGGTACGGCTAAAGGCTATAAGAACTGGTCGTCTTGTACGTTCGGAACAGTAAAAGGAGCAGGTTTCTGGGCGAGAGAATAGGTTCAAGGCATAATGTACAGACAAAGGTATGGTAGGAAATGAGAACTTTGGAGGTAAACCTAGACATTGAGTAATGAGATATTGTCTCTAGAGCCGCTTTTTTATTTTTTTTTACCTTTATTTAACTAGGCAAGTCGGTTAAGAACAAATTCTTATTTTCAATGACGGCCTAGGAACAGTGGGTTAACTGCCTGTTCAAGGGCAGAACGACAGATTTGTACCTTGTCAGCTCGGGGGTTTGAACTTGCAACCTTCCGGTTACTAGTCCAACGCTCTAACCACTAGGCTACCCTGCCGCCCCGTTTAAACAAGGTGATGTCACCACATATGTGGGAGGTGGAACTAAATGGTTGGTTAAGGCATATTGAGCAGGGCTAGAGGCTCTACAGTGAAATAAGCCAATCACTAAACAGGACAGTAATGGACAAGGCATATTGATATTAGGGAGAGGCATGTGTAGCAGAGTGATCATAGGGGTCCAGTGAATGGTTGGGCTGGCTGGAGACATGGGGATTCAGACAGGTAGCGGGCTGTTTTAGCCTCCGTGTGCAGTGATGTGATGGATTAGTAGGGTTCCGAGTAGCAGAGGGGTCCAAGTCCAATTGGCAAAATAGGTATAGTGGCCCAAGGAATTGGCCGATGGATCTATTCAGCTAACAATCCAATATGCTCTAGACAGCCAGCGGACCGCGGCTAAAAGATGGGCAGTCAGGGGACTCCGTGGCGTATGGGCCAGTTGAGTACCCCCTCGAGCAGGTTACGTCAGTAATCCAGTCGTGAAGGATCGGTGTGGTTCTGTGCCCCGTACCGGCAGTAGAAGGGGTCTGGGTATTGTAGCCCAGGAGTGGCTGATGGGCCTCTTCAGCTAGCCGGGAGAATGGGCCTAGCATGGGCTAGCTCCAGGCTAATTGGTGCTTGCTTCGGGACAGATGTTAGCTAGCTAGCTACGATGACCCGGTGAAAAGGTTCAGAGCTTGTGGTAGTAATCCGGGGATAAGGAGAGAGATGGGTCCGGTATACTCTGGTTTGAGTCGCGTTGTACAAACTGGCGAGCGCTTTCCGAGCTAAAGGTTAGCTGATGACCGCTAGCAGTGGTTAGCTAGCTACTAGCTAGTGAGCTGGCTAGCTTCTGTTGGGGGATTCTGGTACCGAGGTAAATAAAAATGAGAAAAAAACAGATCCACATCACATTGGTTGAGGCAGGTTGAAGGACAGTATTTTGAATTTGAGATTTACAAAAATATAAAAAATATGCGAAGAAAAAAAGACACATGGGACACGACAAGACGAAGGAGAAAGACTTCTGACTACTAGGCCATCTTGGATATATAACCTTGGCCCCAGTCTGAGGTCCCGAGTGCTCTGGAGCAGGTTTTCATCAAGGATCTCTACTTTGCTCTGTTCATCTTTCCCTCGATCCTGACTAGTCTCCCTGCCACTATAAAACATACCCACAGCATGATGATTCCTCCACCATGCTTCACCGTAGAGATGATGCCAGGTGTCCTCCAGACATAACGCTTGGCATTCAGGCCAAATAGTTCAATCTTGGTTTTGGTGATTCCAAACTTCTTCCATTTAAGAATGATGGCTGCCACTGTGTTCTTTGGGGGGACCTTCAAATGCTGCAGAAATGTTTTTCAGACCTTCTCCAGGTCTGCGAATCAACACAATCCTGTCTCCGAGCTCTACAGACAATTCCTTCAACGTCATGGCTTGGTTTTTGCTCTGACATGCAGTGTTAACTGTGGGACCCTTGTGTGTGTCTTTCCAAATCATGTCCAATCAATTGAATTGACCACAGGTGAACTCCAAGTTTTAAACATCTCAAGGATGATCAATGGAAACCAGATGCACCTGAACTCAATTTCCAGTCTTATAAAAGGGTCTGAATACTTATGTAAATAAGATATTTGTTTTAAATACGTCTGCAATTATTGGGTATTGTTTGATTTATATATATATTACACACACACACACACCCAGTGTGGCAAAAAAATATTTATTCAGCCACCAATTGTGCAAGTTCTCCCACTTAAGATGAGAGAGGCCTGTCATTTTCATCATAGGTACACTTCAACTATGACAGACAAAATGAGGGGAACAAATCCAGAAAATCACATTGTAGGATTTTTTTATGAATTTATTTGCAAATTATGGTGGAAAATAAGTACTGTATATACACTGCTCAAAAAAATAAAGGGAACACTTAAACAACACAATGTAACTCCAAGTCAATCACACTTCTGTGAAATCAAACTGTCCACTTAGGAAGCAACACTGATTGACAAATGTCACATGCTGTTGTGCAAATGGAATAGACAACAGGTGGAAATTATTGGCAATTAGCAAGACACCCCCAATAAAGGAGTGGTTCTACAGGTGATAACCACAGATCACTTCTCAGTTCCTATGCTTCCTGGCTGATGTTTTGGTCACTTTTGAATGCTGGCGGTGCTTTCACTCTAGTGGTAGCATTAGACGAAGTCTACAACCCACACAAGTGGCTCAGGTAGTGCAGCTCATCCAGGATGGCACATCAATGCGAGCTGTGGCAAGAAGGTTTGCTGTGTCTGTCAGCGTAGTGTCCAGAGCATGGAGGCGCCAGGAGACAGGCCAGTACATCAGGAGATGTGGAGGAGGCCGTAGAAGGGAAACAACCCAGCTGCAGGACCGCTACCTCTGCCTTTGTGCAAGGAGCACTGCCAGAGCCCTGCAAAAGTACTTCCAGCAGGCCACAAATGTACATGTGTCTGCTCAAACGGTCAGAAATAGACTCCATGAGGGCCCGACGTCCACAGGAGGGGGTTGTGCTTACAGCCCAACACCGTGCAGGACATTTGGCATTTGCCAGAGAACACCAAGATTTGCAAATTCGCCACTGGCGCCCTGCGCTCTTCACAGATGAAAGCAGGTTCACAATGTGCACATGTGACAGACGTGACAGTCTGGAGACGCCGTGGAGAACGTTCTGCTGTCTGCAACATCCTCCAGCATGACCGGTTTGGCGGTGGGTCAGTCATGGTGTGGGGTGGCATTTCTTTGGGGGGCCGCACAGCCCTCCATGTGCTCGCCAGAGGTAGCCTGACTGCCATTAGGTACCGAGATGAGATCCTCGGACCCCTTGTGAGACCATATGCTGTTGCGGTTGGCCCTGGGTTCCTCCTAATGCAAGACAATGCTAGACTTTATGTGGCTGGAGTGTGTCAGCAGTTCCTGCAAGAGGAAGGCATTGATGCTATGGACTGGCCCGCCCGTTCCCCAGACCTGAATCCAATTGAGCACATCTGGGACAGCGTCTCGCTCCATCCACCAACGCCACGTTGCACCACAGACTGTCCAGGAGTTGGCGGATGCTTTAGTCCAGGTCTGGGAGGAGATCCCTCAGGAGACCATCCGCCACCTCATCAGGAGCATGCCCAGGCGTTGTAGGGAGGTCATACAGGCACGTGGAGGCCACACACACTACTGAGCCTCATTTTGACTTGTTTTAAGGACATTACATCAAAGTTGGATCAGCCTGTAGTGTGGTTTTCCACTTTAATTTTGAGTGTGACTCCAAATCCAGACCTCCATGGGTTGATAAATTTGATTTCCATTGATAATTTTTGTGATTTATTTAAGAATATTTCATTCATTCAGATCTAGGATGTGTTATTTTAGTGTTCCCTTTATTTTTTGGAGCAGTGTATATTTGATCCATTTTAGAATAAGGCTGTAATGTAACAAAAGGGGGAAGGGTTGTGAATGCACTGTATACAGTGAGCTCCAAGTTTTGGGACAGCGACACACTTGTTGTTTTGGCTCTACTCCAGCACTTTGGATTTGAAGTGATACTATGAGGTTAAAGTGCAGACAGTCTGCATTCATTTGAGGGTATTTTCCTCCACATCGGGTAAACTGTTTAGAAATTACCACACTTTTTGTACATGGGCCCCCCCACATTTTAGGGGACTAAGTGAATTTGTTCCAAAACTTTTGGAGGTGTATTAAAGTTTTGTATTTGGTCCCATATTCCTTGCACACAATGATTACATCAAGCTTGTGACTCTATAAACTTGTTGGATGCATTTGCTGTTGGTTTTTGTGGTTTCAGATTTTGTGCCCAATGGAAATTAATGGTAAATAATGTATTGTCATTTCTGGAGTCACTTATCATATATAAGAAATAGAATGTTTCTAAACACTTCTAAATTAATGTGGATGCTACCATGATTACGGATAGTCCTTAATGAATTACAAATAGTGCTGTAATTTTTTAACTGTTCTCCTGAGTCTTTTTATTCAAATCCAAAATGCTGGAGTAAAGAGCCAAAACAACGAAAGTGTCGCTGTCCCAATACATTTGGAGCTGACTGTAGTTTTGGAACATTGTACAGGATTGTTATTACATGAAGTATTTGTCTCTGTTTTTCCATTGTTTCTATTGCTTTTGACACCTTTCTGGGTTTGCAAACATTGCCGCACGAGGGCGACGCTGCAAGTTGGTAGCGGAACACGGGGGAGTTCTTACAGAACATGCTGCTTACGAGTGCATATCACACTACTTTTGGAGTATAGTTGGAGTTTAAGGCTCATAATAATGTCCTGTTTTAATGTTCGCAAATCAACTGCATTACACTTCAACCAGTAAAATGGCTCTTTGGCTATCTTTTGCTACAGCCTATATCAATGAGTGTTAGCATTCTAGCTAACTGCTGCATTCAAGTTATTTTTGCAAAGATCACAACCAAATAAAATCTTAACTACTGTTCAACCAAATGTCAAAACATCCATTGTAAGCGTATGAGAACCTAAATGTATTTGGTTTAGGAGTAATAAAAACGTAAATTCAGGCAAATGGGCACAGATGGCTTTCTTACTGCCGCCAAGAGTCGTACGTGACGTCAGTGTGTCGTGTACTGGAAAAGGTACCGTGTCGTGTACTGTCCCCATTGCCATGTATTGTTTTTAGACGTCTCCTTTTTTATTTTTATTTTAAAGGGAGTTGTATGTCTGCAAGATATCTGTAAAGTATCACTTTCATAGGCAATAGGGAGTACTTTTAACATGGAACAATTAATCTTACTTGGGAAATGTGTTTGAACGGAATAGGTATGTGTTCACTTTATGCAAAACACACTTCTTAAATTTCTGTCTTTGTTTCTGATGTCTAACTTTGTCTGGTGTCCAAAGATGAAGGGAAAAGGAAGGGTTTGAACAAAAATGTTTTATTAAAAGCATGTTTTTCCATGACTGAATGCTGCTTTCTTTGACACTGATGATGATCCTGATTTTTCTAGCTATTTTATGGTTTTGTCGGGGAAAAATGTACAATGTTGAACATGTACAGCAATATTTAATGTATTGAACCAAATTTGTTAATACCAGTAGGCCAGTTTCCATGTGCAGTCTTGCGTCATGTCAGTATGGACACAGACCACCAAGAGGAGGGTAAGAGCTAGGCATCGCATCTCAATGGAGAACTTATTTGATTTCAGAAGCTCTGCGATCAGGTTTCTACATTTTTTCCAACGGACTATGATCTGTGTTTGGAATGTACAAGCTGTTTTTGTTTACTGGGTGCATGTATGATGGTATAACACCCTATTGTGGCGTGAATGCATCATGGCTTTAACCTTCTAGTTTGAGTAACTTACATTAATGACAGATTTTGCGCTACATTGTATAGTCACAAAATTTGTCAAAGTTTATTCGTGGCTCCATTTCCTCTTGATTTAATATTAGTATTTTATTGAATCTGTTTGCATGCGTTAGTATTTTCTAATGACATTTGTAGGACCCTGTCATACAGTTTTGGTTAATGTTTTTTATTTTTATGTACTCTAAATTGGGAAATAGTTTGCACAAAGTTTCGTACGTCTAATACAAAAATGTGTATGTATTATTGTGTACATTTTTAATAAATGTTTAATGCATTCAAATACTTGATTAATGGATTCTTACATAGTTTCTAACAATGTTGGTTGCCCATTTTTAGACTTGATTACCCTAGGCCTAGATAGTGCCATGATCAATAAGGGCAGGCACTGCTGAGATGCGAACTGAAGGCAGGAAGCTGGGAAAAAATGCTTTTTGTACATCAAATTTTTTTTATGCCTGAACAAAATGGTTAACTTAACACAGGTATGTAAAATTGTTCTGCTCCTAGACAGCCAGAGGCAGCATCTTCTCACTGGATCACAGTGAATTGTCGAATGTTATTGATTTGTTTTAAAGACACTAGAAAGGCAGGTTTTTAATAACATCCATGGTATGATGTATTTCCTGAGTCAGCCCAAGCAAGTAACCTTTGACTGGGTATTGGTGTTAGGTGATTCCATCTGAGACGCACTGTACCTTTTTGCTCTCTGTGCCATATGTTATTTAAGTGTTCCCACAAAACCTGCATGCTGTGAAACTCACTACACATGTTTTTAAATTAGATACCCACTGGGTAAGGAAACCGTCTCACTTACAAAGTGGTTTCATTAAGACTTGTCTTCATTTTGAACACAGTCCGGATAACATTTTAGTTGGACCACTTTAAAGTACTACTTAAGTAGTTTTTTTTGGGCATCTGTGTTTTACTTTACTATTTTATATTTCTGACAACTTTTACTTCACTTTATCCCTAATGAAAATAATGTACTTTTTACAAAATTTTCCCTGACAACCAGAAGTACTCGTTTTATATTGTGAATGCTTAGCAAGACAAATGGTCTGATTCATGGACATATTGAGAACACGTGATCATCCCTACTGCCAGTGTTGGGGTGTGCCCCTGACTATGGAGAACATACATTTGAAAAGCAAGAAAATGGTGCTACCTGCTTTGCTCAATATAAGGCATTTTAAAATATAATTGTACTTTTGATATATACAGTATATTTTAGAAATGTATATTTTACTTTTGATATATACATTACACTACCGGTCAAAAGTTTTAGAACACTTACTCATTCCAGGGTTTTTCTTTATTTTTACTATTGGGCTACATTGTAGAATAATAGTGAAGACATCAAAACTATGAAATATTAAAAATAAAGAAACCCTTGAATGATTAGGTGTTCTAAAACGTTTGACCGGTAGTGTAAGTATATTTAAAACCAAAATCTTTGAATTTTACTCAAGTAGTATTTAACTGGATGACTTGAGTAACTTTCTATGAAGGTATCTATACTTTTACTCAAGTATGACAATTTGGGTACTTTTTCCACCACTGAATGTGACAAAAGCCAAGCAAAAAGAATCCACTGTCATGAGTCACTTAGTAAGATGGTAATTCTGTGGCAAGGTTTAGCAGTATGACTTTTCACACACATAGTGGGGTCAAGGAATGTCCATGACAAATATATAGGGAAGATCACAACCTTCTCTTTTGTTACCTTAAGACTTACATTAAGATGCGGTGTCAGGAAGGCCTAGAAGATCATCAAGGACCCAGCCACCTGAGCCACGGACTGTTCATCCCGCTACCATGTAGAAGGGGAAAAAGTACAGATGAATTAATACTGCGACCGAAAGACTGATAATCAGCTTATATCTCCAGGCCATCTGACTGTTAAACAGTCACCACTAGCCAGCCTCTGCCCAGTACCCTGGCCAGAACCTCAGACACTGTCACCACCCAGTTATCTACCCTGCACCTTAGACTGCTGCCTGATGTACAGTACATAGTCACTGAACACTGGTCACTTTAATAATGTTTACATACTGTTTTACCCACTTTATATGTATATACTGTATTCTAGTCATGGCCCATCCTACATAACTACTGCTGTACACACCTTTTCAATTCACATACTGTCCATACACACCATTCACATACATACGGTACCAGTCAAAAGTTTGGACTCAAATCAAATCAAATTGGATTAGTCATATGTGCCGAATACAACAGTCAACTAATCATTTTACCTGCTGTTGTTGTGCTAGCTGATTAGCTGTTGTCTCACCTACTGTTTTAGCTAGCTTTCCCAATTCAACACCTGTGATTACTGTATGCCTTGCTGTATGTCTCTCTCAAATGTCAATATGCCTTGTATACTGTTGTTCAGGTTAGTTATCATTGTTTTAGTTCACAATGGAGCCCCTAGTTCCACTCTTCACGCCCCTGATAACTCCTTTGTCCCACCTCCCACACATGCGGTGACCTCACCCATTACTACCAGCATGTCCAGAGATACAACCTCCCTCATCATCACCCAGTGCCTGGGCTTACCTCCGCTGTACCCGCACCCCACCATACCCCTGTCTGCGCATTATGCCCTGAATATATTCTACCATGCCCAGAAACCTGCTCCTCTTATTCTCTGTCCCCAACGCTCTAGGCGACCAGTTTTGATAGCCTTTAGCCGCACCCTCATACTACTCCTTCTCTGTTCCGCGGGTGATGTGGAGGTAAACCCAGGCCCTGCATGTCCCCAGGCACCCTCATTTGTTGACTTCTGTGATCGAAAAAGCCTTGGTTTCATGCATGTCAACATCAGAAGCCTCCTCCCTAAGTTTGTTTTACTCACTGCTTTAGCACACTCTGCTAACCCTGATGTCCTTGCTGTGTCTGAATCCTGGCTCAGGAAGGCCACCAACAATTCAGAGATTTCCATACCCAACTATAACATCTTCCGTCAAGATAGAACTGCCAAAGGGGGCGGAGTTGCAGTTTACTGCAGAGAGAGCCTGCAAAGTAATGTCCAGGTCCATACCCAAACAGTTCGAACTACTAATTTTGAAAATTACTCTCTCCAGAAATAAGTCTCTCACGGTTGCCGCCTGCTACCGACCCCCCTCAGCTCCCAGCTGTGCCCTGGACACCATTTGTGAATTGATCGCCCCCCATCTAGCTTCAGAGTTTGTTCTGTTAGGTGACCTAAACTGGGATATGCTTAACACCTCGCCAGTCCTACAATCTAAGCTAGATGCCCTCAATCTCACACAAATCATCAAGGAACCCACCAGGTACAACCCTAACTCTGTAAACAAGGGCACCCTCATAGACGTCATCCTGACCAACTGGCCCTCCAAATACACCTCCGCTGTCTTCAACCAGGATCTCAGCGATCACTGCCTCATTGCCTGTATCCGCTACGGAGCCGCAGTCAAACGACCACCCCTCATCACTGTCAAACGCTCCCTAAAACACTTCTGTGAGCAGGCCTTTCTAATCGACCTGGCCCGGGTATCCTGGAAGGACATCGACCTCATCCCGTCAGTTGAGGATGCCTGGTCATTCTTTAAAAGTAACTTCCTCACCATTTTAGATAAGCATGCTCCGTTCAAAAAATGCAGAACTAAGAACAGATACAGCCCTTGGTTCACCCCAGACCTGACTGCCCTCGACCAGCACAAAAACATCCTGTGGCGGACTGCAATAGCATCGAATAGTCCCCGTGATATGCAACTGTTCAGGGAAGTCCGGAACCAATACACGCAGTCAGTCAGGAAAGCTAAGGCCAGCTTCTTCAGGCAGAAGTTTGCATCCTGTAGCTCCAACTCCAAAAAGTTCTGGGACACCGTGAAGTCCATGGAGAACAAGAGCACCTCCTCCCAGCTGCCCACTGCACTGAGGCTAGGTAACACGGTCACCACTGATAAATCCATGATTATCGAAAACTTCAATAAGCATTTCTCAACGGCTGGCCATGCCTTCCGCCTGGCTACTTCAACCTCGGCCAACAGCTCCGCCCCCCCCGCGGCTCCTCGCCCAAGCCTCTCCAGGTTCTCCTTTAACCAAATCCAGATAGCAGATGTTCTGAAAGAGCTGCTAAACCTGGACCCGTACAAATCAGCTGGGCTTGACAATCTGGACCCTCTATTTCTGAAACTATCTGCCACCATTGTCGCAACCCCTATTACCAGCCTGTTCAACCTCTCTTTCATATCGTCTGAGATCCCCAAGGATTGGAAAGCTGCCGCAGTCATCCCCCTCTTCAAAGGGGGAGACACCCTGGACCCAAACTGTTACAGACCTATATCCATCCTGCCCTGCCTATCTAAGGTCTTCGAAAGCCAAGTCAACAAACAGGTCACTGACCATCTCGAATCCCACCGCACCTTCTCCGCTGTGCAATCTGGTTTCCGAGCCGGTCACGGGTGCACCTCAGCCACACTCAAGGTACTCAACGATATCATAACCGCCATCGATAAAAGACAGTACTGTGCAGCCGTCTTCATCGACCTTGCCAAAGCTTTCGACTCTGTCAATCACCATATTCTTATCGGCAGACTCAGGAGCCTCGGTTTTTCGGATGACTGCCTTGCCTGGTTCACCAATTACTTTGCAGACAGAGTTCAGTGCGTCAAATCGGAGGGCATGCTGTCTGGTCCTCTGGCAGTCTCTATGGGGGTGCCACAGGGTTCAATTCTCGGGCCGACTCTTTTCTCTGTGTATATCAATGATGTTGCTCTTGCTGCGGGCGATTCCCTGATCCACCTCTACGCAGACGACACCATTCTATATACCTTCGGCCCGTCTTTGGACACGGTGCTATCTAACCTCCAAACAAGCTTCAATGCCATACAACACTCCTTCCGTGGCCTCCAACTGCTCTTAAACGCTAGTAAAACCAAATGCATGCTTTTCAACCGGTCGCTGCCTGCACCCGCATGCCCGACTAGCATCACCACCCTGGATGGTTCCGACCTAGAATATGTGGACGTCTATAAGTACCTAGGTGTCTGGCTAGACTGCAAACTCTCCTTCCAGACTCATATCAAACATCTCCAATCGAAAATCAAATCAAGAGTCGGCTTTCTATTCCGCAACAAAGCCTCCTTCACTCACGCCGCCAAGCTTACCCTAGTAAAACTGACTATCCTACCGATCCTCGACTTCGGCGATGTCATCTACAAAATGGCTTCCAACACTCTACTCAGCAAACTGGATGCAGTCTATCACAGTGCCATCCGTTTCGTCACTAAAGCACCTTATACCACCCACCACTGCGACTTGTATGCTCTAGTCGGCTGGCCCTCGCTACATATTCGTCGCCAGACCCACTGGCTCCAGGTCATCTACAAGTCCATGCTAGGTAAAGCTCCGCCTTATCTCAGCTCACTGGTCACGATGGCAACACCCATCCGTAGCACGCGCTCCAGCAGGTGTATCTCACTGATCATCCCTAAAGCCAACACCTCATTTGGCCGCCTTTCGTTCCAGTACTCTGCTGCCTGTGACTGGAACGAATTGCAAAAATCGCTGAAGTTGGAGACTTTATCTCCCTCACCAACTTCAAACATCAGCTATCTGAGCGGCTAACCGATCGCTGCAGCTGTACATAGTCTATTGGTAAATAGCCCACCCTTTCTCACCTACCTCATCCCCATACTGTTTTTATTTATTTACTTTTCTGCTCTTTTGCACACCAATATCTCTACCTGTACATGACCATCTGATCATTCATCACTCCAGTGTTAATCTGCAAAATTGTAATTATTTGCCTACCTCCTCATGCCTTTTGCACACATTGTATATAGACTCCCCCTTTGGTTTCTACTGTGTTATTGACTTGTTAATTGTTTACTCCATGTGTAACTCTTTGTTGTCTGCTCACACTGCTATGCTTTATCTTGGCCAGGTTGCAGTTGCAAATGAGAACTTGTTCTCAACTGGCCTACCTGGTTAAATAAAGGTGAAATTAAAAAATAAAAATAAAAAATAAAAAATCAAACTGTATTAGTCACATGCGCCGAATACAACAGGTGTAGACCAACAGGTGCTTACTTACGAGCCCCCAACCAACAATGCAGTTTAAAAAAATATTGAAAAGAATAAGAGAAAAGTAACAAGTAATTAAAGAGCAGCAGTAAAACAACAATAGCGAGACTATATTTGTCTTGACCATGTTGAGGGAGAGGTTGTTGTCCTGGCACCACACGGCCAGGTCTCTGACCTCCTCCCTATAGGCTGTCTCATTGTTGTCGGTGATCAGGCCTACCACTGTTGTGTCATCGGCAAATTTAATGATGGTGTTTGAGTTGTGCCTGGCCATGCAGTCATGAGGGAACAGGGAGTACAGGAGGTGACTGAGCACACACCCCTTGGGGACCCTGTGTTGAGAATCAGCATGGTGGATGTGTTGTTACCTACCCTTACCACCTGGGGGCGGCCCATCAGGAAGTCCAGGATCCAGTTGCAGATGGAGGTGTTTAGTCCCAGGGTCCTTAGCTTATTGATAAGCTTTGAGGGCACTATGGTGTTGAACGCTGAGCTGTAGTCAATGAATAGCATTCTCACATAGGTGTTCCTTTTGTCCAGGTGGGAAGGGCAGTGTGGAGTGCAATAGAGACTGTATCATCTGTGGATCTGTTGGGGCAGTATGCAAATTGGAGTGGGTCTAGGGGTCTTCTGGGATGATGGTGTTGTTGTGAGCCATGACCATCCTTCCAAAGCACTTCATGGCTACAGACGTGACTGCTGCGGGTTGGTAGTCATTTAGTCAGGTTACCTTAGTGTTCTTGGGCACAGGCACTATGGTGGTCTGCTTAAAACATGTTGGTATTACAGACTTGGACAGGGAGAGGTTGAAAATGTCAGTGCCAGTCCCTTGCCAGATGGTCAGCGCATGCTCGCAGTACACGTCATGGTAATCCATCTAGCCCTGCAGCCTTGTGAATATTGACCTGTTTAAAGGTCTTACTTGATCACATGGTCTTCCGGAACAGCTGGTGCTCTCATGCATGTTTCAGTGTTATTTGCCTCAAAGCGACCATAGAAGTAGTTTAGGTAGTCTGGTAAGCTCATGTCACTGGGCAGCTCTCTGCTGTGCTTCCCTTTGTAGTCTGTAATGGTTTGCATGCCCTGCCACATCCAACGAGCATCAGAGCTGGTGTAGTATGAATCGATATTAGTCCTGTATTGATGCTTTTCCTGTTTGATAGTTCGTCAGAGGGCATAGTGGGATTTCTTATAAGCTTCCGGGTTAGAGTCCCACTCCTTGAAAGCGGCAGCTCTATCCTTTAGCTCAGTGCGGATGCTGCCTGTAATCCATGGCTTCTGGTTGGGGTATGTATGTACGGTCACTGTGGGGACAACGTCGTCGATGCACTTATTGATGAAGCCAATGACTGATGTGGTGTACTCCTCAATGCCATCAAAGGAATCCCGGAACATATTCCGTTACTCTAGACCCTGATCTCTCTTTTGACGAACATATCAAGACTGTTTCAAGGACCGCTTTTTTCCATATACGTAACATTGCAAAAATCTGAAACTTTCTGTTAAAAAATTATGCAGAAAAATGAATCCATACCTAGGTTGGACTACTACAATGCTCTACTTTCCGGCTTCCCGGATAAAGCACGAAATAAACTTCAGTTAGTGCTAAATACAGCTGCTAGAATCCTGACTAGAACCAAAAAATGTGATCATATTACTCCAGTGCTAGCCTCCCTACACTGGCATCCTGTTAAGGCAAGGGCTGATTTCAAGGTTTTACTGCTAACCTACAAAGCATTACATGGGATTGCTCCTACCTATCTTTCCGATTTGGTCCTGCCGTGCATACCTACACGTACGCTACGGCCACAAGACGCAGGCCTCCTATTTGTCCCTAGAATTTCTAAGCAAACAGCTGGAGGCAGGGCTTTCTCCTATAGAGCTCCATTTTTATGGAATGGTCTGCCTACCCATGTGAGAGACGCAGACTCGGTCTCAACCTTTAAGTCTTTACTGAAGACTCATCTCTTCAGTGGGTCATATGATTGAGTGTGAAGGTGAACGGAAAGGCTCTGGAGCAACGAACCGCCCTTGCTGTCTCTGCCTGGCCTGTTCCCCTCTCTCCACTGGGATTCTCTGCCTCTAACCCTATTACAGGGGCTGAGTCACTGGCTTACTGGTTCTCTTTCATGCCGTCCCTAGGAGGGGTGCGTCACTTGAGTGGGTTGAGTCACTGATGTGATCTTCCTGTCTGAGTTTGCGCCCCCCGTGGCGGAGATCTTTGTGGGCTATACTCTGCCTTGTCTCAGGATGGTAAGTTGGTGGTTGAAGATATCCCTCTAGTGGTGTGGGGGCTGTGCTTTTGCAAAGTGGGTGGGGTTATATCTTTCCTGTTTGGCCCTGTCCGCGGGTATCATCAGATGGGGCCACAGTGTCTCCTGACCCCTCCTGTCTCAGCCTCCAGTATTTATGCTGCAGCAGTTTGTGTCGGGGGTCTAGGGTCAGTTTGTTATATCTGGAGTACTTCTCCTGTCTTATCCGGTGTCCTGTGGGAATTTAAGTATGCTCTCTCTAATTGTCTCTTTCTCTCTTTCTTTCTCTCTCTCGGAGGACCTGAGCCCTAGGACCATGCATCAGGACTACCTGGCATGATGACTTCTTGCTGTCCCCAGTCCACCTGGCCGTGCTGCTGCTCCAGTTTCAACTGTTCTACCTGCGGCTATGGAACCCTGACCTGTTCACTGGACGTGCTACCTGTCCCAGACCTGCTGTTTTCAACTCTCTAGAGACAGCAGGAGCGGTAGAGATACTCTTAATGATCGGCTATGAAAAGCCAACTAACTGCCAACTCCTGAGATGCTGACTTGCTTCCCCCTTGACAACTACTGTGATTATTATTATTTGACCATGCTGGTCATTTATGAACATTTTAACATTTTGGCCATGTTCTGTTATAATCTCCACCCGGGCACAGCCAGAAGAGGACTGGCCACCCCTCATAGCCTGGTTCCTCTCTAGGTTTCTTCCTAGGTTTTGGCCTTTCTAGGGAGTTTTCCCTGCCACCGTGCTTCTACACCTACATTGCTTGCTGTTTGGGGTTTTAGGCTGGGTTTCTGTACAGCACTTTGAGATATCAGCTGATGTCTATATAAATACATTTGATTTGATTTATTCCAGTCTGTGCTAGCAAAACAGTCCTGCAGCTTAGCATCTGCTTAATCTGACCACTTTTTTTATTGATCTAGTCACTGGTGCTTCCTGTTTTCTATCAGGAGGATAGAATTGTGGTCAGATTTCCCAAATGGAGGGCGAGGGGGAGCTTTATATGCGTCTCTGTGTGTGGAGTATAGGTAGTCCATAGTTTTTTTTCCATCTCTGGTTGCACATTTAACATGCTGATAGAAATTTGGTAAAACAAATGTAAGTTTCCCTGCATTAAAGTCCCCGGCTACTAGGAGCGCCGCCTCTGGGTGAGCGTTTTCTTGTTAATACAGCTCATTCAATGCTGTGTTAGTGCCAGCCTCTGACTGTGGTGGTATGTAAACAGTGCTTTGCAAAAGTATTCATCCTCCTTGACGTTTTTCCTATTTTGTTGCATTACAACCTGTAATTTAAATTGATTTTTATTTGGATTTCATGTAATGGATATACACAAAATAGTCCAAATTGGTGAAGTGAAATTTTAAAAATAACTTGTTTCAAAATATTTAGAAACTGAGAAGTGGTGTGTGCATATGTATTCACCACCTTTGCTATGAAGCCCCTAAATAAGATGTGGTGCAACCAATTAAGATCATGTGACTTTAAGTGTCACATGATCTGTCATATGATCTCAGTATATATACACCTGTTCTGAAAGGCCCCAGAGTCTGCAACACCACTAAGCAAGGGGCACCACCAAGCAAGCGGCACCATGAAGACCAAGGAGCTCTCCAAACAGGTCAGGGACAAAGTTGTGGAGAAGTACAGATCGGGGTTGGGTTATAAAAAAATATCCGAAACTTTGAACGTCCCACAGAGCACCATTAAATTCATTATAAAAAAGAAAGAATATGGCACCACAACAAACCTGCCAAGAGAGGGCCGCACACCAAAACTCACGGACCAGGCAAGGAGGTGATTATTCAGAGAGCAAACAAATAGACCAAAGATAACACTGAAAGAGCTGCAAAGCTCCAAAGTGCAGATTGGAGTATCTGTCCATAGGACCACTTTAAGCCATACACTCCACAGAGCTGAGATTTATGGAAGAATGGGGAAAAAACATTGCTTAAAGAAAGAAATAAGCAAACACGTTTGGTGTTTGCCAAAAGCCATGTGGGAGACTCCCCAAACATATGGAAGAATGTACTCTGGTCAAATGTAGCTTTTTGGCTATCAAGGAAAACGTTATGACTGGCGCTAACCCAATACCTCTCATCACCCCGAGAACACCATGTTTCTCATCGGCAGGGACTTTTGAAACTGGTCAGAATTGAAGGAATGATGGATGATGCTAAATACAGGGAAATTCTTGAGGGAAACCTGTTTCAGTCTTCCGGAGATTTGAGACTGGGACGGAGGTTCACCTTCCAGCAGGACAATGACCGTAAGCATACTGCTAAAGCAACACTCGAGTGGTTTAAGGGGAAACATTTGAATGGCCTAGTCAAAGCCCAGACCTCAATCCAATTGAGAATCTGTGGTATGACTTAAAGATTGCTTTACACCAGCGGAACCCATCCAACTTGGAGGAGATGGAGCAGTTTAGCCTTGAAGAATGGGCAAAAATCCAAGTGGCTTGTTGTGCCAAGCTTATAGAAACATACCCCAAGAGACTTGCAGCTGTAAATACTGCAAAAGGTGGCTCTACAAAGTATTGACTTTGGGGAGGGGAGATAGTTATGAACGCTCAAATGTTATGTTTTTTTTTTGTCTTATTTCTTGTTTGTTTCACAAGAAAAAATATTTAGCATCTTCAAAGTGGTAGGCAAACCCCCCCCCCCAAATCCATTTAATTCCAGGTTGTAAAGCAACAAAATAGGAAAAATGCTAAGGGAGGTGAATACTTTCATAAGTCACTGTATGAAAAATACAGATGAAAACTCTCTAGGTAGATAGTGTGGTCTACAGCTTATCATGAGATGCTCTACCTCAGGTGAGCAATAGCTCAATACTTCCTTAGATATCGTGCACCAGCTGTTATTTACAAAAAGACACAGTCTGCCGCCCCTTGTCTTACCAGACGCCGCTGTTCTATCCTGCCGGTCTAGCGTGTAACCAGCTGTATGTTGATAGTGTCGTCTTTCAGCCACGACTCCGTGAAGCATTAGATGTTAGTTTTTAATGTCCCGTTGGTAGTTTAATGTTCCGCATAGCTCGTCGATTTTATTTTCCAAAGATTGTGTGTTTGCTAGCAGAATGGAGGGAAGTGGGGGTTTATTCGATCACCTACGAATTCTCAGAAGGCAGCACTTTGGCTCCTTTTTCTCCGCTGCCTCTTCACGCAAATCACGGGTATCTGGGCCTGTTCCCGAGAAAGCATTATCCTTCGCCTCGGGCTCATCAGAGTCATGAAAGGAAAAAAAGGATTCTGCTCGTCCGTGGTGAGTAATCTCAGTCCTGATGTCTAGAAGTTATTTTTGGTCATAAGAAACATTTTATATTTGAGATTCTTTGCCTTGATGACAGCTTTGCACACTCTTGGCATTCTCTCAACCAGCTTCACCTGGTATGCTTTTCCAAGTTGAAGTTCCCACATATGCTGTGCACTTGTTGCCTGCTTTTCCTTCACTCTGTGTTCCAACTCATCCCAAACCATCTCATTTGGGTTGAGGTCGGGTGATCTGATGCAGCACTCCATCACTCTCCTTAATCAAATAGCCCTTACACAGCCTGGAGGTGTGTTGGGTCATTGTCCTGTTCAAAAACAAATGATAGTCCCACTAAGTGCAAACCAGATGTGATGGTGTATCACTGCAGAATGCTGTGGTAGCCATGCTGGTTATCACCAGCAAAGGAACCCCACACCATCACACCACCTCCTCCATGCTTCACGGTGGGAACCACACATATGCGGAGATCATCCATTCACCTACTCTGCGTCTCACAAAGACACAGCAGTTGGAACCAAAAATCTCAAATTTGGACCAAAGGACAGATTTCCACCAGTCTAATGTCCATTGCTCGTGTTTCTTGGCCCAAGCAAGTATCTTCTTATTATTGGTGGTTTCTTTGCAGCAATTCAACCACGAGGGCCTGATTCACACAGTCTCCTCTAAACAGTTGATGTTGAGATGTGTCTGTTACTTGAGCTCTGTGAAGCATTTATTTGGGCTGCAATTTCTTAGGCAATTAACTCTAATGAACCTATTCTCTGCAGCAGAGGTAACTCTGGGTCTTTCTTTCCTATGGCGGCCCTCATGAGAGCCAGTTTCATCAAAGCACTTGATGGTTTTTGCGACTGCACTTGAAGAAACTTTCAAAATTCTTAAAATGTTCCTCATTGACTAACCTTCACATTTTAAAGTAATGATGGATTGTTGTTTCTCTTTGCTTATTTGAGCTGTTCTTTCCATAATATGGACTTGGTCTTTTAACAGATAGGGCTATCTTCTGTATACACCCCCTACCTTGTCACAACACAACTGATTGGCTCAAATGTATTAAGAAGGAAAGAATTTCCACAAATTAACTTTTAACAAGGCACACCTGTTAATTGAAATGCATTCCAGTTGACTACCTCATGAAGCTGGTTGAGAGAATGCCAAGAGTGCAAAGCTGTCAAAGGCAAAGGGTGGCTAATTTAAAGAATCTAAAATCGAAATAGTAACCAAAAAACTGTTAAACAAAAAAAACTATGTGATTCCATATGTGTTGTTTAATAGTTTATTATTCTACATTGTAGAAAATAGTCCAAATTAAGAAAAACCCTTGAATTAGTAGTTGTGTCCAAACTTTTGACTGGTACTGTATACTGTTCTCGACAGTTCATTCTAATATTTCAACTGCTGTACATTGCATTTTAGTTGCACTGTTTATACCCTGCACATATTTATTTATATACTGCATTCTTGACGTAGCTCATTAATATATCTACTGTACATATCATTCCTAGTATATCTTGTATAAATTCATCCGGTGTAGACACGTATAGATTGCATTTGGATTATTGTTACAGTGCTATTTGGGTTGTTAAGTTGTTACGATTTTTCTAGATTTTTTAAATCTTTTTTTTATTTTATTGATTGTGTAACTTTGACATTTTACTGCATTGTTAGCAAGTAGCATAAGCATTTCGCTGCACCCGCTATAGCATCTGCTAAACTGTGTGCGCAACCAATAAACTTTGATTTGATGAGACTATTTGTTCAGGATGAATTGTTTGTCTTGGCGAAATAAAGCGGCAGTTTTAGATGGTTTTCTCCGCCAGGTCATGGCATTGAAGTGACACTAGTTTGTATCTCAAGGACATTCCCTTCACAGGAATGTGATTATAACCCCAATGGGATTTGAAGGGACAGAGTGTGACAGTGTCTACTGTGGGGGAAAGAACTCTCTGCCATCCACCGGAGTTGTGCGAATGGAGAGAAATGTGTGAGAATCCCATGTCTTTGGTGAAGCCACACATGACTATCTACCACCTGTAGATAGTCATGTGTGGCTTCACCAAAGACATAGGCTTCTCACACACATCTTTGTAGGCAAAGCAAATTCTTGCCTTCTTATTCAGACAAGTGTCTTTTAGGCTGTCTCTCGTGCACACCTTCACTCTCTTCCTTTTCTCTTCATATTTTATTATTGCAAGCCTCAACGTTTGACTGTAATCCATCCAGGTCTGTTTTTGGATCATGGTCCAACTTCTCCCTTCACTTAATTTGTAACCAGGTAAGCCGATTAGACCTCATTTTCTCATCCTACATACTACATAATCATGTTTTTCTTAGCTCAAATGCAATTTTGCAGTTCAGTGATGACCCCTTACGAATCCATCAATATTTAGTAGCTAAATCCCACTGCCTGACAGTCTTTATTCTGGCTACTGTTCATGGCGACAGATGCTGTGGGGCTAAAAGTGACAGAGACACACATCAGATGACAAGAATGACAAGAAAAAAACAGTGAAGGCAATTAATTCTAGAGACATTTACGCGAGACATAAATAGGATTGGCAGAATGCTGAAATTAAATATCAGAGAGAGAGAGAGAGGTGATACTGTTTAAATAAAGCCACAACTCTTAAGATTGTGGCCTGAACAATACTACATTATTTTTTTCCTTGGATTCATTCATTTTATTCCTGTATATTTGCTGGCAAGATGACATACTCCCCAGTCAAAGGTCATTCTCCTGTGTGAATTGAAATACAATCTATGAACAAGTAATTCCGCTGAGAGGTACAGGACACTACTGCGGGGCATTGGGCATCCCTGATAAGCAAGGTTGCTCAGTAAGTGCAGTAGTTCTAAGATTTGAATGAAAGGCATCTGCCATTCTCTATCCAGAGGTGGTCCCGTTGACTAGTAGACCCAGCTGTATTCACTGAGCTAACATCTTACTCATACCTTCATTCCTCAGAATTGAATTGCGGACGAAGGTTCAATAGTCTACCTGTTCCTCCCAGCTCAGCTCCTATAACTGCTGTCAGTGGGCAAGAGATACGAATAGGTTATTTCATCCATTATTTCACCAACTGCGAGTCCATACGTTAGCGACTTCAACTGACCGGGGATATGGAAGAAGCCCTCAACAGCACTATACATCCGACCTGTTTACAAGAACCTCCGCTGGCTGTCGATATCATAAAGCGTGAGTGACACAGATTACATTATCTATCAGTTCGCAAATAGTGTTTCATTATAGATGTCGGTGTTATTTTTAAAGCACGTTATTTTAACACATTTTTGGGACGCGGGAGCTGGTTTTTAATGTTTGATTTACTGCAGTAACTTAACTCTCAAGTTAGCAACATATTTTACATGTATCAATTACCAACTGGGGTAAAGCAACAATCGCAAATTATTAACTTTTTTCTTATCAAAACATCACTAGACATATAATTAATATTAATATTATCTTTTAAAAAATATATAAACAGACCGCTATTTTAGCAAAATTACAATAATTTGCATGTTCTTTCAAACGAAAAGGCAAACATGTTATTTAAATGATGTGCATCTTTTTCCCAAAGTACTATCCACATTACTACCAAAAAGTTCATTAAGAGAAAAGTTCAAATTGCCTCCCAATTTTTTTTTAAAGCCCATATTGATACAGAAACACTAAATAATTATTTCGATTCGTTCAGGATAAGTTGATTGTCAAAATCAAGAAAAATGTTAAGGTTTGAATAAAACCACCTATGTATATTCAAACATATGCTTCAGGGGTCAAAGTGACCCCAGTTGGTAGCTTGAGAGTTAACATATGTATTAATTTGTAAATTCATTATTTCATTGATTAATTAATTCACTTTCCAGATCACAGAGCCATCTTCATTACACAGGCAAGCCCAATAAACAGCTTCTGAGTAAACATGTCTGTACTGAATACTCAGGGAGAAAAATATGTAGATTCACGCGCAGAGCGCTGCAGGTTTTTTTTCTTCGCCTTCGCTAAAGGCAGGAATCGTGGTCACAGGCAAGCAATGGTCATAAACAGGCAGGTGAATCAAAACTAGGGCTGAAGGCCATAACTGGTTCTCACAAACGAGCTAGGAAAAGACTGATGAGACCAGGCGAGGAACTAACACAGGTGAAATGCACATCATCATCTGCACATCTATCACTCCAGTGTTCATTTGCTCAATTGTAATTACTTCGCTACTATGGCCTATGTATTGCCTTACCGCCTTACTCCATTTGCACTCACTGTATATATATATTTTTTTATTGTTATTGACTGTGTTTGTTTATCCCATGTGTAACTCTGTGTTTTTGTCGCACTGCTTTGCTTTATCTTGGCCAGGTCGCAGTTGTAAATGAGAACTTGTTCTCAATTGGCCTACCTGGTTAAATAAAGTTGGGAAAAAAAACAAAACAAAAAAAAAATTCTATGAACAAAAATGAAAGACAGGGCTATGTTCAAGAACACAACGAAACAGAACACTAGGTTGACTAAGAAAAAATAAATACAGAACCTTACAATGTCCTTCAAATTGTAGGCTACAGTCTGTGGTACAGGCTGTTTAGAGGGACAGTATTGGCTGTGCTCACGCTATGTTTGATTAAATCTCTTTCTGCCCATTTTCAAATGTCCATGTGTAGGCTACAGATGTGAATATTTGGTTTCTCCACAGTCATGTTCTGTCCTCAGAAGTAGCATGATGGATCATTTAATATGAATGACAAATTACCTTTCATCCTTTGCATTCAGGTTGCATCTCTTTAAGAGTAATTTACGTTTCTGCAGATAGCCTTGATCTCAGTCCATATTAGCCATTCAGGGTATACTTAGGCAGCTGGCTTTTCACTGGACCGAAGTGAAGTATTGTTGGGATCTCATTTGCACTCAACCTCAAAAGAAGCTGTAGCTAAATAAGAAGTCTAAATTTATGCTGTTTCACAAATACTGTTGTGTCCAATCCATGGGGACGTGGTCAGGGCACTGACCTATCCTAAAGTGGGGTTGTTGTTGCCAGGGGCTGCGGCTTAGATTACAATAAACGGTCCAGTAATGGATTTCACAATGACCTGTACAACCTCTCTCTCTCTCTACCGTCTGAACTCCTCACTCTCTCTCTCCCTTATCTAGAGCTGGATGTCTTTGGGGTGGCTCTGTACTCCATGCTGACCCTCATGTCTACAATGTCCCTGCTACTATACCTGGAGGAGTGTGTGTTTATCTATAGAAAAGTCCCGTCTCCCAAGAAGACAACTATTATGTGGGTAAATGGAGCTGCACCGGTAAGAACTAAGCTCCCTGTTTTCAGTAGCCATCACCATAGACAGTACCAGTCAAAAGTTTGGACACACCTACTCATTCCAGGGTTTTTCTTTATTCTTACAATTTTCTACATTGTAGAATAATAGTGAACATATCAAAAACTATGAAATAACACATATGGAATAATGTAGTAACAAAAAAGTGTTAAACAAATCTAAATATATTTTATACTTGAGATTCTTCAAAGTAGCCACTCTTTGCCTTGATGACAACTTTTTCAAGATGTAAATGAGAATGGCTGTGTTCATATTTTTGGTCATGACTATTTGTTGTTGTAGTTATATGAATTAGAATCGTGTGGATGGTGAATAGATGGCTGAACATATCATTCGATTAAGGCAGCCCCCCACACCTCTCTGATTCAGAGGGGTCGGGTTAAATGTGGAAGACACATTTCAGTTGAATGCATTCAGTTGTACAACTGACTAGGTATCCCCCTTTCCTTTCCATTTCTGTCTCTGTTTCAGGTCATTGCTACCATGGCTTGTTTTGGTATGTGGATCCCAAGGGCAACCATGTTTACAGATATGACCTCTAATTCGTAAGTTTCCTCTCACCCACACAGTACTTTTTTTTTTTTTTTTTTTTTTTTACCTTTATTTAACCAGGCAAGTCAGTTAAGAACACATTCTTATTTTCAATGACGGCCTGGGAACAGTGGGTTAACTGCCTGTTCAGGGGCAGAACGACAGATTTGTACCTTGTCAGCTCGGGGGTTTGAACTCGCAACCTTCCGGTTACTAGTCCAATGCTCTAACCACTAGGCTACGCTGCCGCCCCCCTTCTGTCTCTCTTTTTCTCTCTCTTTCCCCCTTTTGTCTCCCTTTTTCTCTCTCTCTCTTGTTCTTGTTTTCTCTCTCTCTTTTTTCTCTTTCTCTTTATCTTTCTCGCTCTCTTTCTCTCTCTCTCTCTCTCTTTCACATACTCTCCTATAAAGGCAAACACATGTGTACTATACTTTACTATAGAGATGCAGTGCTCTTCCTCCTGTAATAATGAGCTGACAGGGAACTATAGCAAGTAGCACTGACATAAAGCAGAGGCGTTTTAATGAATGCACTCTTTGACCACAGTTTAATCCGTTTCTTAATCATTACGCTGTGTCAGTGTATGGGAAAGATCAGAGATCAGACCACATCCACAGAAATACAGTAAATGACACAAACAAACACAAACCTTTTTTGGGACACAAACAAAAGTTGAATGGGCAGACTAACTGGTTTTGAAGGTTGGTCACACACTCGTTATGTGTGTACATAGCCCTTTGACTTATTCCACATGTTGTTGTTGTTATAGCTTGAAAACAAAATGGATCAAAAAATATATATCCTCAACCAGTCTGTGGTACAGGCTGTTTAGAGGGACAGTATTGGCTGTGCTCACGCTATGTTTGATTAAATCTCTTTCTGCCCATTTTCAAATGTCCATGTGTAGGCTACAGATGTGAATATTTGGTTTCTCCACAGTCATGTTCTGTCCTCAGAAGTAGCATGATGGATCATTTAATATGAATGACAAATTACCTTTCATCCTTTACATTCAGGTTGCATCTCTTTAAGAGTAATTTACGTTTCTGCAGATAGCCTTGATCTCAGTCCATATTAGCCATTCAGGGTATACTTAGGCAGCTGGCTTTTCACTGGACCGAAGTGAAGTATTGTTGGGATCTCATTTGCACTCAACCTCAAAAGAAGCTGTAGCTAAATAAGAAGTCTAAATTGATGCTGTTTCACAAATACTGTTGTGTCCAATCCATGGGGACATGGTCAGGGCACTGACCTATGCTAAAGTGGGGTTGTTAATTGAGATTGAACATCTCTTTTAGCATGGTGAAGTTATTAATTACACTTTGGATGGTGTATCAATACACTTAGTCACTACAAAGATACAGGCGTACTGCCTAACTCAGTTGCCGGAGAGGAAGGAAACTGTTACGGTTTTCTAGGTGTGAAGGATAGTCGGACCAAAATGCAGCGTGTAGATTGCGATCCATGTTTAATGAACAACGTGAAACACGAATAAACACAAAACAAAGAACGTAACGAAAACCGAAACAGCCTATACTTGTGTAAATAAACAAAGAGATAGGAACAACGACACTAAGGACAATCACCCACGACAAACTCAAAGAATATGGCTGCCTAAATATGGTTCCCAATCAGAGACAACGATAAACACCTGCCTCTGATTGAGAACCACTCCAGACAGCCATAGACTTTGCTAGATAACCCCACTAGCTACAATCCCAATACATACACACCAAAACCCCAAGACAAAACACACCACAATACAAAAACCCCATGCCACACCCTGGCCTGACCCAATACATGAAGAAAAACACAAAATACTTAGACCAGGGCGTGACAGAAACAGCTCAGGGATTTCACCATGAGGCCAATGGTGACTTTAAAACAGTTACAACATTTAATAGTAGGATGGATCAACGACATTGTAAGAATTTGTTGTTAACTGATTGCCTAGTTAAATAAAGGTTAAATGAAATTAAGATAAATAATAGATTGTAGTGACTCCACAATACTAATCAAAATGACAAAGTGAAAAGAAGGAAGCCTGTTCAGAATAAAAAATATTCCAGAACACGCATCCTGTTTGCAATAAGGCACTAATGTGATACTGCAAAACATGTGTCCTGAATAGAAAGTGTTATGTTTGGGGCAAATCCAATACAACAAATCACTGAGTACCACTCTCCATATTTGCAAGCAGAGTGGTGGCTACATCATGTTATGTGTATGCTTGTAATCGTTAAGTACTTGTAAGTTTTTCAGGATAAAGAATAAATGGAATGGAGTTAAGCATAGGCAAAATCCTAGAGGAAAACCTGGTTTATTCTGCTTTATTTATTATTGTTAATATTACGTAGTAAATCTGCTGAACAATACATCATATAGCCTCAGAAATAGTGACACATTATTAATACGGGTTTGAATACTTTCTGAAGGCACTGTATCTTCCAAGTAAACACTCTTCTTTTCTCCATAGGTACTTTGCAGTGGTTGTGTATAAGGTCTTAATTCTGCTGATAGAGGAGAGTGGGGGTAGCGAGACCTTTCTGAAGCGCAATTACAAGAAAACCTTCAAGATCAGTACAGGACCATGCTGCTGCTGCTGTCCTTGCCTGCCCCGCATTCTGGTCACACGGTAACCAGTGGCACACCAGAGTCTGTCATCAAACTGCACTATCTTAGCCAAACTGGTTTGGTTATGATGATGATTATTATTATGAAGACATGTAAAATTGTCACATTTACTTTATCTTTCAACATAAATCCGGTCACATGATGTCACATGCTCAGGTCACTCTTGGGCCAGATGATCCTTTGTGTTGGGTAATGTATACAGTGGTAAGAACATGTTAGTAACTCTGGGCTGTTTTCATTCAGGCGTATGTTATTCCTGCTGAAGCTGGGGGCTCTTCAGTATGCTATCTTAAAGACACTTCTCTCAATCCTCTCCATAATATTGTGGACCAACGGCAACTTTGATATTTCTGATGTAAGTAATAAACTTCCTTCTTGTGAAAATCCTGTCAGCAAAAAGAAACACACCCTCTACACCTTACGTTTCCAACCGAGCCTGGTGGCATGCCATGTAGGTCCACTATGCATAACCTACCCTCTTTGACCTTTCTCCATGTCTCAATGTTTAGCTTGAGATCACAAACACAGCGAGTTGGATCAACCCATTTATAGGGGTTCTCACCATCATCTCCCTTTGGTCTGTCGCCATCATGTTCATGAACACATGCAACACACTGCGTAGCGTCAGGATCATACCTAAGTATGCCATGTACCAGGTGAGTCCGACCTTACTGCACCAACCAGCTAGTCAAGGAACTGCCTTCTTCTAAGTGCCATTGATGAGAATACATAATCTGCTGTCATTTACTTAGTCCTTGACCTTGGCTTTCTGGAATGTTTTGTCTGATTTGGGTCTGGCAGTGTCTGTTCCTACATCCTAATATTCAATGTATCTTCATGAAGCCACTGGTCATGTGTCCATAGCTGGTGCTGGTGCTCAGTCAGCTGCAGACGGCCATTATTAACGTCCTGGCCTTGGATGGAACCATTGCCTGCTCCCCGCCCTTCTCCTCTAGAGCCCGTGGCACCAGTAAGTGACAAAACAGGGCCAAACGAGAGCCATTACTTGATCAATATGACGTCTGTGTCCTCCAACCCTGTCTGGTATGTGTCTATCTGTCTGTCTGCAGTGTTGAGTCAGCAGCTAATGATTGTGGAGATGTTCATCATCACCCTGGTCACCCGGGCATTGTACCGCCGCACTTATGACCCACTGCCCTCCGACCCTGACAACGACCAGAACACCAATATCAGCCCACAGGCACCACAGTGGGAGCCTGCTGCCTGAGATTGTGGTGGAGTGAATAGAGAGTGGTGTGTGTGTGTGGTTGTGTGTGTGTGTAAGAGATGTATCAACAGGCTTTAATAACCTCACTATATAACCTCACAAATATGAATTTACAGTAGCTATGTTTCGAACCTGTTGGCACAGATTTTTATTTGAATATTCTAAAATATGCAGAAATCAAATATGTGAATTTTCCCACAAGAGATGTGTTTCCATCAAAATTACTTGTAGATAAAAGTATTTGCATGATGACATAGTGCTACTCGTGCACATAAAAATGACTTTTGCGGGTAAATTCCCATATACCGAATAAAAAATACAAGTTAAATGGGTTTCCATCGCGTTTTCAACTCTACTGATGACTTTGTCACAAAAAAATATTGTGTTATTTAGCGAATGTGCCCACTCTAGTATTGGCACGTTCGCTCTAGCCAACAGCTCGTTCGGGTATAGCCTAAAAAATGAGATTATTATGGACAAAAGAACAAGATTATTTTTATTTGTCAAATGGCAGTCAAGCATCGATCATCATGTCACCAGAATAAGACCCCCGATATATATTGGAACGGAGCATCAAGCTCATCACTTTAGGCTTTCACCACAGACAGAGACACAGACCAGACAAGGTTGGAGGGCATTTCGGTAGAATGCGTTCAGTTGTGCAACTGACTTGATATCCCCTTTCTTCTTTTCCACCCTGTGAAGTTCATCCTAAATGATTTCATCTGTAACCTACTTAACTTCATACCTTCCCGAGTCATAGTGGTAGGACCACACAGCATGTCATCGCGTGACTTCAAATGTACTTCTATATTATGGTTAGTATATCAATATTTGAGAATAAAAGCGTTTCCACCGACATTTCTAGCATAAGGAATTTTACCGACATTAGAAAATCCTACCTTGCCTAGTATATTATGTTTAGTTGAAATGTGGAAAGTTTACCAACAAATGTTATGTTTCCCATCAGGCCTGTCATGACATTTTTTACCCGACATGTACATTACTCGCATAAAAAGGTTGGATGGAAACCTGGTTACTATTGTTGTATTTTTATGACTTTTGTCTTGATTGTGTCCTATATTCTGCTGTTGTAGTTTTTGGTTAATCCTGTAGGCCTATAACATAGAATTACTGTAGCCTATCTTAAAAGTTTAGTTGTATTATGCTGAATATAACGTTAGGACATATACCTCCAACAACATATCTGTCCCATCCATATTGCCTCAGCTCTTAGCACGGCTATGTGAAGTTGGATATGTGAGGGTTTTGGAAATACGTTTATAAACCAAAATGGGTTAAATAGTTGGATAAAATGTGTATTTTGTATTCATATCAATAAATGGAGTGTATTACATCTTTATGCAAATGATTGTGTGTTACGTTCAAATGATTACAATGCATTTCGCGCCCTCTTATGGTATTGGAGTGATTTGCAAGTAGCCTGGGGGAAACAGGCACTTACATTTTCTTCAAGATATCTGTTTACCAAATAACATTTGGATTAATGCATTCTGCTTCTTACGAGATCAGTTGGAAGAACATCGGCTATTCCTAAACAGTGGCGCGGTATTGTTCATGGAATTGCATGTCCAGTTTGTCTGAACAAGAGCCCAGAAGGTATACATGACCAATAATTATATACCCTCATCTAAAGTCATAACAATAAATTCCCTCCAAATGGCAAGTTACAAAGGCGTTCCTGCTAGCTAGACAAAAGAGCACTTTGATGCCAACTCCCCAATGGCAAATTTGTATCATTCTGGTGAAGGGAGAGGTTCTGTCAGCCAATAAGGTTGCACGTCCTGCTGTCACGTGGGTCGGAATTAGACACACACACTGTACTTCCGAATGCATCAATGTAACATGGGGGGCTACTGTCAAAGGAGGGGATATCAGCATGTAACTTGTATTGAGTGTTTATATTTGTCGATGCAAGTAGACAGGGGGTTGTTTGGAAATCGTTCTTATGCCATCAACCGTACTCATATTTATGTGTGTTGACGGTTAGAAAGTGATTACTTGAAGCAATCATGAGGCTGTTCAACTTTCTACTAAAAGATGTAACATCGAAAATAGAATATTATTCGAGGTTCTCTCCCTCGCCGATGTCTATCAAGCAGTTTCTGGACTTTGGTGAGTATAAAAATAAATACTCCAAGAGTTTAAATGTCATGGACACAGGTTTGCCATTTGATTGAAAAAATAACTGATGGCTTTATTTAACGAACGGGTGTATATGGAAAACGTTTACCATTTCCTAACGGAAGCCAACATAACCAAACGAGAGTTTCTATTGGACTAATTCAAGTAGGTCCCTCTCCGTTTCGTTTGCTTCAGTTTAAGAAACGTTTTTCAACAGAGTCGGCGGAATGAATACACCTCAGATGTTGTCGTTAGTGTGCGATAAGAACATTACTGTGTTTACGCGATATATGGGACAGCGGCACTTCATATTTAAAACGCTTACTTTCCCAATAATGCCTGAGTGTGGCTTTGATAAACAGTAGATAGTTACATCAGCTGCCATCTCCATTTAAGTAATGTGACATCAGTCTCACAGAGGCCTTGATACATTTCCACTGTCTGTCATTCTAGAGTTTGTATGTTGGTGTAGAGATGGATGGCTTCAGTCTCTCAGTAAGCCACGTGCTCTGTGAGAGTAAGTGTCTTAAGTTTAGAGAACAAACTGTGCCAGCTGAACTGTCTAAGGTCAACCCGAAAGCTCTCTGTCTGTCCACCCGAAACTTTTGGCTCACAGCTGCACAACACTGATCGTAGCAGCAGATCATTATAAATAGCTCCATGTCGTTCTGCCTCTCAATATGAACTGGCCACTGACCTATTGCTGCATGTGTGGCAGCCATATTCATAGAGTAACTGGCAATAATATTGGAAGCTCATTTACTGCATTTCTTTACAATATATATATTTTTTAAATGCTATTTGCAGAACAGGAAAAAACAGCCTTTATCACCTTGGCCTCTGTAGGTTCATTCACCACAGTCGATCTACAAACACATGGCCTATTAACTATACAATTGTAATGTTATACCTCTGAAAGGGGGGAGTTATGACAAATGATTCACACTGATACATACGACATTTATAGAACTGTATTGTTTGCATTTTGATTACAGATGTTCATGTTATGTTCATATTACAACACATCTTCCTTTCTTTAAGTTCCTAACTTGTTTGATAAGATTAGTACAGATTTTCTTTTCCCAGGGGAATGGGTCCCCCAACCCCAAGTTTTGTAGCCACTGTACTAATCTCTCTCTCTCTCTCTCTGCTTGTTTACTCTCTCTCTTGTCTCCTCTGCTTCCTCTCTCTCTTGTCTCCTCTGCTTCCTCCTGCATCCATTGCAGCCTGCCTCGCCAATAACAAACTTAGTAGCGTATTTTCTGCTAGTGCTGAGGCTCTGTTTAATGTTAGCCAGATAGAAGGATGAAGTAAGAGTAATACTAGCCAGAGACATTCAACGTTGCTGCAATAAAAGCCTCTGGCGGCAGCTAGCCACCTGACTGGTTGACATGGGCTATCTATAAATGACTGTTTGCCAGTTGTGCACTCGTTCTCATAGTCAGTTTTTGTTGGTCCCTCTGCGGTTTTAAAATGGCCTTTTGTCCGGCATCTCACAAACGCACAGTCAGCAGCGTCTTCAGTTAAGCCGACGTCGAGCTCGGGTAGTTTGTTTCACGTCACAGGCCCACTGCCTGTGTCGCGAGAGGACAAAGTTAGATCAAGAATATAAGCGTTGTGATCAACGCTGGGAGCAATATTTAGATTTTGTTTTTCCCAGGTAAGTTGACTGAGCACACATTCTCATTTACAGCAACGACCTGGGGAATAGGTACAGGGGGGTGAATGAGCCAATTGGAAGCTGGGGATAATTAGGTGGCCATGATGGTATGAGGGCCAGATTGGGAATTTAACCAGGACACCAGGGTTAACATCCCTACTCTTACAATAAGTGCCATGGGATCTTTAGTGACCACAGAGAGTCAGAACACCTGTTCAACGTCCCATCCGAAAGACGGCACCCTACGCATGGCAATGTCCCCAATCACTGCCCTGGGGCATTGGGATATTTTATTTTTAGACCAGAGGAAAGAGTGCTTCCTACTGTCCCTCCAACACCACTTCCAGTAGCATCAGGGACTGACCAAGACCAACCCTGCTTAGCTTCAGAAGCAAGCCAGAAGTGGGATGCAGTGTGGTAAGCTGCTGACTAAATGTTGACCAGTTCTTTATTTTCAAATTAGAAAACATTACAGAGGTCCAGGCCTCAGTGTCCTCATATGTACTTATGGCCATGGTCTTGGACTAATACAAACCTCCGTCAGTGGTTTTGTCACAAACCTCCATCAAATGAGGCAGATGTGGGAAGCTCCAAGAATTCAGGTGGTTCTGAGACAGACACTTTGAAAGTTCCAACTGACATGCATGAGAGGTCTGTTGATATAATCTTGTTTTACAACCTCTGTCCAATGAACACAGCACAAGTATTGGTCTGCTACCAGTCACCAGTTTATTGACCCCATGTTTTTCCACAGGCAGGGAGAATGCATGTGAGAAGACCTCCTACGTGTTCCTGCGTAAGGAGCTTGCGGTGCGGGGGGCCAACACCATGAAGGAAATCAACCTGTTACCCAGTGACCTGCGTATCCAGCCTTCCGTCAAACTGGTGCACAGTTGGTGAGAACCTCTGTCTGTCCCTCTGTGCTGATTCAGGGGTGACTGTGCGCACAGTATTCTGGGATGCATGGTGACATCCTTCTGTGTGTATGCCAGGGTATGACAGTGTGCTGTGGTCTTTGTGTTTCAGGTACATTCAGAGCTTTGAAGAGCTGCTGGATTATGAACACAGGGGTCCGGAGGACAGCCGCACCTTAAACGAGTGAGTTGACATGTACACAGTCGCACCAGGCACCCACCACATCTTCAGACAGCACTGAGACTTCAGACAGCACTAAGACTTCAGACAGCACTGAGACTTCTGAGAGTCCTCACACCATATTTCTCTGGAACAGCTTTCTAGACACCCTGGTCAAAATCCGTAATAGGCACAATGAAGTGGTCCCCACCATGGCCCAGGGTGTCATAGAGTACAAGCAGAAGTTTGGCTTTGATCCTTTTATCAGCAGCAACGTTCAGTACTTCCTGGATCGCTTTTACACCAACAGGATATCCTTCCGCATGCTCATCAACCAGCACAGTAAGTGACATCACCAGCCAATACAGCTATTTATATATGTGTGTAGAAAATTTAAATAAAATAAAATAAAAATAGTGCATGTGTATGACTTGGAGTTTATAGTGGATGTTGATGAGGATCTTGATCAGGTGAGACTTTGTTTCAGCACTCCTTTTTGGTGATGACAGAACCACCTCCCATCCCAAACACATAGGAAGTATTGATCCTACCTGCAATGTCCCTGAGGTGGTGAAAGGTGAGCAGAATACCACTGATCCTAATGTTTGACAAATAGCAACTTTGAGTCAGACTGCATCAGGGCGACATCAGCTTATTCAAACTGTATTCAATAAAGAGTACAGTCCATTCGGGAAAGTATTCAGACCTATTTACTTTTTTGACATTTTGTTACATTACAGCCTTATTTTAAGTGAAAACAGGTTTTAATGAGCACATTATTATTCTTTTTTATTTATTTCACCTTTATTTAACCAGGTAGGCAAGTTGAGAACAAGTTCTCATTTACAATTGCGACCTGGCCAAGATAAAGCAAAGCAGTTCGACACATACAACGACACAGAGTTACACATGTAGTAAAACAAACATACAGTCAGTAATACAGTAGAACAAGTCTATATACGATGTGAGCAAATGAGGTGGGATAAGGGAGGTAAAGGCAAAAAAAAGGCCATGGTGGCAAAGTAAATACAATATAGCAAGTAAAACACTGGAATGGTAGATTTGCAGTGAAAGAATGTGCAAAGTAGAAATAAAAATAATGGGGTGCAAAGGAGCAAAATAAATAAAATAAATACATACAGTAGGGAAAGAGTTGTTTGGGCTAAATTATAGGTGGGCTATGTACAGGTGCAGTAATCTATGAGCTGCTCTGACAGCTGGTGCTTAAAGCTAGTGAGGGAGATAAGTGTTTCCAGTTTCAGAGATTTTTGTAGTTTGTTCCAGTCATTGACAGCAGAGAACTGGAAGGAGAGGCGGCCAAAGAAATAATTGGTTCTGGGGGTGACCAGAGAGATATACCTGCTGGAGCACGTGCTACAGGTGGGTGATGCTATGGTGACCAGCGAGCTGAGATAAGGGGGGAGGGGGTACAATACCTAGCAGGGTCTTGTAGATGACATGGAGCCAGTGGGTTTGGCGACGAGTATGAAGCGAGGGCCAGCCAACGAGAGCGTACAGGTCGCAATGGTGGGTAGTATATGGGGCTTTGGTGACAAAACGGATGGCACTGTGATAGACTGCATCCAATTTGTTGAGTAGGGTATTGGACGCTATTTTGTAAATGACATCGTCGAAGTCGAGGATTGGTAGGATGGTCAGTTTTACAAGGGTATGTTTGGCAGCATGAGTGAAGGATGATTATGAGCACATTACTTATGTAAATAAAGTATTTCAAAGTATTCAGACCCTTTGCTATGAGACTGGAATCCACCTGTGGTGAATTCAATTGATTGGACATGATTTCGAAAGGCACACACCTGTCTATATAAGGTCCCACAGTTGACAGTGCATGTCAGAGCAAAAACTAAGCCATGAGGTCGAAGGAAATGTCCGTAGAGCTCAGAGACAGGATTGTGTCAATTCACAGATCTGGGGAAGGGTACTAACACATTTCTGCAGCATTGAAGGTCCCCAAGAACACAGTGGCCTCCATAATTCTTAAATGGAAGAAGTTTGGAACCACCAAGACTCTTCCTAGAGCTGGCCGCCCGGCCGGCCAAACTGAGCAATCGAGGGAGAAGGGCCTTGGTCAGGGAGGGGACCAAGAACCCGGTGGTCACTCTGACCGAGCTCCAGAGTTCCTCTGTGGAGATTGGAGAACCTTCCAGAAGGACAACCATCTCTGCAGCACTCCACCAATCAGGCCTTTATGGTAGAGTGCCCAGGCGGAAGCCACTTCTCAGTAAAAGGCACATAGCGGCTCGCTTGGAGTTTGCCAAAAGGTACCTAAAGGACTCTCAGACCATGAGAAACAATATTTTCTGGTCTGATGAAACCAAAATTAATCTCTTTGGCCTGAATGCCAAGCATCACGTCTGGAGGAATCCCGGCACCATCTCTACGGTGAAGCATGGTGGTGGCAGCATCATGCTGTGGGGATGTTATTCAGCGGCAGGGCTTGGGAGAATAGTCAGGATCGAGGGAATGATAAACGGAGCAAAATACAGAGAGATCCCAGATGAAAAACTGTTCCAGAGCGCTGAGGACCTCAGACTGGGGCAACGGTTCACCTTCCAACAGGACAACGACCCTAAGCACACAGCCAAGACAACGCAGGAGTGGTTTCGGGACAAGTCTCTGAATGTCCTTGAGTGGCCCAGCCAAACTCCGAACTTGAAACCGATCGAACATCTCTGGAGAGACCTGAAAATAGCTGTGAAGTGACGCTCCCCATCCAATCTGACAGAGCTTGAGTGGATCTGTAGAGGAGAATGGGGAAAATCTCCCCAAATACGGGTGTGCCAAGCTTGCAGTTTCATACCCAAGAAGACTCTAGAAACCTTATTTTGCTTTGTCATTATGGGGTATTGTGTGTAGATTGATGAGAAAAGCAACAACAATTGAATCCATTTTAGAATAAGGCTGTAACGTAAAAAAAATGTGGGAAAAGTCAAGGGGTCTGAATTCTTTCCGAATCTGTGAAGAGATTCTTTCCAAAACGCTATATCCACACATTTTTTACACTTGTGTTTTTTCATCAGAAATGATTGCTTTTGGGTACCTTCATGTGGAGTGGGTAACGGGTGCGCTATCTCAATTTATTAGCTGGGTGCTCTGCATTATGTGGCAATGGCTTCAAATGAAATCTCAGGTTCAAGAACATTGGGAAACGGTGGAACTCCCCAAAAATATTTCATTTTATTTTAGTCCTGGTAGGCTACCGCATTTTGGCAGTTATGTTTTCATCAGAGCATCAAGAGATGTGCCAAAGACATCGTTTTTTATGCAGGTGCCTAGGTGATCATTACAATATTCTACAACTGTGCGATGGCGGTGCATAGCGGTACTCAAATTATTAGTCAACAAACAATTGTTACAATATACTCTCCATACAAATACACAGATCAGCAGAATAAACTCGAAAAATTGCATTTAGGTATCATGATGACGTAGGAAATTTGAGATATTTTAGCGCAATTAATTACTTCCTAGTACACAATAAAGCCTACAAAAATAGATGATTTTGGGGTATGAAAAATAGACATCTATTTTTAGACAGAAATATTTTGATTGAATGTATGAAAATATAGCCTACATGAGCATACAAATGACAGCGCAGCCATATACACAAGAATAGTCTGAATGAGAAATAATTGTTTAGACCAAGAGGATGCATGGTCTTAAACCTATCAATCCAAAACATCTCTCGTTGTGAGAGCATTTTAGGGACCTTGCCAACTCTGATGAACCTGTTCCATGCCCACAAAGCGCAAAGAGGACAATGGGCCGTGTTTGGCTTCTAAGTAGTGTTTTGCCATAGCATGTTCAATATTGCCCGTGCTGATCCCTGTTTTGTGTTCAGATATTCTTATTTGGAAATATCTTTCTGTTTGGCCCACATAGGCTTTACAGTCACTTAAGCATATACACAATGTTACAATTGTTGAACCGTCAATGGTAGAACTCTCGGCCTGTTAAGAGGGTGCGTGAAGTATTTACTGTTTGCCGTGTTGTTACATTGAGCACATCGTCCACACTTCTAGTTCCCTTGTAGCGATAACCAGTTTGTATGGTCAGGCTTCGGGATAGAATGGACCAGCATGTCCCTGATTGTGCATGTCTGTACGAGAAGAGAGGGGGACTTTCCACCAGGCTCTGTTTGTAGAATAGCCCAGTGCACACCAGTCGGGATAATGATTTTGAGATGTCGCGGATGATTACTATTGAAATGGAGGACACCTTCGTGTGTGTACAATATTATTCATCTTAAGATGAATGTTCTAACTGCAAGACACTCTGGATAAGGGCATCTGCTAACTGACAAAAATGGCAAATTGTAAATGTTTTACATACAGATCTTATATTACTGTATTGAATTTGTATTATTTTTGATTGTATTTAAATACCGATATCACAAATGTATAATTTGTACATTTCTATATATCTTTTTTGGTTTGTTTTTTGTTACGTCTGACTGTGTAAAACCTAGCTCTACTGCTTTTTTTCTCTGAATGTGAGGCGGAGATTAGGTCAAAGTTGAACGCGGAGATTAGGTCAAAGTTGAAAACAGTGCCACATAACATTAATCCTCTGTGCCTCTTTGCTACTGTCTTTTACAGATGCTTATGAGACCGCTAAGATGCTCTGTGAGCAGTACTACTTGGTCGCCCCTGAGCTGAACATAGAAGAGTACAATTGTAAGTTGAAATGTAATTAAACACACTGAGCCACCTGTGTATGCATTATAAAAGAGGAATATCCCTCTATGCATTTATAAGCTGTTGTACGGAGCCATTCGCTTACATGAAGGCTGGTAGCATGTCTATAATGCAATATAGGTAGGATAGAAGGCACTGGCGCTTAGATTGGAAACGTCTGAGTATGCGCTAAGCTCTTGGTTAGGATATGGCAGGTTTATTAGCTGCAATGGAACAAGTAATCTGGAATGGAAAGTTGGCCTCATATCAGAGTTTCCCGTTGGCTCCTGTCCGAACCTGCAAATGTAAACAGAGGAGGAGCAGATCCAATGGAAATCTATTTTCGTGTGATATTACGTGAAACATGACTACCGTAATATGTGAACAGAGAACGATTGATACATATTGATTGCCTTTATTTCACATTAACATTTACATGTCTCTTTCCTCAGCCAAGGCCCCTTCGAAGGCTATCCAGGTGGTTTATGTTCCATCTCACCTGTTCCATATGCTGTTTGAGCTCTTCAAGGTGACTGGCATTTATGTTGCACTGAACGAAAGTTTCTCTAGGCTATCAATTAACTGGTCCTAATTTGTAGTGTACGGTGCATTCGGAAAGTATTTAGACCCCTTGACTTTTTCAACATTTTGTTACGTTACAGTCTTATTCTAAAATAGATGAACTTGTTTTAGAATAAGGCTGTAACGTAACAAAATGTTGAAAAAGTCAAGGGGTCTGAATACTTCCCGAATCCACTGTAGGTGTGTAACATGTATGTGTGTATCGTCGTTAGTTGTATCCTGTTGTATTTATACGTTCCAACTGAGTTATGTGTATTCATGATTGTTTATTGAATGACTATGTAGAATTCGATGCGGGCCACAGTGGAGCTCCATGAGAACAGTAGTGCTGGACTCCCCCAAGTGAAGGCCATGGTGACGCTTGGAAAGGAAGACCTCTCTATCAAGGTCTGTTACTGGCACGGACACCGGTCTGGTGTTTTTAGATGACCTCATCATGGTTCTCACACACACCTGTTCTCTCCCCTCAGATCAGTGACAGAGGAGGGGGCGTGCCCCTCAGGAAGATTGACAAGCTCTTTAGCTACATGTACTCCACCGCCCCCACCCCGAGCCTTGAACCAGGAAATGGAACTCAGGCTGCACCACTGGTAACACATTCCAAATAGGTGTATAGAGAAATTTTTTGGTTTACAAACATCATGTTCGAGTGATGCACGTGCGCCCCGGCACCAAAAAGTGCTGTAGCAAGATGGCGAACACTGATGCCGGGACCTTGACAAACTTAACAGGGAGTGAGTGATGACCATGAAAACAGACCAGACGGATGGCTATAGCTATCTATATTCAACAAGCATATTATTCTTCTGGCTTTATCCAGCTCTATTTGTGATATTTGACCTTGCTTCGCTGGCTCGGCAATCAATCCTCTGGTGACATAGCGACGTTCTAGACGATAACCATCTGATAACGTGTTTGTTAACAAGCACAGGCTGCATTTGAAGTTGCGTGTTATCGTATCCTCTGCTAGTAGAAAATAGCTGGTTTCTGACGAGGAACTGCGCATGCAACTTTTCATGACGCGGCCAGTCTATTGACCCGCAGTTTGGAGTATGAACTACTCTTTCTTCTCCGTCCTTAGGCTGGCTTTGGGTATGGTCTCCCCATTTCAAGACTTTATGCACGTTACTTCCAAGGAGACCTGAACCTCTACTCCATGGAGGGGGTGGGTACAGACGCTGTCATCTATCTGAAGGTGCGTTAAGGACTTGCGTTTAGTTAAGTAGCATATTGTCGTTATCATCTGGCTGTGGTTTCATATTTGTTTCTCACTGACCTCCAGGCTCTGTCCAGCGAGTCCTTTGAACGTCTCCCCGTCTTCAACAAGTCAGCGTGGAGACATTACCAGACTGGCCCTGAGGCAGATGACTGGAGCAACCCTAGCAGTGACCCACGTGATGCAGCCAAGTACAAGATCAAATAACTCTTGAGTCTGGCCCTCGGGCAATGCTGCATGCCATAGGTCATGTCTAGTCACATGACAGACATTAAGTTACCTTCCACTCCTACAGTGAAGCACAGAACTAAAGCACAGCACTGACTGAAATATTGTCTCAACAGGTAACATATTTATTTCCATCAGGCAGGTAAAGCCAAAACACAGTTTTAATCCAGATCATCTTTATTTCCTTGTTTGCTGGTATGTTATTATTGACCACAGTTTCCATGGTAGCAGATTGCGATTGGTGACCTCCTCCATCAGATAGCGTGACTCTGTTATTAGGTTTAATAAGTGTCACGTGGGAGTGACACCACGGGAAATAATGTACTTTTTCCCTTAATGCAAATAATGGCCTAGCGTAACAGTATACTGTGTGAAACAAGAATATTAGTTTATCATTTTATGGCAGTGTGCAATGGTTTTCAATAGATTAACCCAGTGGGCATTTTCCCAGCTTAGAAAAAGGGATTAGGTTAGTATGTATGTGTTTGTGACATGAAATGTTACTCGGGATGTTATTTGAATGCATGATGATGCAATTTGCATGATGATGCAATTTGGTACTGTAAGTTATTAAGAGATTATAATAACTTCGGATGCTTATGAAATGCATGGAACAATATCTAAATCATTACTTTAGATTACTTATTGCATGACAAAAATACTCTCAGAAATGATTGTTTTGTATTTAATATTAAAAAGAAAATGTCCGAAATGTTTTGTTTTTACTGCATATCATAGACAACTGAATGCAAATTTGAGCGTTTCACTAAGTATTTCTAAAAAAAATAAAGCCTGGTTGATGCAAAATGGAGACAGTGAAAAAGTGGTATTATTTGTATGTTTTTGTGTGGTACAGGAATCAGAAGTGAGAATGGAGTGAGTCAACTGATTGAGATACCACAGTGCATTCAGTTACCTTAACATACACAATCAAATAACACATATGGTAAACTGTGGGCGACATCTTACATACACGAAGTGCACAAAGTAACCATGTACACTGAGTGTTTGGGTCTGTGTTTGTTTGGGAATGACAGTGCCATCTCTACTCGTCATCCCCGAGGAAGGTTAAGGGATAGGCAGAGGCACCCTTGCGAGAGGAAGGGGAGGTGGGAGAGGAATGAGGGGATCGGGAGGAAGGGGAGGTGGGAGAGGAATGAGGGGAACGGGGAGAACGAGGGGATCGGGAGGAAGGGGATGTGGGAGAGGAGGGGGGCGATGGGGAGCGCCCTCTGGTGGGGCTGCTGCTGGGGGAGCCACGGGGCGAGGCAACGGGTGACGCGTAGGGTGACAGGGCCTGGAGCATGCGCCCACTCTGCTCCTGGATCACATGCTGCTCAGAGAGGGAGAGAGAGAAACAGAGAGAAAGAGCAGGAGAGAGAGATCGAGAGATAGGGAGGGAGAGAGAGAGGGCGAGACAAAGAGAGGGAGTGAGAGTGAATTAATCCTTTTTTAAATTGTTTGACCAACTAAGTGTTGCTTTACTAAGCTACTTGTTCATAATGAGTGGTCACTTGCGTAGAGGAATGAGATCAATACTAACTATCTTCCCCTATTGACCGTTAACACTTCCTACTATAGTATCTATTGTGGGCTAAAGGTAAACTCACCCACGCTCCTTCTGGACCAAACAACTCCAGGAAATTCCCAATGAACTCCCGTGACTTCTCCTCCCACTTCTGGATGAGGTCATGGCTCTTCTCCTCCACCTTGAACACAAAGTGCTTGGACTTCTCCTCCACTGTCTTCACCGTCTCCTTCATACGATCCACCTGGTTCTGCAGACGGATTTTCTTCTCCTGCAGAATAAATGACATGTGTAGACGTTACTTGAAATGCTTACGCATGAGCCCATTCCCAACAATGCAGAGATTGAAAGTAAGACAAGTATTTGCTAAAAAAAAGAAGGAAATAGTAACACAATAACAACAATATACAAAGAGTACCAGTACTGAGTCAATATGCAGGGGTACGAGGTAGTTGAGGTAATACAGTATGTTCATGTAGGTAGGGGTAAAAGTGACTAGGCAATCAGGATAGATAATAAACACAGTAGCAGCAGTGTATGTGAAGTGTGATAGTGTGTCTATGTGTGAGTGTGTGTGTGCGTAGCTTCAATATACATGTGTGTGTGTGTGTGTGTGTTGGAGTGTCAGTGTATTACGGTATGTGTAAGTGTGTGGGTAGAGTAGTGAGTGTGCATAGAGACAGTGCAAGAGAGTCAGTGCAAATAATAAAGTCCATGTAAATAGTCCGGTGGCCATTTGATGAACTGTTCAGCAGTCTTATGGCTTGGGGGTTGAAGCTGTTCAGGAACCTTTTGGTCCCAGACTTGGCGCTCCGGGACCGTTTGGCGTGCGATAGCAGAGAGAACAGCCTACGACAAGTCAAGTGGTCGGCTATAAGGCATCTTCTGTTTATCAACCACAACCACCAACACTGTAACAACGATTTCACTTCGTCAAATACAAATTATTGTAACAAATGGTCATTCCAACTTAATTAATTGTTCAAAGTTATTTAGGTGCTTAGGTCATTCATACCCTGATGAAGCTAACGTTGAGGTCTCTGGCTGTGTAGCCTCTCTGCAGGTTGCGTCGGACATAAAGGTCATAGTCTCTCACTATCCTGGTGATGAGGTCGGATGTAGAGATGCCGTCTGTCCTCTGTGTGGCCACAAACATCCCTGAGACCCAACAGAGAGAACACAGCTCAGCCAAGATGGCACAGGTTAGAGAATAGGCGGTAGGTAGCTCAGCAAACACACAGAGACACAATCTCAAATGGCTACAAGTTCATGTCTGTTTCAGAGCAGATTTGTTTACCTGCTTCCTTGATGTGTTTGTAGACATCCTCTGATCCTGCAGAGGTGTATGGGATATCGTCATGGGCCACGAAGTCAATCTGGTGAAATCCCAGAAAAGCACTAAAATGATTTCATGTGGATCAAAGGGACATGGGCTACGTACATCTGTATCAGATTTTTAGGACGGATCAAATCAAATATATTTATGAAGCCCTTTTCAAATGGCAGATGTCACAAAGTGCTTACACAAACACCCCAGCCTAAAACCCAGAACCGCAAGCAATGCAGATGGTTTGTAATATTGAGTGGTGTACTGTATATGACCCAGAAGTGCTGACCTTATGTTTCTTCAGGAAGTCAGGGCTGAGGGTCCAGGGAGCGTCCCGTACCACCTCATCCACATAGCGACAGTGTATCAGGGCTTCGTAGCGCTCCGACTCTGTCATCACCGTGTAGCCCTTATACTTGTGTGTGAGTTCATCACTGCAGACTGCAAGGACAGACACACAATGACATGCTCTCTGTGTGCGGTTTATGTACACGCTTGTTTGTGCAGTCTTTGAAAGGCACTTGAGATTCAAAAGATATTATTTACCTCCCACTATGAGATGTGTGTTGGGGAACAAGTTCTTCGCTTGCATCAGAGCACGAGCGTGTCCAGAGTGGAAGAGGTCAAAGATCCCATCGGCATAGACTCGCACTGGCCGGACTGCTACAAGAAAAGCAAAAACAATGACTTTATCTACGTCTCGCTGCGTTCTCCTTGTCTCACCTCTCACGTTCACATCCCTCTCTCTCTCTCTCTCTCTCGACTGGCCCTTATCTCTTCTCTTCCGCTGCCCATCCTTCAATAGCCCCAGTGAGGATTGATAAACCTGGTGGTGAAACTGACCTATGATCAGTCTGACTGGACTGTGATTGGTCTTGACCTGTAATGAAGACTGACCTGGAGTGCCTCTCTTGGCCTGGACGATGGTCATCTTTTCATGAGGAACTTCTGACTCATATCCTGTTTTCTTGGCAAATAATGCTGGCTCCCTCAGAGTCTGAGATGACACAGAAAGAGTTAACCTACCTAATGGGAGGGGATATCGGTACATAGATGATTTGGGATAATAAATACTCTAAAGTATTTTATGTTTACAGTGAACGCAATCATCGGGGCTGTGATAAGTGTTTGGATATGAGAGGGATTTCTGGCTTCATTAGTGTTTATATCTGCATGTGAGGGCTAGTGGGTGTGTATATGGTTGCTAGCAATTATCTGTAGAGTTGTCAGTACACTTTGAACTCTGAACTGTTTGACATCTGCCCATGATTTAAGAATTGACTTCAATCCCTGCGGAAGAAAAAGTTTTAATTGAAGGTAGAGATCAATATACCATGCGAAGAGCTATACCACAATGCTTTAACATTACGACATTTACAACAGTGACAGTACCATGACATTTATTGAGGAAACGTTTGGAGCTGCCTATGTTATACAATACACTGGGGAACAGAGTCAGGTATAGCCTACCTTCGACGCATGCCCTCCCATACTGTACACAGATTCACTAAAGCGTACAATAAGATCATATTACACAATACTTATTTCCAGAGCAACATAATAACTGACTGTTGTTGGCGTCACTAGGCTATGGTCTGTTTACTAGTAATGATAGATCAAATGTAGAATTATAGAAAAGGCAACATTTGCTGAGTCAGCAATGCTGGCTGAATATAGGGTTTGTCATTGAGAATGAAGTACTGAAAAATAGGCTCAAAATGTGGATCCGTAGTCTCTGACAATAAATCACCTTAGACCTGGCAGAGATTAGACATTATATGCTACATTTTTTTATTTATTAACCGTTTGATAAGCTTCCTATAGGTAGTCTAACTCACCTTGCGGGGTCCCCCACTGCATTGCTGTTGGGGCCGGTGTGGTCCGCTGTTGGCTCTGGAGCCACGTCTCCTTCCCACCATGCTGGATGTTCTGTTGCCTTGTTCGCCCTTCGACTGGCGCCTCGTCCGCTTGCTCGTACTCCCAGCCTGTCAGTGCTGCACTCCTGCAATCTATGAGGGAGTTTGCATGTTGCTGGCTGGTCTGACCCCGGTGACAAGAAAATCTCATGTGCAAAGTTCAAGGAAAAGAGTAGTTGATACTTCAGGCTCTGTAGAGGAAAGGAGGTGGATCGAGGGTTCCCCACGTAGGCCTAAACAGACATTTACAATCTGACTGCCCTCTTATTTTTTGGTCTAAGCTTATAAATGATATGTAAATGTAGCCATGCTGTTATGAACTTTCTTACACTTGTAAAGGAATAAATAGCCTTATTATTGGCGTGTCTACTGGAAACAGATGTTCAACTTGGTCTCGTGGGATAATATAATTTTATTTTTAACATGATATTTCCGAGTTTCATGAATAGAAACTGCTCCCAAAAATGATCTGGCTGGGGCGACCTTTGGACCCAGACATAGTAGTGGGACAAGCTGTTCCAGTGGATCAAGAGGAAGCTTAATGTTGCCTATCTATGTGCTCCACTGCAATGTTTACTGAAAGCTCAATCAATCAAGCAAACGTCATTAATGGCCCACACGACACATCTGTGACTGTCATTCAGCTTGATCATGATTCCCAAATCACCCCATGGACATTGACACTATGCCCTTATGCCTGAATCAGCCCATGGACATTTGGACTATAACATAAGACTGTATTATCCCACTGAGCTATAGGCTAGGCCTTCCCTTGCAAAAATACACATGACAAATGAGCAATTTTTGTAAATATAAACATACATTGCTTAGCCTAAAAACATGGTTAAAACTATCATTTGAATATCATGGACAGTCGGTCTGTGCATCCGTAGTGTAGTCCATGGATTTAAGAGTGGTTGCACTTCTCTAGTCCCATCCCTCAGCTTTTTACCGAAACTGTGGCAGGGAGACCCATTTGTTAATGTTTCAATTAAGGACGGCAGCTTGAAACACCATTAATAGAGTCATAGTGTTATTAGAATGGTGGAATCTAGTGCTTGAGTTACTTTTATGCCATTAATATCAAGCAAATCTTCTGAAGTCGAGATCAACATTCTTAGTATTGCAAACCAAAATAATTATATTGAATGCAAAACATAAACCCAAAAGAATTGATAGCAAAACTAACTATTGCAAGACCAAATTAATTATGAATGGATCCCATTTTATGATACTCAATTAAATAAAACTACTCCCTCTTTCCTGTCTTTGGTTGTGTTACATTGGCCTTTGCTTTCGCTGCCTTTTATCCAGTTGCAAGTTTGTTTGTTCCAGTACCCTGCACCCCACTTCTGGTTTGCCTCTGTAGATAAGCAGGGTTGATCCTGGATGGGAGGATGAGAACCAGACATAGTTGGAAGTGGTGAATATATATATTTTTTAAATCACGTTATTTATTCACAGGGGTGTTCGTTCACATGTCTGAAAAACATGTGATTTCTTAAAATGTCTTTTTTTTTGTAAGGGTGAACTCAAGGAGCAAGATTGGGGATAGCCTGATGATCTGAAAATAATATTTGAGTGGTAGCAAATCAATTGCAATTGGGAGAAGTATAAGGAACTGTTACCCAAAGCCTTTTTTTTGACCTACTCTCTGCAACAGGTTTGTGGTCAATTACATTTCTGTTGTTAAACATGCTATTTATCAGTAAAGACTTTCAGCTGTTCAGAATATTGTCTAGGATAGATGGGTATGTGAAATCAGAGAAGTATGTCATGGAGGTAGACATTTTGTGTCTCGAGCCCATCATGCTGTAATTACACATCATGACGTCATACTTTTGCTTGAGAGTTTGTTATTCAGTGTTTATGAGACGTTGATAAAATAACAGTTTCTGCAAAGGGCAGACCATATTATGTATCTGTCACAGTTAAGCGCACTATTCGCTGTGTTTAATTAAATGTGCCAGTTCCAAACGTAAATCGTGTTTTATTCCATTGGAGTTTCAAACCAGTGGAGGGCAGTAGAGTACTAGTTTATAGCGCTGCAAAAAATGCCTTTCCAAAATATTGTGCCGACTGCGCATTGGAAACCTTGGAAAGACTGGCTGAATGCTCATTGAGACTGGATTAACATTCATTGAAAGTTGAAATCTTAAGATCTCAGAAAATACATACTGATAGGTAATGAAATAAAGCAACTGGTAAGAGGTCCTGACCATTTGCGCTCGTCCCTGCTGCCGACATAACCGGGTTGTCAGTCAGTCTTGGGGTCTGTGGGGGTGACGTCACACCAGTGAACACCTGTTCTGTCGGGGACGGTGGGGGGGGGGGGGGGGGGGGGGGTACGGGGGGGGCATGCGCTAATACCATGAAGAATCCTTTTATCTGCTCTATTGGGTTGGGGGGCCCTGAGAGGGAGGAACGGGGGTGTCAAACAGCTGCGCGTGTCTCCTTGATTAATAGATGGCTTATGGGGGGACAGACAGTACTGGGGCTGTTGCGCTGGGATCAAATGGGACAAATCAAGTGCTCTGGGCCTCATTATGTGACTCATTTGGAACGCTACTGGTCACCCTCTGTTAGTTCAGTGTTCTCAGCAAAGCGTTCTGTGGTGTTATCAGATACATAGAAATGAACACTGTCCATCTTTCCCAGCTTTCCCAATTATCAGCTTAGCACTCAAATCAACAAATTATGTTACCTTAACAGCCGGGCCATTTAGCTAGTGTTCTGCAAGGATACCAAATAAAATTATATTAACCTTTTACTGCAGTGGGCTAAATCAGGGTCACAATCTACTTGAAAGAAAAGAATACAACTCACACACATGGTTATGGGCAAGAAAATATAGATATTTTGAGTTTGCATCCCAATATTACACTTTATAGACATCAAAGAAGACTGAAATATAACAAAACCGTTTGACATGGAAACACCAGATTTTCTGCAGTTTAAAAAATAATAATGTTTATTAATTATGAAATGATAAAAAAGATTAATAACATTCCAACCACGAGGCCACTAGGTCATTTGACTGCAGGAAAGGGCTACTAGGATATATCTTAACCAATTAATAGCCACTGCTCAATGAGATGATTGAATGGGTCCACTCCTCCACAGTGTCCCCGTAACGCCCCATCCTGACATACAATAGTCACGGAGAGGTAGTCACGACAGGACCTTTCTTGAGAAATGTGAAACTTCCAAAACTAGACAGTACCCAGCCGCCCAGCTCTCAGCGATGGTTCTCATGTATCGGCCAGCCTTGTTCACGGTATGACTTAATGGCTCCTGGGGAAGGGGATCTGTCCCACAGGACCAATGTGTGATTGTAGAGAGGGAGATGTTGTTGAAGGAGATGCTAGGCTTCAGACAGACTGTAGGCCACTGTGGCATGTTGGCCATCAGCTGGCTGTCAGAGTGGCATTAGGTCTGTACCTCTGAGGATAGTAAGTATGGGTTATCCACTTCCAACCCTTAACCCTTAACCACATGAACCCTTTTCATTGTATGGTATTGTATAGAACGATTTCTATGTGTTGACGGAACGATGTGTAGAAGGTAGGTTTTTTTGTGGCTATGGACTCATATGACGGTTGGCATCAGTGAGTGCACGGCTACCCACATGTTCTGGGCATCAGTGATTCTGTCGTGTGGCGTAGGAATGTGCATGTACTATTTGTCAACCAGATGGTGCCCATATCGCAGAGAGAAAGCATTAGTTACATGACATGGCGTTGGCAAAGGCTGTTTTATAAAGCAATGTTCTTCCGGAGTGTGTTTTAAAACGGAAAGAATATGGACCGTATGGCAACAGGGTTGGCTCTAGCATGTCTGGCTAGTGTTTCCGACCATGTTTGTCTTTTAAGAAGGCCTGGCGCCACACACACATGATCTGTGGCCTTGTGGAGTTTCGGAGTGGAGGTGGCAGGATGCCATGTCCCTGTACCTCGGACGTATGCCCATAATGTTGGGCATGCAGGGCAGCAGATTATCACACTTACCTTCTATTGTTACTCATGAACCAAATCTGTTCTGGGTGTTTAAACCAAAGCGGGTCCCTTCTTTTATTAATGGTGGTGCCACTGGCTTCTTGGAAACAGGTTAAATGGTAGCCTGCCATCTAAGTGAATTGAGTGGCCTCTTGCCAGGGAGGGGGGGTCGGCTGACGTTCAACAAGCACCTGCGCTATTTGGAGGGGGCTGCAGATGGAATTCCTTCTAAGAATGGCCAGGTCTTCCCCAGAACTGAATGGTTCCCCGATGACATGGCCTACTTCAGAAGGCCAAAGGTCTGTTTAGTAAAGGCCAAGACTACAACACAAACAACAATGATTATTGAGGCATTGTGACCATGCTCCAATTTCTACTGCTTAGAAAAGGTTCCGTATGACACAACTAGCACCTCATAGGATAACCCTCTCTGACCCAGCAACACAAAGCTGTTGAACTAGCCCACTGCCTAATTAGATACGAGAACCATCCATGAGCTCACCCTGTGTTGCAGCACACAGCCAACACCCCGAAGGATCTACTTCACCACGCCGGGCTCTATGTACCCTGATGTCTCCAGATAAAGGGATCAAGCATTGAGCGTTATCTGGTAGACTAGGTCTAGGACCCTGGTTGAGTGTAATCCCTCCAGGGTAATGTGGGTCAGAGTCATTTCTTCCCATAGAGGGCAGTTTGGTGAGGCTTAATTGAGTTAAGTTACCGACTAGTGGCTCTGTGCCACTGGTTTGTGGAACACTGTGAGGAGTCTGATCCCTGGCCTCTTGGCAACTGGCCACTGGCCTCAGAGTTAAATTAGACCCATTATCTGCTCCGTGGATCCGCCCCGTGTGAAAATGTGGACCATGCCTGTGGCCGTAACTCACTCACCCAGGGCTGGGAGAGAGGGGTCTGCAGGGATGGAGCCAGGGGGTGGAGGGGGGTGGATGAGAGATGATCTGAGTAAACATTCTCCCCAGCACATGCTCGTCTGCACTCCCAGATTATGTACTCTCAGTTGTCAGAACCACAAAATGTGTCCTTTGATTTTCCAGGAATAAGACATAATGGGAGAGGTGCATGCGTTGCATTGTGACAGCCTCCCACCTTCAGCCCTTTCCACCAGTATTCATTGGAAGAGGGGGGGACTGGAAAATCACGGTGCCAGTATGTATTTGACATCTCTGAGATACGACACTGCTAGAGAGGAATGGGGTCAGACTCATTAGGGATCAGGCTATCGCTTAATGGGACAAAATAAAATAAATAGATTACTTTTATGGATTAAATAAAGTGTGATTTACAACTTGATTGTTGTCAGGTATGTATTTTAGAGGTTGTAATTAAGAGTTATTGCAGGGATAGTATTAATGGGGGACAAACCTGAAGAGCAATACCTCTGTTGAACAGCACTGTACGGTGAAATAAAGACTGCAATTAAACTAACTCAAAGACTTTATTTGTTTATGATAACACTGAACAAAGCCTGGCGAATGGGTGTTTGGGGTGATCAATAATGTGGTTGTAAATGGCTGATGGTTATTGGATAGTGCTGGTGTTTGTATGGTATGAGGTGGATGTATAGGTTATACCACATTGGTAGGTGATTGAGTGATGGTTGTGTGTGTCTCTGATGTGTTAGGGTATGCACCAGACAGCCCCATCATTGTCAAGATGTTTGTTCAGCGGATTTCAGGCCAGGAGAGGGGTATGTTTAGGATAGGGATGAGGTAGATCTTGATTTACAGAGGTGTCAGGTCCAGAATGCTGCCCTCACAGGCTTCTGAAGGGATTTCAGCCAGTTGTATTAAATAAGAGGTGAGATTTCTGGGGACTTAGGGGTGCAGAGCAGGGTGAGTCTCCGTTCCATTACCACAGCACTGAGGCATGCGCCTCCCGGCCTGGTTAGTGACCTTCAAGTGACGTCAGAGTGACAGAGCCATGCTCACAGAGGTTCAACTGCAAATGAGACAATTCAAATGGGCAAAAAACACGCACATTTATTTCCACAGGGCCGTGGGATGTGACAAGGATGCAGAGTGAGCCCCACCTTCTTCAACATACAGTACCAGTCGAAAGTTTGGACACACCTACTCATTCAAGGGTTTTTCTTTATTTTGACTATTTCCTACATCAAAACAACGAAATAACACATGGTAACCAAAATGTAGTAACCAAAATAGTTGCTTCTTCAAAGTAGCCACCTTTTGCCTTGATGACAGCTTCATGAGGTTGTCACTTGGAATTGTTCAACACTTTTTTGGTTACTACATACATTTCATATCGTTATTTCATCGTTTTCATGTCTTCACTATTATTCTACAATGTAGAAAAACTACAAATATAGAAAAACCCTTGAATGAGTAGGTTTGTCCAAACTTTTTACTGGTACTGTATATATCAACGAATTGGGGAGGGCACTAGAACAGTCTGCAGCACCCGGCCTTACCCTATTAGAAACTGAAGTCAAATGTCTTCTGATGATCTGGTGCTTCTGTCCCCAACCATGGAGGGCCTACTGCAGCACCTACATATTCTGCATATTCAGGCCTGGGCCCTGGCAGTAAATCTCAGTAAGACAAAAATAATGGTGTTCCAAAAAAGGTCCAGTTGCCAGGACCAAAATACAAATTCCATCTAGACACTGTTGCCCTAGAGAATACAAAAAACTATACTTACAAAGCTGTGAACGATCTGAGAGACAAGGTAAGAAGGGCCTTCTACACCATCAAAAAGAACATACATTTCGACATCCCATGTAGGACCTGGCAAAAATACTTAAATCAGTTGTAGAACCCATTGCCCTGTATGGTTGTGAGGTCTGGGGTCCGCTCACCAACCAAGAATTCACAAAATGGGACAAATTGAGACTCTGCATTCCATTCCAAGATGGCGCAGCAGTAAGGACGTGTTTGTTTTCATCCCATGTAAATATTGTCTTTTTCAGTTTTTTTTGTATACATTTCAATCTCTTTTTCCATTTTCGAAATAAATATACATTCCTGCAACCCGCCCCAACCGATGTGGTACGGATCAGCTATTTATTTTAGACCTTTTAATTGGAACCTCCATCAGAGGCTAGACAGCGAATTAGCTACTAGCTATTCAGTCATTTTTAGCCTCTGCAAGCGGTGTTTACCTTTAGCTCGGACTCCTGCCGCTTTAGCCTAGACAGCCCAGATAATACCTGCCACTCTGCACAGAGCAATGCCAGCCCTGAGCATATCGGACTACTCTTTTTCACTACATCACCGGATTCCTGCCGCATCATCGGACTCCTGCCGCTTTAGCCTAGACAGCCCAGATAATACATGCCAGTCTGCACAGAGCAATACCAGCCCTGAGCATATCGGACTACTCTTTTTCACTACATCACCGGATTCCTGCCGCATCATCGGACTCCTGCCGCTTTAGCCTAGACAGCCCAGATAATACATGCCAGTCTGCACAGAGCAATACCAGCCCTGAGCATATCGGACTACTCTTTTTCACTACATCACCGGATTCCTGCCGCATCATCGGACTCCTGCCGCTTTAGCCTAGACAGCCCAGATAATACATGCCAGTCTGCACAGAGCAATACCAGCCCTGAGCATATCGGACTACTCTTTTTCACTACATCACCGGATTCCTGCCGCAAGCTGGACCATTACACCAGATCTTCGCAGCTAGCTAGTTGCTACCGAGGAGCTATTGTAGCTAACGCCCTTGTCCAGAAGCATGCACCAATTAGCCCCAAGCTAGGCCCATCTCCCAGCTAGCAAACAAAGTACACCAACTACAACACTTCTCTTACCAATTGGCCTGGATCCTTTGTCGACACGGAGCCCCTCCGATCCATCACGACTGGTCTGCTGGTCAGCTGACACAACTCGTCCGATGAGCTCTCAACCGGTCTCTGCGTCGTGGATGGTTGGTGATGATCTATCTGCAAACCCCTGCCTGCTAGCACCCTGAATGCTGTGTCTCCCGCTTTCTCAACGTAGTAATCGACTACCGAACTGTTCCCTGTTTCATCTAGTGCTGCTCATTGGACCCTATGATCAATCAGCTACACAGCCGATGCCTGCTTGACTGTCCATTAAAACGAACCGGAACCCCCAACAGAAGCTAGCCGGCTAACTAGCTACTAGCTAGAAGTCAGTTAGCCACTGCTAGCAGTCATCAGCTAACCTTAGCCCGGTCAACTCCTGCCAGTCTGCACAGCGCGATTCAAGCCAGAGCATACCGGACTGCCTTTTCTCCACCAAATCTCCATATCTCCGGATTGCTACCACAAGCTCTGAACCTTTTCACCTGGATCAGCGCAGCTAGCTAGCTGCTATCCAAGTGGCTACTCCTGGCTAACGTCTCTGTCCGGAAGCAAGCACCAGTTACCAGGGAACTAGCCTCGTGCTAGGCCAATCTCCCGGCTAGCTGAAGAGGTCCATCTGCCACTCCTTGGGCTACAATACCTATTTTGCCAATTGACCTGGACCCCTTTTACTGCCGACATGGAGCCCCGCTGATGCATCACGACTGGTCTACCGACTTTAATCCACCCGAGGGGGTTTCAACAGGCTTCTCCGTCGCAACGTCCCCTGAAGCCCATCTGCTAGTCTGCTAGCTGCGGCCCGCTAGCTGTCTAGAGCATATTGGACTGTTAACTGAAGAGGTCCATCAGCCAATTTCTTGGGCTACAATACCAATTGGCCTGAACCCTTTTACTCCCTACACGGAGCCCTGCCGATCCATCACGACTGGTCTGCCGACAGAGGGGGCTACAACATACTCTTCCGTCGCGACTTCCCCCTAAGGCCCTTCTACTAGCATGCTATCCCCGGCCCGCTAGCTGTCTGAATCTTCGTGTCTCCAGCTCGCCTAGCTACTCACTGGTCCCTATGATCCCTTGCTTACGCATGCCTCTCCCTAATGTCAATATGCCTTGTCCATTTCTGTTTTGGTTAGTGAATATTGTCTTATCTCACTGTAGAGCCTCCAGCCCTGCTCAATATCCCTTAGCTAGCCCTTTTTCCACCTCCCAAAAATGCGGTGACCTCACATGTTTTAAATGGTGTCTTTAGAGACAAAACCTCTCACATCGTCACTCAATGCCTAGGTTTACCTCCACTAGGTTTACCTTCACATCCTACCATAGGATGTACATTCTGCTTTGAATCTGTTCTTCCGCGCCCAGAAATCTGCTCCTTTTACTCTCTGTTCCAAACGCATTAGACGACCCGTTCTTATAACCTTTAACCATACCCTTGTCCTACTCCTCCTCTGTTCCACTGGTGATGTAGAGGTTAATCCAGGCCCTGCATGTTAACATTAGAAGCCTCCTCCCTACGTTTGTTTTATTCACTGCTTTAGCACACTCTGCCAACCCTGATGTCCTAGCCATGTCTGAATCCTGACTTAGGAAGGCCACCCTAACTATAACATTTTCCGACAAGATAGAACTGCCAAAGGGGGCGCAGTTGCAATCTACTGCAGAGATAGCCTGCAGAGTTCTGTCATACTATCCAGTTCTGTGCCAAACAGTTCAAGCTTCTACTTCTAAAAATCCACCTTTCCAGAAACAAGTCTCTCACCGTTGCCGCTTGCTATAGACCAACTTCAGCCCCCAGCTGTGCCCTGGACACCGTATGTGAATTGATTGCCCCCTATCTATCTTCAGAGCTCGTACTGTTAGGTGACCTAAATTGGGACATGCGTAACACCCCGGCCATCCTACAATCTAAGATAGATGCCCTCAATTTCACACAAATTATCAATGAACCTACCAGGTACAACCCCAAGTCCATGAACATGTGCGCCCTCATAGATATAATCCTGACCAACCTGCCCTCTAAATGCACCTCTGCTGTCTTCAACTAGGATCTCAGTGATCACTGCCTCATTGCCTGCGTCCGTAATGGGTCTGCGGTCAAACGACCACCCCTCATCACTGTCAAACGCTCCCTAAAACACTTCAGTGAGCAGGCCTTTCTAATTGAACTGGCCCCGGAATCCTGGAAGGATATTGACCTCATTCCGTCAGTCGAGGATGCCTGGTTATTCTTTAAAAGTGCTTTTCTCACCATCTTAAGTACGCATGCCATATTCAAAATATGTAGAACCAGGAACAGATATAGCCCTTGGTTCCTGACTGCCCTTGACCAGCACAAAAACATCCTGTGGTGTACCGCATTAACATCGAATAGCCCCTGCGGTATGTAACTTTTCAGGGAAGTTAGGAACCAATATACACAGGCAGTTAGGAAAGCAAAGGCTAGCTTTTCCAAACTGAAATTTGCATCCTGTAGCAAAAAAAGGGGGACACTGTCAAGTCCATGGAGAATAAGAGCACCTCCTCCCAGCTGTCCACTGCACTGAGGCTAGGAAACCCTGTCACCACCGATAATTCCACAATAATTGAGAGCATTTTTCTACGGCTGGCCATGCTTTCCACCTGGCTACCCCTACCCCGGTCAACAGCCCTGCACCCCTCACAGCAACTTTCCCAAGCCTCTCCCATTTGTCCTTCACCCAAATCCAGATAGCTGATGCTCTGAAAGAGTTGCATGAGGTAGGACCCCTACAAATCAGCTGGGCTAGACAATCTGGACCCTCTCTTTCTAAAATAATCTGACGCAATTGTTGCAACCCCTATTACTAGCCTGTCAGCCTCTCTTTCGTATCGTTTGAGATCCCCAAAGATTGGAAAGCTACCGCGGTCATCCCCCTCTTCAAAGGGGGAGACAGTCTAGACCCAAACTGTTCCAGACCCATATCTATCCTACCCTGCCTTTCTAAGGTCTTCGAAAGCCAAGTTAACAAACAGATCACCAACCATTTTGAATCCCCCGTACCTTCTCCGCTATGCAATCTAGTCTCAGAGCAGGTCATGGGTGCACCTCAGCCACGCTCAAGGTCCTAAACGATATCATAACCGCCATCGATAAAAGACGATACTGTTCAGCCGTATTCATCGACCTGGCCAAGGCTTTCGACTCTGTCAATCACCACATTCTTATTGGCAGTCTTGTCTTCTCAAATGACTGCCTCGCCTGGTTCACCAACTACTTGTCAGATTGAGTTCAGTGTGTCAAATCGGAGGGCCTGTTGTCCGGACCTCAGGCAGTCTCTAAGGGGGTGCCACAGGGTTCAATTCTTGGGCCGACTCTCATCTCTGTATACATCAATGATGTCGCTCTTGCTGCTGGTGATTCTCTGATCCACCTCTATGCAGACAACACCATTCTGTATACTTCTGGCCCCTTTTGGACACTGTGTTAACTAACCTCCAGACGAGCTTCAATGCCATACAACTCTCCTTCCATGGCCTCCAACTGCTCTTAAATGCAAGTAAACCAAAATGCATGCTAATCAACCGATCGCTGCCTGCACCTGCCCGCCCGTCTAGCATCACTACTCTGGACGGTTCTGACTTAGAATATGTGGACCACTACAAATACCTAGGTGTCTGGTTAGGCTGTAAACTCTCCTTCCAGACTCACATTAAGCATCTCCAATCCAAAATTAAATCTATAATCGGCTTCCTATTTCACAACAAAGCATCCTTCACTCATGCTGCCAAACATACCCTCGTAAAACTGATTATCTTACCGATCCTTGACTTTGGCGATGTCATTTACAAAATAGCCTCCAAAACTCTACTCAGCAAATTGGGTGCAGTCTATCACAGTGCCACCTGTTTTGTCACCAAAGCCCCATATACTACCCACCACTGCGACCTTTATGCTCTCGTTGGCTGGCCCTCGCTTCATATTCGTCCCCAAACGCACTGGCTCCAGGTCATCTAGAAGTCTTTGCTAGGTAAAGCCCCGCCTTATCTCAGCTGACTGGTCACCATAGCAGCACCCACCCGTAGCACACGCTCCAGCAGGTATATTTCACTGGTCACCCCCAAAGCCAATTCTTCCTTTGGCCACCTTTCCTTCTAGTTCTCTGCTGCCAATGACTGGAACGAATTGCAAAAATCAATGAAGCTGGAAACTCATATCTCCCTCACTAACTTTAAGTATCAGCTGTCAGAGCAGCTCACAGATCGTTGCACCTGTACATAGCCCATCTGTAAATAGCCCATCCAACTACCTCATCCCCATATTGTTATTACAATTTTTTTCTCCTTTGCACCCCAGTATCTCTACTTGCACATTTATCTTCTGCACACCTATCACTCCAGTGTTAATTGCTAAATTGTAATTACTTCGCCACTATGGCCTATTTATTGCCTTATCTCCCTAATCTTACCCCATTTACACACACTGTATATAGATTTTTTCTATTGTGTTATTAACTGTACGTTTGTTTATTCCGTGTGGACGAGGTGCAGGGCAATCCGGATGGAGATGGTGGAACTCTCACAGCAGGGAAGGATCTAGCATGTCCTTCACCGGAACCCAGCATCTCTCCTCCGGACCGTACCCCTCCCAGTCCACGAGGTACTGAAGGCCCCTGGCCCGACGTCTCGAATCCAGGATGAATCGAACAGAGTATGCCGGAGCCCCCTCGATGTCCAGAGGGGGCGGAGGAATCTCCCGCACCTCAGCTTCGTGGAGCGGGCCAGCCACCACCGGCCTGAGGAGAGACACATGGAACGAGGGGTTAATGCGGTAATCGGGGGGAAGCTGTAACCTATAACATACCTCGTTCACTCTCCTCAGGACTTTACATGGCCCCACAAACCGCGGACCGAGCATCCGACAGGGCAGGCGGAGAAGCAGGTTCCGGGTCGAGAGCCAGACCCGGTCCCCCGGTGAGAACACCGGAGCCTCACTGCGGTGACGGTCTGGCGCAGCACGGGGTGCTGAAGATGGACATGGGCGGCGTCCCATGTCTCCTCCGCGCGGAACCAGTCCTCCGCCGGAACCAGTCATCCACCGCAGCAGCTTCGGTCTGACTCTGATCCCAAGGAGCCAGAACCGGCTGATACCCCAACACACACTGGAAGGGAGAGAGGTTAGTGGAGGAGTGGCGGAGCGAGTTCTGGGCCATCTCTGCCCGAGCACGAAAGCTCGGGCAGAGTCAACCGATACCTGGATGACCAGAGGAGGGTGATGTGTGGGCCCAATAGATCAGCCGGTCATGGACAGCAGACGGAACGTACAGACGCCCAGTGGGACACTGGAGGGGAGCGGGCTCTGTATGCAATGCCCGCTCAATGTCCGCGTCCATCTCCCACACTACCGGCACCACTAGGCAGGAGGCCGGGAGTATGGGAGTGGGATCCATGGGCCGCTCGTCTGTGTCATACAGCCGGGACAGTGTGTCTGCCTTCACATTCTGGGAATCTGGTCTGTAAGAGAGGGTGGAAACAAAACGGGGGAAAACATGGCCAACCTTGCCTGGCGAGGGTTCAGTCTCCTCACTGCCCGGATGTACTCCAGATTGCGGTGGTCAGTCCAGATGAGAAAAGGGTGTTTAGTCCCTTCAAGCCAATGTCTCCACGCCTTCAAAGCCTTGACAACAGCCAACAACTCCCGGTCTCCCACGTCATAGTTCCACTCCACCGGGCTAAGCTTCCTCGAGAAGAAAGCACAGGGCGGACCTTCGGTGGCGTACCCGAGCGCTGAGAGAGCACAGCTCCTATCCCAGCCTCGGACACGTCCACCTCCACTATGCACGCCAAAGAGGCATCCAGATGGGCCAGCACGGAAGCCGAAGTAAACAGAGCCCTCAGATGACTAAAAGCCCTGTCCGCCTCAGCTGTCCACTGCAAGCGCAACGGGCCCCCCTTCAGCAGTGAGGTAATGGGAGCTGCTACCTGACCAAAACCTTGAATAAACCTCCGGTAGTAGTTGGCAAAGCCTAAGAACTGCTGCACCTCCTTTACCGTGGTGGGAGTCGGTCAATTACACACGGCTACAATGCGGTCACTCTCCATCTCCACCGCTGAGGTGGAAATGGGATCCCCTAGGAAGGAGACAGACTGTTCAAAGAACATGCATTTCGCAGCCTTGGCGTACAGGTCATGCTCCAACAGTCGACCAAGCACCTTGCGCACCAAGGACACATGCTCGGCGTGTGTAGCGGAATATATCAGAAGGTCATCAATATACACCACTACACCCTGCCCGTGCAGGTCCCTGAAAGTCTCGTTTACGAAGGCTTGGAAGACTGAAGGAGCATTCATCAACCCGTACAGCATGACGAGGCACTCATAGTGCCCAGAGGTGGTACTGAACGCCGTCTTCCACTCATCTCCCTCCTGGATACGCACCAGGTTATAAGCGCTCCTGAGATCTAGTTTGGTAAAGAAGCGCACCCCATGCATTGACTCTACCGCTGTGGCTATGAGCGGTAGCGTGTAACTATACCTCACAGTTATCTGATTCAGAACACGATAGTCAATACACGGGCGCAGACCTCCCTCCTTCTTCTTCACAAAAAATAACATTGAGGAGGAGGGTGAAGTGGAGGACCGAATGTACCCCTGAAGCAGGGATTCGGAGACATATGTTTCCATAGCCACCGTCTCCTCCTGTGAGAGGGGATACACGTGACTCCTGGTAAGTGCAGCACCTACCAGGAGATCTATCGCACAATCTCCCCGTCGATGAGGTGGTAATTGAGTCGCCTTCTTTTTAGAGAAGGCGAGAGCCAAATCTGCATATTCAGGGGAAATGCACACGTTGGAGACCTGGTTTGGACTCTCCACTGTAGTGGCACCAACAGGAACCACTAAACACCTACCTGATACCCCAGTGTGACACCAGCAGCAAGATTTGTGACCTGTTGATACAAGAAAAGGCCAACCTTCTATTTTCCTTTTTGTACTTTAACTATTTGCACATCGTTAACACGTACAGTGTAGCCATAATATGACATTTGAAATGTGTCTATTCCTATGAAGCTTTTGTGAATGTAATATTGTTCATTTTTTATTGTTTATTTCACTTTTGTTGATGATCTATTTCACTTGCTTTGGCAATACAAACAAATGCTTCCCATGCCAATAAAGAGAGAGAGAGAGAGATTTAGAGATAATGTGCAGGGGGAAACTGTACCTCAGCCCTTCAGGATATCACTGATTGGGATAAACCAGGTATTACAACTGACATACTAGAGAAATCCAGAGATTGTGGCAGTTATGTCAGAGTATAAATGTAGTATATTTAATACATATGTAGGAAAAACACACATAATGTATATAGTTGGAAGGCCATACAGTATGTTAGCATCTGAATATCCCTCGTTTTGGAGACAAGGGCATTTAGTTCCCCCATTGGATTTTGTGTTTTAAAGGGTATTTCCTTGTGTGCTCCTTGAGTGGTCTGAACAGGGTGACAGATTGAGTGAGTGCAAGAATAGAGTGCAAATCTTCTTCGTGGTAGAAACCTGTGATAGAACTCATGTGAGTATCCAGGGCCAGAATGAAAAGGTCAGTCTGTCTTCTTAATGAAGTAACACAAAGAGGGGTATCTGTGTATGAGCTTGTGTTCCTACATGAAAAGGTGTGTGGGGGGGGGGGGGTCAACATCGCAAGGGTTATGGGACTCGTGTAGATACTGACATCATGCCGTTCTATGTTTTGATTGGCTTGGAATGTGTCAGTTGGTATGCGTTTAAAGTCGAGCCCCACCATCCTCTACCCTGGGGAGCATTTGTAGGTCATGGTCAAAGTGCTTGTCTTTCACCGATACCCCCCCCCCACACACTCCCAGTCCATCAGCTGTCAGTCCTGTCAAAACACTGTCTCACCCTCTGGCCTCGGGGTCAAAGGTTAATGAGCTCTGTGACAAACTCAACACAGAGAGCAGCACTGGGAAATCGAATTAGACAAATGGAACTGTAGCCTTGTAGTCTTCACTGCTCTCTCATCACTGCTTATTCCTTAGAGAGGGTAGAGATGTGTTTTAGTCATATCTCTCTATCTCTCTTTCTCTGTGTGTGTCTACCGCTCTCTTTCTCTTATTCATCCTCTCATTCACTCTCTATCTATATATCTGTCTGTCTGTCTGAATATCACCTCTTCCTAGCACCACGTGACCATGCTGGTGTGGAGAGGCAGTAAACCATGAATGAGAGAGCTGTGTGGAGTATGTAGCCAAATGGTTTCTGTAGACAGGTAGTAAAATCAGGAGTAATCAGGAATAATAACTCACAGCTCTGCTGTGGCGGTCTCCCACCCCCCCGGGGAGGTCTCCTAGAACAGTGTTCAGCGACTATGCTCTGAGGTGATAATAATGGTGCTAAGTCAGCCCACCTGTTGGAACAGCAACAGTCGCACAGATAATTCAGTTCTGTTCATGACCCCAGACCACAGTCACTTATCACACGCTGAGTAGGGCTCCGCCAGATCACTGTGCAGGCAGCAGTCTGATGAACTCTGGGCATGTTTGCACAAAGTTGATAATGATTCATTTAGATTGGAATCTGCCTCGTTATTTATGGAGATTGTATTTTTGCAGTTGTTTTCCCCTCTGATCTCTTTAAACTGAGACTCATGCCCCCCCCCCCCATTATGACCATCCATATCCTCTCGCCTAACCCTCAGAATCCATGCTAACCTTGCGAGGAAGAGTGACAAGCAGAGCGAGAGGGCTGTTCTGTCATTAGATCAGACCCCTCCTCCCTCCCTGCCCCCTCCATCCACTTCCAAAAAAATTTGTCACCTCATAAAAGGGACCCCATAAGCTGTTCTGTGGAGTCTCTCCAAGACGAAATTCACACAGAAATAGCTGCGCTGTGTCCTTGTCTCAGGTGGAGAGGCCGAGGGGTGAGTTAGGGGCGGGGCTTGGCGGATTGCTGTTGACAGGACGCAGAGCGTCCGCGTCTCCGTTTGCAGGCCCAAGATTAGCGCCCTTATTTCTGAACCACAGAACCATGTCACCCACCTGTCCACATCCCTCTGCTGCAGAGGTCACCCCCACACACGTACACACGCCATGACACATGCTCTCACACACACACACACACACACACACACACATGTGCGCGCGCACACACACACACACACAGTACACGTACTGTACGTAAATACACTCCCGTTACACAGAAAACATTACGTCAAATTTTGACACACATGCTTATCACGTGCACCAAGAGTTACACACCACACACTTTGTGAGCACATTTTGCACACACACATACATAGACTTTTCCACTTCTCCTGACACTTACGTACGTGTCATCACATGTATCATACAGCTGAATATGAGCTATTTAGTCGGCTGTCTTACTTGTCTTAGGTAGTGGCCCATTCTATGATTATAACCAATAACCCTCTGATCCATATTGAACTGCACAGTCGTATTGCTGCCCACACATTATAATGGTCAAATGGTGCAGTCCAAAATTAAGTTACGTGAATTTATCTTACAGTCAGAGTTCCCATCATCAAAAGTCTCTCTGTCTCTCTCTCTGTCTCTCTCTCTCTCTGACCCTCTCCTCCCTCTCTTCCTCATATCTCCCTGTGTGTCTATCTCAGTCTCTCTCACTTATTGCAGCTGTTGGGGTAGAGAGGGGGCCCTGTCTGCCACACAAGCGTCTCCTGATTAGCAGTCATTAGTGGTTATTATGACTCCTCCTGTGTGTGGATCTGAAGTTCCATTTAAATGCTGTTTATAACCCTCTCACTCAATTATCCTCCATTTAAAGGAAATCATAGTGGCTTACTCTGATGCAGAGTGTTGAATTACTGAATAAATTTGCTAATTAAATGTGTTTTTCCTGAGGTTGTCATGAATCCTGGCAGCAAGTCTCTCTCAGCAGCTGTTAGAGTTCGCCACAGTGCACACCATTTCCCAGTTTCACGCAGATACAGAGAAGTTGGAAAGTTGTGTGTGTGTGTGTGTGTGTGTGTGTGTGTGTGTGTGTGTGTGTGTGTGTGTGTGTGTGTGTGTGTGTGTGTGTGTGTGTGTGTGTGTGTGTGTGTGTGTGTGTGTGTGTGTGTGTGTGTGTGTGTGTGTGCGTGAGTGTGAGTGTGTGCTTGAGTGTGTGCGTGAGTGCGTGCGTGCGAAGTTCAGGCCCCTCATGGATATCTTAACAAAAATGCTGTTGTTTTAACCCCACTGCGACACAAAACCCAAACTGCACCACCTGTCTCTCCACCACTTTAGCACAGGCCCATTACCCATTCATAGAGAATGATGTGTAAACATTTTGGAATTCCTCCATCCAATTAAGAGAGCCCTTTGCAAAACAGTGGATTTGGGTTTCCTCTGCACTAACAGCAATGATAATGAAGACAGCTCTAAATGTCCACTAATTAGCCAGAGAAATAGAGGCATCTGGGAGATAAACGCAGTAGCCCACTGAACTTGGTCTGGCACACAGCGGAACACGTCACTGATCTAGAGGATTACACGACACTCATAAAAGGCTGTCAAATCATGTAGTGGGAGTTTTTCATGACCACGTGACTGGACCCACGGGATCTAAAAACTCCTGACCCTACTTAAAGAATATCCATGAATTTACACAGAATACTAATGAAGCTCTCGTCAAATATCTGTGTTTTTCTGCATCTCCCATTACATGGACGACAGTGATATATGTATGTAACTTTACAGAGACACATACCCCCATGTATGAGCCCTGTTTGCATTGTTGTCTGTAGATGGTGCTATTAATAAGCAATAGTTTACTTGGTTGCGTCTTGCGCTGTAAAGGAGTTACTGTGAATTTGACAGTAGGGTACAGGCAGCTCGGTGGTAAGTAAAATAATGTATTTCATATTGCAGTACACGTACTGTAATAGGAATATGGTATCAAAACAAGTACTGTGTAATGACACACAGTACTGTAAAATTGACTGAATTATACTGTAAAAAAAGCTCTACGCTACCGTAATCGGAATGAATGAATACACGGATTAATGAATTACATTTATTGAAGGGAGGGGTTTGTATTTCACAGTAATTTACTGTAATTACATGGGATTGGTGCAAGCAGGTTGGCTACTAAGTGTTTACACATTACAGTATATTCATCTTCCAGAGGCCTTAACAAAGACTTTCAAAATGGCAGCGACTACAAGGCACAATGCTTTGACCATTTAAGGTTTAAGACTTTCTACCTCTCCAATCTGTCTCCTATACATGTTTGGTTGATGGGGCACTTTAACCACATAGGAGTAAAATTGGTACAGCATTCTCACTCACGGGTGCAACAAATCTTACAAGGCACGCCTCAAAATATGTTAATAAGTCAGAAACAACAATACCAAGTAACCCACTAGTGTTCAAAAGGTTTTTGGCGCTCTAAAGATACAGTATGGTACTGTATTCTGTGGGGTGGAATTACAGTGTCATTCAAAATACAGCAATTTCCCCACAGTGTTCCATAATTTACAGAATGCTGCAGTAAAATGTTTTCAAGTTTTTTACTGTGGATAATACCTCAAATTACCATATAAATGACCGTTTTCTGTTACAGTGTATGAAATAGCACCCTGTAAATCAAATCAAATCAACAACAAAAATGTCACATACACATGGTTAGCAGATGCTAATGCGAGTGAAGCGAAATGCTTGTGCTTCTAGTTCCGACAATGCAGTAATAACCAACGAGTAATCTAACCTAACAATTTCACAACAGCTACCTTATACACACAAGTGTAAAGGGATGAAGAATATGTACATAAAGATATATGAATGAGTGATGGTACAGAACGGCATAGGCAAGATGCAGTAGATGGTATCGAGTACAGTATATGCACATGAGATGAGTAATGTAGGGTATGTAAACATATAAAAGTGGCATTGTTTAAAGTGGCTAGTGATACATGTATTACATAAAGATGGCAAGATGCAGTAGATGGTATCGAGTACAGTACATGCATATGAGATGAGTAATGTAGGGTATGTAAACTTTATATTAAGTGGCATTGTTTAAAGTGGCTAGTGATACATGTATTACATAAAGATGGCAAGATGCAGTAGATGGTATCGAGTACAGTACATGCATATGAGATGAGTAATGTAGGGTATGTAAACATTATATTAAGTGGCATTGTTTAAAGTGGCTGTAAGTCCATCTACTCCTGCACTTTAAGTACAGTATTTTTTTGAATAAAACATACACTTGCTGCATAATCCAATGTCTACAATTATATCCATTATTACTTTGTTCACAATAACAAGAGCACACATTATAGGGATGCCAAAGGATGCTCAGGACAATGCCTTGAGTGTTGAAATGATTAATGTTTAGGCCACTTTTTGGTAAAGCACCCTTAATAAGAGTCTAGTTTGAACAAATACATTGTGGAAAACAGACAAAACACATTAGAAAGCTGGTTCCTAACCCAGGCCTCACCTGTCCAAACCCCTCCCAAGCCATTATTGTTTGGAATGAGTGAAACCCACAATCCCACCCCTGTAATAAAGAATTGCTCTTAGCAATAGAAGACTGGACAAATACAGTGGGGCAGTTTGTCTTTTAGTAGATGGAGGAAAGTAAAGATGCGGAGGGGGGGGGGGTGAAGCTAACATGGCTACAGATAAGAAATTGGTGTTGTTTGTTGAGAGTCCTGTCCAAACAGAGGCATTAATCAAGACGAGAGATGAAGAGTCTCGGACACCTCGCTACTGTTCTCATTAGCAGGCTTACATTCTCAGGGGGCAAAGGCAAATATACATTTACACATTCACTCCCCAGTCTGGCCCAGCATCGCTAGCAGAAATAACAGTGTGGCACAAAGACCTAGTAGGCTATTTACCCCGCTTTAATGGAGGTTGCCATGGCGCTTCACAAATTATTGCAATTACGCTCACCATGCAGGTCGCCCATGGTAACCGGCTGGTGGAAGGCTAGGATGGAGGGGGGAGTGATAATCTGTGATAAACAATAGGTCAAATTGCTGAATAGAAAGCCCTTGATTAACCAGAACATGTAAAAGAGGGCTTGTTTGGTGCCTTTTCTTTGGGCTAACTCCTCTTCGCTTAGAGCCAAGGTGGGAGACGGACGTTTACAGCTGCACAAAAGAGTACCAAGGGAGAGAGAGATATATAGAGAAAAGAGCAACGAGAGACATTGTAGGTTGGTTGCTTTAAATGCTGTGCCCATGGAGCTTTGCTCTTATTTTGTTAAATGACCTAGAATTCATTGCGGAGGTGCATGTGTTCATCACATTAGAAATTGACTGGTATAATTATGCAATTGGGAGAGCGTTATATCCTTGGAATGAGCTGTCAGCTGCTAGAATTGATTTATTTCCTTTCCTCACCTCTCTGACATCCTAATTTCTCCCCATAATAACTGACTAAATAATGTAGGCTGCAGTGCTGTCATACGGCATCTCTGCATTTAAGTGTTCCCTTCATAGTAGCCATGAAGAATATCCACAACAACAACAAAAAGACATGTTAAATGTATAATATACTCACAGCCTGGACTTACAAAGGTAGAGTTGAGCAACCGTTTTCTAGAAGAAGGGACGCGTGAGTCCATTTTAGGCAGTGGGATTGTAGCTGGGGGTCAGATATCCAATGCACTGTAGGTGATGGCCCAGGTCAAATGAATGGCAGAGGAACCTGTCAGATTGTCTGGGAGTTGATGGGATCATCATTAGATACGAGCGAGAGATTCATTCCTCATTTCGCTTCCTTCACATGGAGTGGCACGGACTTCTCCTCCGCTGAGTAATTTGCCTCATCAGATATTCAAAAAATAGGACAAATATTGCTCAGATCAATTTGCGTTTCTTCCGCTGGTTAACCACGAAAGGTGCATGCTGCTGCACACATACCTGTCTAGGAATAGTGATTTATTAGTGCGGTGGTGTGTGATAATGTCATACCAGTGTGAATTTAGCTTATTTCGCAAGGGGAAAGGCAGCTGCCAATTAAGTCTGAGTAGGAACTGAGTAAAGGTACCTCTATTACATGCACTTCTGTTATGAAGGAAAGTAAATTAAACCCCATCACAGTACAAACAACCCCACCCCCTGTCTGCCCTGCCCACTATCATGATGGACCAAAATTGCTCAAAGTAGACGGGATTGATTCACTGGTTCCTACTGATTTTGAAAGAAACCTCTGGTTTTATAATGATTCTATTCAAGCTGTTACAATGGATGCTGATTTGCGCTAGATAGTTGAGAGAGGGGGGGGTAGAGGGAGAGAGAGAGAGAGAAACGGAGAGAGAGAGAGAGAGAGAGACGGAGAGAGAGAGAGAGAGAGAGAGAGAGAGAGAGAGAGGGCGAGAGAGCGAGAGAGACGGAGAGAGACAGAGACAGAGAGAGAGAGAGAGAGAGGGTGAGATAGAGAGAGCGAAAGAGAGCAAGAGAGAGAGAGAGGGAGAGAGAGAGACTGATTTGAGGTCGGGTTATGGGGTCGTTGAGCTGCATGTTTGTCCAAGAGTGCTGGGATTTCGTGGACAGTGACTTTCCACCTCATTCTTTTATTGCTCTCCCTCCTTTATCTCCCCCTTTTTTTTTATCTCCCCCTCACTTTTCCCTTTTCTTCCTCAGTTGTATTGATGTACATTCAGGCGTCCATTATTAGTTTCCTTTTTTCTCCCGTTCAAATTGCAGCATGTTATTTCTCCCACAAATTACTGCAATAGCAGGTATCTCTCTGTGATACTTTATAAAGGGGAGCAATCAGGGATAATTGAGTGCCTTTCAAATGGAGCCCAGCACATTCACTCCATTTCAAAGACCATCCATTTACTGCCTAATCGCTCTTTAAGCACTGAATTTCTGGAACACAAATTCATGTCATAATTTTGCATAAGTGTATTTAGGAATCACAGTCTTTTGAGCAAGGATAATTGAAATCAAATCCCTTTCACGAGAGCTGACATTTCTACATTTCCCAATTGAAATTAATTTCTAAAATTTAGAATGAATAACTTCAAATTGCAGACAATTATAGCTTTCAATGGGAACAAATTATGCGCAGCAAAAAGTGGAGACATCAACTGGTGCTTCAGTTAAATGTCTTTGTTTCCCACAGTGTTTGCCTTGTAAAGATTTACATATTGACTCAGGAGGCGACCCTGCTCTGTGGATTGCTTTTCATTCTCATTTTTGCCCATCAAATTAACTCAAATTGGCTCTTCTTGTTAAGCTTCATCAAACCTGTTTGGGATTTTATTTTTTCAACGGCAGCTGCAGACATAACTGTTGAAGTCTGTACAATGGAAGTTGGAGGACCAGAATCATGCTGCTTGAGCAACAAGCTCTCACAGTCTCACTGCAGAATTAGACGTTCATCCACGTTCTCCAAATGTCAAATTTCGAAGTTGCTCCTGCTGCTCTGCATCATTCAAATTCTCCAAACGTCAAATTTTGAAGTTAAGGGTTAAGTTTAGGTACTCATTCTGAATGGTTAAGGTAAGAGTTAAGGTTTGGGATAGGTTCAAACATTAAGTTTAGGCACTCATCCTGAATGGTTAAGGTAAGGGGTAATGTTTGAGATAGGGTTCAAATAAAAAACATGTGTCCTTGACTGGTATCAAACATGCAACCTTCCGATCGAGAGTCCACAACACCATAGCAATACCCAAGCCTACTTGATGGCAATAGCTCTCACTCTTGCCCCTAGTGGGCGGTTTTTAAGGCATTTTCCTCAGGACATGGATAGATGTCTGATTTCAGTTTCAATCCCGAACGACCTGGCTGGATGGAGCTCTAATCATTTGCTTAACTGTTGATTTTAGGTGTAGCTAAGCATTCTGTTTGAATTACTAGACTGGACACCAATGTGGACTGAATAATTTCAGGTATTGGACAGTAGATTTAAGGTGTGTTTTTTCCCTGGTGACCATTGTGCAGGTGTGTGTGTGTGTGTGTGTGTGTGTGTGTGTGTGTGTGTGTGTGTGTGTGTGTGTGTGTGTGTGTGTGTGTGTGTGTGTGTGAGGGGAGGGGGGGGGGGCTTGTAGAGGGGGTTGCAGTCAAAGGACGGGGAACATTGAATTGCTCTGATAAAGAAGTAATTTCACAGATGGTTTAGTCCAGCGTTGCTCAGGCTGAAAAATCTGCAACTTTGTGGTGAAATAGCTTTTAGCCTTACAACAAAATAAATCAACAAAGAGGAGTCATGGGGTGTCATATTGTGTGTGTGTGTGTGTGTGTGTGTGTGTGTGTGTGTGTGTGTGTGTGTGTGTGTGTGTGTGTGTGTGTGTGTGTGTGTGTGTGTGTGTGTGTGTGTGTGTGTGTGTGTGTGTGTGTGTGTGTGTGTGTACTTGGTTGGAGATGAAGGGTTCATTATAGTGCATTGTGCATTGCTGAATTGACAGGCTACAGTGCATGGGTCAACAGTTGCCAAGCCAAACGAAAGTATTGAGAGCAATTAAAACCCTGCACATATCTTCTTAATTCCCCCCTAAGTGTTATTCATGCGAGGATTGCATGGCTTCTATGGTGACACACAGTGGCGCAGGCCCAATAATGACAATTAACAGAAAGAATAACGCCTAATCAAATTGACAGTCACTGCTCATCGGCTCCGCACACAATGCCTTATCAAAACAAACTGTTATGAAGGAGGTAATTTCTCCGCTTTTCTCCATCGCTTGTGTGTATGACCGGAACAACAGTGGCAGGTGTTGTGTTGGGTTAGGGCAATTACTGACAGATTTACAAACAAAACAAAAGGTTTCCACAGCTCTGTTCCCTTCTCTCACAGACAACACAGGGAACGGCGCAGGATACATCTCTGCTCCTCCATAACAATATTTCTCATGATACATTTCTCATGATCTCTTTGTGTGGGTGGCAGTTTTGATGATCAACTACTTTGGAGGATAGCTCTGATAGAAGCCCAGCTATTTGTCCAGTCACTCCTGTAAAACTATTCCTACAATTCCTGACCCCTCAGACTGTCTATTTTTTTCTTCTCCAGTGAAGCCAGTTGTAATGTTTTCAATGGGGGGGGGGGGGGGGGTTAGAACAAATGATGTTCCTATATATTCCTCTCAGGTCAAGACATTTTGACAGCGCTCATTTTAGCAGTGGATGCAATCAAGACGCGTCCACAATGCAAAGTGGACCAATCACTGTCCTAGGAGCGGGATGAGGAGACCGAGGGAAGGAGGAATACTCTGCACCATCACACTGCATGGACGGCCCATGTTGATTGAAAACAGTCCTCAGACTCATGGAATTGATAGGGAGAGTAATTGACGAGAGGGCAAAAGGATAGCCCTTCATAAATAATGGGACATGGAGCATGTGTTTGAGCTGGCAGGCTAGGCCTCGTTTGGAACGCTTATGTCCAGCTCCAGGCCTGGTATTTTCATCTGGAGCACTGAGGGACCTAAGGGATCGTTATCATCACACGTTGCTGTGATTGATGTCACTTGATTGAAAAAGGGGTCCCTCTTACAATGGATTCGTTTAAATGTGAGTGAACACTTTGGGAGTTTGGAGTGAAAGGCAGGGAGGCTGGTTGGTTGTGTAATCAATAGATGAACGCTCATCTGTCTAAGCCGGAGTCGAGGGGAGAGGCTAACATGATTATGTCTTCGTCCTCCGTTCTTCAGACACCACTTAGGCATTCATGAACTATTGCTGTATATATTTATTCATCACTTTATTTGTATTCCCCCTGATTCAGGGGCCACTGTTCAGCAGCGTGCAATAGTTCACCCGTATAATTTTGAGAAAACACACACACATACACGCATCAAGACAAATGAACACACGCCTCTACTGACAATAAAATCCATTTGCATGTTAAACTCCCTTCAATAAGACATTGTAGTGATTCCCTCATACATTTCTACATAACTGAAAGCATGCAAGACCCTATTGCAATACCTACTACAGAAATATGTGTAATCATGCAGTACCAAACACTATAAGCTGCTTGGCTAGAATTAATGAAAAATACATTTGCATCTTTTTTCAACCACTACACTCAAAATGGAATACACAACTTGGTCCAACACGAAAGGCAACCCAGTTGGAAATTTGATTCATTCTTCCCTATGAATATTTCTGCCAATGCTGTACGGATGAGACCATAGAACAATGATTGGACTCAGTTCTGTGGTTCACTGATCAGGCCCCTGTAATTTAGTACCGACCAGATTTGGCCCCTGGTCATCTACAAACAGACCTACAAAAGCATAGTTCCCTGAAGAATGTGTTCTCTCACCTGCATCACATAGAAACCTTCTAAACCAATTTCCCCTTAATCATTCACAGAAACATTTGTTCCCTTTTTTCCTCTTAAAACACAATTGCTCAGGAATAAGCTCTGATTTATGAATAGAACGGGCAAAAGCGAAGAGAGAGGGACAGAGAGAGAGCAGTGGAGGAAGGAGTAGAGGAGTACGTATGATTGAGATTCAGGGGACGGCGTTCACAGCTGATCTACATGTAGACCACAATCCTCTCTGCCTGATTGCTGGCTACCAAGTTAAATGTGGCGACAATTTGAAACACAGTGTGAGCTATTCAGTGAAACATAAAAACATAGACAACTGAATATCCAATATCGACAGATTCTCGTTAGACTTTGATTCTATTCTTATTAGAACAACTTTTCATTTCCCGTCTTGCTACTGCACTCTATTTTCTCTCATGCCCTGTGTCTGTAACTTCTCATGTCATATAATGTGGTCTGTGCGATTACATGCATATTTACGTGTAATTTACCACATTGATAACTTAAAATGGTCCTTGATCCGCTTTGCTCATTTTCTCTCAGCCTTCATGTCTACCCGGTACTCACTCAGCCCACCTACCACCCCCTGAGCCCTGCAGCATTGTGAATCCACTGGTACAATTGTCAAATTAATTATTCATTCTCTGCAATTACCCTTGCACAAAGAACTTTTCTCTGCTCGGAGTGATGATTAAATTAACAGCTATTCCAGCTGCCTAATAACATCTAATAGAATATTCATAAGCAGCTCAAATGGAATGTGTTATCTCCATTAACTTCATCATGCTCACTTAATTACATGCTTGTTATTGTATTTACACCTTGTTAGCACTCACTGAAGCTGATACACTCACTGACTGGCTGTACGCCTGTAGAAGAGATTATCACAGCATCTCTCTCTCTCTCTCTCTCTCCTCATCTCTCCCTCCTATTTTCCTGCCTCCTTTAGTTGTAGTTTTCATAAGTTCTTTTGCAATCTTCCGTTAGCTTTTTGTTTTGCTATTTTCTCCTCTCATTTTAGGTCCCATTCTCTTTTCTCTCCATCTTTCTATTCGTCGTCCTGTGCTGTAAGGCATGCCATTTGACTTGTGATATGACCCCTGCTGTGCTCGAGCGGTTCTCGCAGGGGGAAGTGTTCAAGGGAAAAAGATGTCGCATACAGCGCCTACTGCTTTAAAGTGATCCATCTACCTCTCCAGTCCTCACATCGTTAAAATACAAATCGGAGAGCGAGAAAGGAAAAATATCTCATCTTGAAGAATTGATGCCATGTTTTCTTTTAGGTTGATTACCTTTAATCGTCGTCTTTATTCTTTCCTGCAGTCTCTTGTATTGGGATTGGTTGGTGAACTCATCATGTGCTCATCTCTCAGAGTTTCACCCCTGACCCTCAATCTGTGCCAGTTGAGCAGTATTTGTCCAACTCTTGGTAAAAGGCCTGGCTGTGTGATGGCCATTGTCACAATCCCTGTTACTCAGCAATGGTCATTAATAGTGTGTTTGAAATGATAAACAATGATCATCTTTGAATAAAAAATGATTGTTAAATGTATTATTACGTCAATTTACACTCCTATACTTACACTCTACTTATTCTTTGCAAATATATTTACCTCTTTCCGTATTTTTCTCTTTCCTTAGATTCTCTCTCCCTCTGTCCTTTACCTCATTTCCCCCTCTAGTCATCTCATCTAATTTGCACCTTCAGAATACATAAACGGAAGAATAGGCATGAAATGGTCTTCCATGGGAAGGTTTGAATTATGCCTGAATGCTCAAGAAAATGTTTGTCTATAGCAGAATTATAATGATGTTTTGTAAATCTCCCTCTGTCTCTGAGCCACCTACCCAATGCCCACCCTTTCTCTTATTTTCGCTCCCTCTCTCCTTCTTCTCTTCTAGTTGCCCACATGGCAGTAAATCAAAGTTTGGTTATCACTCCCCTACAGCTGTGCGGTGGAGTAAATAGTCCCCTTTTCTCCAACACGGTGGGAAAAGTCAATAGCCCATCTACAGAGTGGGTAAACCCTCTCTGTCTCTCTTACTCTCACTCTCTCTCACTCTATTTTCTCTGAATTCCAAGGATAGGCTTTCCACTGCAGTCCTATTATAGTGCACTATTGTCCATTTGATAGTGAGTTACTTTTTTATGTTATTGATGGACTAATTTGTAGGGCCAAGAAAATGCCTGGCATCTGAGGCAGAAGTTGCCCAGTGACAACTTCCACTTGGTGGCTGACGCTGGCTAATGCTCATGCTGCATTTATTAGCCCCTGTTGATCCAAATTATAACTTTCCATTGTTTCATGGCCTGTGTGGCCTGTTGTCCTATTGTCGGAAATAACACAACTTGTGTGTGGTTACCCAAATGTGTTCAAATGCATCTTGGCATTCAGATGAGTGTTTTAGCAAGGCCTGTGTTCCTCTTTGAGGCTACGCCAAAGACCGTCGAACAACCGTCACAATGTGACAGGTGTTTGGCTCTTCTTAATTTTCTTCTTGCCTCCGCGTCTTTTTTTAATGCCTGGATTAGGCTAGGCCTACTCAGTGAAATTCGATGCATTATGTTGCTGATAGGCCTTTGAAGGGGGATTGGTGTAGGCCTAGTGCTGCTCTATTATTCTCTCACCGTTATTCATTACATTGTCGAATATGTAAGTAGCCTACTTCAGGGAAATAATGGAATCCCCAGCCTTTTAACAGACAAAGTGATTTCCTTGTTGCTCTGAATGGAAAGCTATGAGATGACAAACCGCTTAATAAAGTCGTATAATTTGATGCAGGAGACGGAGCTGCAAAGGAATTAACGCAAATCACACAATATGAGTGCCAGATTTAAGTCATTTAATGCGTTTCAAACTCTATCAGTCCTTATCCGAGGACAGGCTTCGTTAATCGGTTTATAATCTATTTTTAAAGATTCTTTCTCGAGATGCAGATGAGTGGCTTCTATGTTACTTTTGGAAAAAATATCAATTTTATGCATAGAAATTGACGTTCTAGGTAATTAACCAATCACAACCCTCCTGCATGATTGCACATTCAGCAAATCACGAGCAGAGGAAGTTCTCTTTGAATTCAATTTTCCATTAACTGTGTTGGTGGTGCTCATAAAATATATGATACATTTAAAAGTAGCAGAGAGCCCACTCTGGAAATGTGACGTACTTGTAGACTATATTGTTTAAAACAATGTGTTAAAGCAATAACCAAATCAGAAAGAAATCAGCTTTTGAGATATTAATATGAATCGTTTTAATGTTAAATATATTAATGTGTAAAATTGTATTTCAGAATGTAACTACACTCCATATTTTAGAGCACACTATTAGGAGTATAGTGACACCAAGCAGTTGTCTGTCTCATGTATGGTTCATGAATCATTGGGTCTTACAGGGGGCATATATAGGTCTTAAAACTTAAAAAGGGCCTAAAATGGCCACTTCCATCGTGATTTTTTGTGTTACAAATGTAAAAAAAACATATCAAACATCCTTGTAAAAACCGTAAATGTAATAACACCTATAAATGTAATAACTTTTCGATTTGTAATAACTTTTCGATTGTGTATGTAACAAACCCAGTAAATAAAATAACTTGCCTGGAAACGCGATAAAATGTTGAACGGTAAAATGAACTTTTCCGCTAACTGTAATAAGATATTACATCAACCAGTGGATATTACATTAACCAGTGAGTAACAACTTTTTATGAATTACGTAATCTGATATACCTTTCTTGGCCTTTTATAAACACATTTCATGCAATTCTACTAGACTTTATATGACTGAAGACATTAGCATAATCTTTTTTTAATAATACGACAAACATTACATTGTAGCCTACACTCTAAGAATTAGATGTTCAATAATGAACCTTGAAATGTAAAAACGGTTATTTTCATCTGGAGAATTCCTCTTTCTTATTATAAATGGTTCTTGGAGGAACCTCAGGGCGAAAAGGTTCCTCGAGGAAACATTCAATATGCTCGCGCCCTCTTATTATCAATAGCTTGCGCACAACTACTGTCATAAAAAAACGTACACTCAAGTTTATGCACACTTCATTTTTTCAGATGGTATAACGTCCACTGAAGACACCAGACGCAATCTTATGGAAATTCAGTTGTTCATGTACGAGTGCATTTCTCATCGAGTGCCTTCAGAAAGTATTCACACCCTTGACTTATTTCACATTTTGTTGTGTTACAGCCTGCATTTAAAATGGATTAAATTGAGATTTTTGTCACTGACCTACACACAATACCCCATAATGTCAAAGTGGAATTATGTTTTTACAAACTTGTACAAATGAATTCTAAATGAAAATATGAAATGTATTGAATCAATAGGTATACAAACCCTTTGTTATGGCAAGCCTAAATATGTTTGTGTGCAATAATAGTGTTTAACATGATTTTTTGAAAGACTACCTCATCTCTGTACCCCACACATACAATTATCTGTAAGGTCCACAAAGAGGGAGATTTTCCAATGCCTGGCAAAGAAGGGCACCTATTGGTAAGACATTGAATATCCCTTTGAGCATGGTGAAGTTATTAATTACACGTTGGATGCTGTATCAATACTCAGTTACCAGATAGGATGGAAATCGTTACGGAATATCACCATTAGGCCAATGTTACGGAGTTTAACAGCTGTGATAGGAGAAAAGTGAGGATGGATCAACAACATTGTAGTTACTAACACAATACTAACCTAAATGACAAAGTGAAAAGAAGGAAGCCTGTACATCATAAAAAATATTCAAAAACATGCATCCTGTTTGCAAAGTAAAACTGCAAAACAATTGATGAAGAAATGTACTTTATGTCCTGAATAGAAAGCATTATGTTCAGGGAAAATCCAACACAACACATCACTGAGTACCACTCTTCATATTTTCAAGCATGCTGATGGCTGCATCATGTTATGGGTATGCTTGTCATCGGCAAAGACTATGGAGTTTTTTTAAATAAAAAGAAACAGAATAGAACTAAGCACAGGCAAAATCCTAAAGGAAAACCTGGTTCAGTCTGCTTTCCAAAATACACTGGGAGACAAATTCACCTTTCAGCAGGACAATAATTTACCATGACAAGATGACAATGCGACAAAATATTGTACAATCTGGGTGTGCAAAGCTCTTTGAGACTTACCCAGAAAGACTCACAGTTGTAAATCACTACCAAAGGTGATTCTAACAGGGATGTGAATAGTTACATAAATGAGATTTTTCTGTATTTCATTTTTAAAAAATGTAGGTTTCACCAAGGGATTTTGTGTGTATGGGTGAGAGAAAAAAAGATTTGATCTTGTGGAATAAAATGTGGAATAAATCAAGTTTATGAATACTTTATGAAGTAAGCATTATATCACAATGATATAGGAAAGAAGATCCAACTGAAGATTGCAACAGAATATTAATTATTGCTCCAATCTGTCACATGTACTTATGTTAGCTTTTTCAAAAACTTTAAAATTGGCAGTAATGATGTTCAAAGTAGATCAACCTACAGAATAAACCAACAGCCCACAACAATAACATTCTCCGTAATGGTTACATATATATTTTTTGATATTGCTATGACTGTGATATGTTGTTGTTTATCTACCTTAGTTGAATGCATAGACTGTCAGTCACTCTGGATAAGACCGTCTGCTGAACAACCCAAATGTAAATGTGAAACCAACACTTGCAAAGCAGGTTGGGTATTGTTCTAATGAACCATGCCCCCAAACAAGTACAAATTCGGTTGGTGCAGACCAGATCCAAATCTGAACGAGTCATAGACTTCTAGGCTATGTTTCACACGTTTGAACAACACATTACAGTATGGCAGTTTAGTACAGCAGATCACAGTTGAGCACCGTAGAGTATATTACAGTATGGTACGGTATGGTATGGTACAGGACAGTCACGTTTTATTCAGTAGAGTAGAGTACAGTAGAGTATGATACAGTATAGTAGAGGTTAATCCAGTAGAGTACAGTTTAGTTCAGTAGAGTAGAGTAGATTATAGTAAAGTAGGGTACAATACAGTACACTATACTTTACTTTATTCTACTCTACTGTGCTCTACTGTACTGTACTCTACTGTAGAGGACAATATAATGTGGTCTTCTGTTGCTCAGTTGGTAGAGCATAGCTTTGGTGCTTGCAATGCCAGGATAGTGGGTTTGATTCCCGGGACCACCGATATGTATAATGTATGCACGCATGACTGTAAGTCGCTTTGGATAAAAGTGTCTGCTAAATGGCATTATTATATATATATTTTTTATTTATTTCACCTTTATTTAACCAGGTAGGCCAGTTGAGAACAAGTTCTCATTTACAACTGAGACCTATTACTGTACTAGGTTTCTTTACTGTACTGTGTACTGTAATGTACTGTACTCTGCTGTGTTCGACTGTACTGTACTGTGCTGTCCAAACTTGTGAAACATAGATGTCTATGATTGGTTCTGATTTGGTCTGGACCAATTATAGGTGTCTATTTTTGGGCCAAATCAAGGCTGGTCCGCACCTGACCAAAAAATACTTCCAAAAGATGTCGCCTGATTTGCCTAGTTAAATAAAGATTGGATCAAATAAATTGCAAAGAAGTGTCAAATGCTTAGTGGGTTAGGTCTATAGGCCCTATAAGAAAGGCAATCTGGCTGGTGAAAACAGAAATAAGGCTGCTTGCTGTAAATACTCCTTTTATCTAAATGATTTCCTCAAAAATCCACTTGATTGTGTCATTAAAATGAGGCGAGATTAGCAAATAAAAGGTTTTCAATAAACAACAATTAGTTAATTAATGAATTAATCCAAGAGGTAGTTTCACACGATTTGGTTCAGCACCATGGAAGGGGTCAAATGGGGGAGAAGATTACTTTTTTTGCAAGGAGCAGTAGGCTAACTGCTATCGAGTTAACTTCAATGGGAGGACTCGCGGATTAAGACGTGAGCTACTTACTGTTTTACCGGACACCCCCACTGGCCCCGCAGGGCCCACGAGCTCTGGGGGCCATTGCGCTTGTCATCGATGTCTATTTGTTTATATGAATATCTATATATATATATATATATAAATAATTTGTACAGTAACCTTTCCAAAAAGTATTTGATAAACATGTTAAGTGTCCACATGTACTAAGGAGCTAACTGTTTGTTTCTTGGGCTTCAAGAATGTGACGAATGAAAGTGCCTCAATCCTTGTGAAATAAATAATTGAACTGAAAGTAAGGGGATAGTGGTGAACAAATACGTGGTCAAGGTTACGAAGGCCCCAGTGCAATGAGTGACATGAGTCATGTGTTAAAAAGCGCATATCAGAACTAGAGCCTAATGCTTCTTAGGTAGTTCTTTATTAGTTTTAGTTCATATCTTCGCAGAAGCGACAGTTACAAGGATGGTTAAAAACGGCTTGATTGCCGTAGCAACATCAGGGAAAATGGTCAGAATGAGTGGTGCTTCAAATAAGCCGTTCTGCAACATATTTAATTGAATCTCTCGTTCTCCTTAATTGCCGGCCTCAACACGTGAACCAGCGTTTGAGTTGTGTGGTTGCAGTATCAGCAGTTCCATTTCTCTGGACTACATGCATCTTTCAATATTACGTTTAAATGGTGTGAAGCGCAATGGACATATCATGCAAAATGTCTCAGGAAAGACTGTCTGGGTTATCAATACTTAGTATATAGAAAACAGTCGGCCCCGCAACCTTAAATGAAAGGCGGCGCAGTCGCATACTCTAGCTAATACAGCCCTCTACATATAAAAAGGGAGACAACGGACACAGATACACTTTAAGAGAAAGAAAGAGAAAAAGAGACAGACATGGAGAGAGCAAGGAATACTTCAGGAGAATTGTTAGGCTATTTAATGTCTAATTTTTTATAGAAAAAGAAGTGTATATATAGCAGCTACATAGCAGCTCAGTAATATATATATATATATGTGGCTGTAGATAGCATTGGCTACACTGCACAATAAAACAATCCCTTGTAAGATAGTGTTCTGAGGGTGGACTGGCTCTACTATTAGGCATCCAACAAATGTAAATGTCAGGAGTTTGCTAAATGGCACTGGCTTTTGGATTGAAACCGGTGCTTGGTTGGATGACATGAAAATAGAGCTCTTTGGCCACACCAGTGGTGGGTTTGGTGTCAATGAGAATGCATGAAGCAGAAAATAACTCACTTTCTACTGTGAAATATGGTGGTTGATGTCATGGCACTATTTTGCTTCCACTGGTCCTGGGGCCCTTGTCAACGGCGTCATTAACTTTACCCAGTACCAGGACATTTTAGCCAAAAACCTGGTTGCCTCTGCCAGGAGGCTGACACTTGGCCGCAAGTGGATCTTTCAGCAAGATAATAACCCTAAGCACAAATCAAAAATCAGCAAAGACATGGTTTATTGGCCACAAAAATCTACATTTTGCAATGGCCATCTGTCTCCGGACTTGAAACCCATTGGGTTTGGATTAAAGAGGGCAGTCCATGAACGCAGACGAATTATATCAAAGATCTGGAAGGATTATATATGGAGGAATGATCTAAGATCCCTCCCAATGTGCTTCTCCAAGTCATAAAACAATTAGGAAAAAGGTATTGAAAATAGGGGTGTCAATAGTATTTTACCTCTACCTTTTTGAGAAAAAAAGTATTACTTCTTCAACAAAATACTTTTTTTCTGAGCAATTGTATTAGTATAAAATAATATAATTTCCCAAATGTTTTGAGCATACAGTATTTGAACCATTTATTTTATACAGTCAGTTTTCCTCATCTTTATGAAAGTTTAAATGATTTCGAACTCCACTGTATGACCATATAAATCCTTAATCCACACCTTCGTCCCTGAATCCAGCTCTTGAGGTCCATCAGTGAGACTGTAGGCTACACCAGTATTTGGAGAGGCCGCTGTTTACGTCGTCTGTTGCAAGCTTGTTATTATATTGTTTCATGCTGTTGAATACACCTCTCAATTCTGTCCACAGAATTATTTCACTTTTAATTTTTTATTTCACTGCAACACAGTTAAAAGCAACGAAAGGTGAAACGTTTTCCAGTTGACAGTTTATTGTCTTAGCTTTTTTCAACTGATTCATCTGAAACCAGGAAATCATTTTTAAAATAAAATTCAATGTTCCTCCTGAAAACTTCCTTCTGGCTCATACAGGACTGATCATAAATACAAACTTGAATAACCAACTAATTTAAGAAGACTGCCAAAATCTATCAACAGACACCATGTTATCAATACATGAAATGTACATTATATGATATCTAAACTTACACAGTCTGTAGTCTACAGCATTTCTCTCCATTTTAACCTCTCCAGGGCCTAGATCTCTCCCTTTGGTGGCTTGTAGCACAGTGTTTTTCCAACTCCGGTCCTCGAGTATCCCCAACAGTACATGTTTTTGTTGTTGTGGCCCCTGACAATCACACCTGATTCTAGTTGTCAACTAATCGTCAAGCTCTTGACAAATTGAATCGGGTGTTTTTGTCCGGGGCTACAACAAAAATGTGTGCTGTTGTGGATACTGGAGTTGGTAAACACTGCGTAGCATCCTGTGAGAAGCTGCTAACGGGTCATTCCTGAGGGTGAAAGGGCAGGGAGTCCACTTACCAAAATAAAAAATAAATCTCTCTTCTTCAGTTCATGAGGAAAGCATGTTTCACTGTTGTGGAGAGTGTGGGGTAACAGAACTTTGGGACAACTAACTGGGGAGGAGTTTAGACAAGGTTAAGTTGTGCTATACCACTTCTAAGCTGCTATTCCTTTGGTCATGACTCATGCTCCATGTCGGGGGAATTGGGGGGAGTTTGATGTCTCTCAACACACCTCCTTCCCAGTCATGCTGGAAGGTAGGATGTTGAGTTGTGTCAGCTGAGCTGAGTGCTCTTTAGCTTTGAGCCGCAGTGCTGCGATGCTGGAGGCCCGGCGGTCCACAGGCGAGGAGGGGGAGGGCTCTGACAATACCATCGGGGGCTGGACTGGAGTCTCTACAGCGGGTATGGGCTGGCGTAAGAGTGTCAGAGGACCCATGCTAGAGAAGAGTCTGCCGATGGAGGAAGAGAGAGTGAGAAGGTTGGAAGAGAGAGGGGATATACAGAAGATGACGGAAGGGAACGAGAGAAAAGTGAGAAATAGTTCATTAGACATACAATCCAGATGGCACCGATCCAATCAGATGCCTTACTAATGTAGAGCTGTGGGCAGTGCTCACCTTCCAAAGGAGGGGCTAATAAAGGTGGGGTGTCTAAACATGGCTGCTCCCAGGAAGGGGCCAAATCCCAGGGGGGAGGAAGAGCTGGCAAGGGGCTGGGTCAGTCCCTGGAACGAGGTGGCTGCAGCAGTCCAGGCAGACTCCAGGGAGGGGTGAGAGTGGGGCGAGAAAGGACTTCCCTCCAGGTAGTGGCTCAAGTGGTGTGCTGCACCCAGGGGTCCAGAGAAGGGGTGTCCTGGGGGGTGAGTCTGAACCCCGGCTTTCTCCCGCTTCCGCCACTTAGCTCGTCGGTTTTGGAACCACACCTTAGAGAGAAGGAGGAAGTGAAAGACCATTAGGCCTAGGGTGGAGGTTAGGTTTCGTTGATTTCAAAATGTTGGGGAACAGTTGTCTATTTATTAATTGTTTTACATATTACAATTTGGGCTTATCAATAAAGCACATTATGTGCAAATTTAAAGTAAATCAACGTATGTGGAGACAGTGAAGAGAACAGAGAGGGAGAGAATGTGCAACCAGGTTCCCCTCCCATTCAGACTTGACACTGGCTATAAAATGAAACATATGGAATTTACAAGGTTTTATCACCTCTCCAAAGAGTGATTTGCTCATCTACAGCTCTGAAGCGAGTGACATGTGGGAGGGGTAAATGCGTAGTCTGGTATCTAAGGTTGAGACTCAAGTTTCAAAATGTAAGCAATGTTCTAAATGAGGATGGCAGGGTAGCTAACCTACAATGGCGTTTATCTCACTTAAGGTGTGAGAAATCCGATCAATGCGCGGCTATTATAATAAGAAGATGGGAAATCAAATAGCATTACCCCGCCACCGCTATGCAAGGAGGTCACTTTCGTCAATACTGGCTCTGTTTGCGCTGTTAAGTGCATGATACCGTCATCAACGCCCTGAAGCAAATTCATTTTTTCTGGTGTGTTTGAATAATTTCTCCTTTCGCTGCATGTCTAAAGTGAACTGTATTACAAATGTATTACACATGTATTACAAATGTAGTAATAATAATACTCCTAATGTACAATTAGGTCTACAATATACAATGTTATTATAATTAACATTATCATAGGCTACACTATAATTTTGTTGCATGTAATTGTTGTTGCACGAAATTAAATACGATAGTGGAATGACTAGCACTAATAGGCTAGTATAGTCTGGTCACAATAATGTAAAATATGAACTAACAATAATTGACACTCACTTGCACACGAGCCTCAGTGAGATCCAACCGCATCGCTAACTCCTCCCTAAATCGAAAGAAGAAAACAATTGCACATGATATTCAGTTATCATCACAGATTTCGTCGTACAATTCCAAATCAAATGATGACAATAATACAAGCCTAAATGATAACGATACAAATGATATTATATTAAATCAATATCGTCGTTGGATTAGGCTGTGTGCGTAGGCTTCTTTGAAAAATAAATCATGTCAATTGTGCCTACATGATCTCTACTAACAGCCACGAATCTTCTTCCAAACGTTCCTTTGTGAATCAAGCAATAAATATCCTATCTCACAAATATGTTTTTGTAAAGATGCAATTATGCCAAAAATTTTTTTTATCTGTAGCAGACAACTTTAATTGACATCATGAATTTAAGCGTTTCGTAAAAATCTTTTTGGGAAATATTTATTTGGCAATCACAATTAGGCTATCAATAATAAAAATCCACAATAACAATTCATCATAATTCAAATGGAACGACTATGTGCAGAACATTACAATTGGTCTAAACTGTTATTCTATTCCTTGATAGGGATTGTTGCGCGCGCACACATATTTTAATATTTCGTTTTGTTTGTGATTTATATTATTACTGTATTACATGTATTATTATTATTATTGCGTACTTATCATAATTCATCATAATAATGTCATTAATAATATTACTCTTCTGATAATGCTCAAATGTAATAATAAAATATGTTTCGTATTCTTACATTTCTAAGCCAAACAATGTCCATGTCATAATACATTTTTTTATCACCTCAATGCAATAATTTACTATTAAGAAAGGCTCACTTTCGAATCATATCTCTAGACTTCCTATTTGGATTATCAATAAAAAAAAAATATTTAAGAGCACAATGTTTATTTTTATGACCATAAGCCTCTAGGCATATATGCGACAGATTTTCAGAGTGTTCTAATAACTGATAAGCGCAGGCAAATGAGAACGCTACCTCGTGAACACATCCGGGTAGTGCGTCTTCTGGAAAGCTCTCTCCAACTCCTCAAGCTGATAACTGGTAAACGTAGTCCTGTATCTCCTCTGTTTTCGCTTTAGCATCCCCTCCTCTGAGTCACTGCCAGCTGAGAGGCACACGCTGTCCTCTCCGTCTTTTACATCTCCATTGATGTACAAACTCTCTCTGTTCTTTGGGGATATTTCTGTGTCTTCGCAGATAAGCTCCTTGCCAGTGTCCTCCTCGAACTTTAGGGCGCCAAGCTCCGCGTGCTCCTCTGTCCGTCGCCCGAGGTTCCTATCTTCATCGCTCTGACTGTGGGACGCGTTTTCCCTGTATGATTTACTGCGGCTGATGCTAACTTGTGGCGCCTGGGTGATTTTCAGATTTTCGTAGACTTTGTCTAGAGGACGCTCCTTCTCTTCTTGCTCCTCATTCTCGTGAACTCCCCGTCTGGAATCCATGAGCTTTCCCCCTGGGCCATACAGACGCTGCAACTTGGGGGGCAGGTGCATGTCCGCATCTTTCTGAGAGGCTGCAAAGAGATATAGTTTATTTTAAGGAATGTATAAATAATAAACAGCGCAACATGCAATATGATACGTTTCATCACATTATAATAGCCCTTTTAATAAGACAATGTTGTTTATAGGACATGGACTTCTTTAAAACCCCTTAGGCCTAATGAAATGTACTTTAAATGCAAAGGTCATTCGCCTCATTAAATAAAATGCAAGTGTCTTTAGCTGCAAATGCAGTATACATGTGGATATGTTTTCTATAATTGCATATGGGTTACAGAGAAAGTTAGCAGTCAACCTACAACATATTGTCTTACCTTCCAAAGGCGCATTATGCTCCGCACTCCCAGTCAGTAGCATTGGTATACTTTGCATTCCTGTGAGTCTGACTTTGAGGGGACTTCGTCGGCCGAGAATGCTTTCGATGCAGTATGATGAAAGCATGGGCGATTTAGGTTTACTTTCGATTGTGCCCGAGGCATCTTTCTCATTTGGATGGCTCATGTCTTGCGCCTAACAGGTGAGCCTCTAGTCTGGACAGAGCTTGAATTCGTAAACGCCTATTCTTCGACCGCCCTGCCTCCCCTCTCTCCTCCTCTGTCTACACTGACATCTGAATGCTACTTTACTTACCACAGTTTCCAAATCTGTCGCATCCACGTATCCTTGGCTTCCTATTGGTTGCCAGATGAGAAGAGAAACATCTTAGCCCCGGATTGATTGTCAGTCAAGATCAATTTCAAGAACCAGCCAGATCATAGCCTATCTTTTTTCAAGAGCTGTTTCCATACCTTTCCATGTTTAGATCAGATGGCACTTTGACATATGGATACAATTGTGTTATAGAGCAAGGTGAGGAGGTGCTATCTAGAACATACAAGGGTTATAACCATAGGAGAAACATATGAAAAAAACTGTTTTGGTTCCAGACAGAACCTTTTTGGGTTCGAACCAAATGGGTTCTGCTTGGAACCAAAAATGGTTCTCATATGAGGACAGCCAAATAACCCTATTTTATAAGAGTGTATAGGCTATGGGTTATAGGACAGGTGAAATGGGGGACTGACATTTGAATATGCAGAGATCAGTGCAAAAGTGTGTGTATGTGTGTGAGGGAGAGAGGGAGAGAGAGAGAGAGAGAGAAAGAGAGAAAAAGCTGTTAGGCTGTGTGTGTGTCATTGAGCGGTCCTTTACATGTAGCATCAACTGCGAATTGAATATGCCACCTGCTGCAATTGTTTTGCCATTGCAGGTTAGGAAATGAACGGTTCTCGTTCTCTCTCTCTTTAATTTCTCTCTCTCCATTCAATGTGCTATATTTGCTGTGAAATACACAGACAAATAATTACATTAAAAAATCACATCAAATACGTTCACATAAGTGCCAATGACATTGGATATGGTTTATTTATGTCATTTTTTATTCGCCGGCCTCATGTGCGTAATTGTTGTAGTTGAGGAATAAAGGAGAGTGAAATGTAAGTATTTCTTTTCATTTAGATTCAAAATCATCTACATTGATCTCAGAATTGATATAATATAAATAAACATATCTAGTAATGGCACAATGAGGCCAGGTGTCAAACTCATTTCTCAGAGGCCCCGTGTCTGCGGGTTTTCGATCCATGCTTGTACTTGATGGATTAATTAAGGTCACTCATTAGTAAGGAACTCTCATCACCTGGTGAATGAATGAATAACATTTTATTTTCGCGTCCAATCGCCAATTGGCAACTCACCCCTTATGGGATTAATTGACACATAAACAAACATTACAATAATTCAATGGTAATTCTTCTCCCGGTGTTCTCTGCACTGCGCATCGCATGAAGACTGAAAAATACAAGGTAAAAATCAATACATAATAGTAAATAAGGTTATCCAAACAAGAATTCTATCCCTAGAGCAGTAAAATTATATACATACATACATACATACATACATACATACATACATACATACATACATACATACATACATTTCTTTGTTTTTATTTTCTACATTGTATAATAATAGACATCAAAACAATGAAATAACACATACGGAATTATGTAATAACCAAAACAATGTTGCACAAATCAAGATAAATGTTATGTTTGAGATTATTCAAAATAGCCACCCTTTGCCTTGATGACAGCTTTGCATACTCTTGGCATTCTCTAAACCAGCTTCACCTGGAATGCTTTTCCAACAGTCTTGTTAAAAGTTAATTTCTTTCCTTCTTAATGCAATTGAGCCAATCAGTTGTGATGTGAACAGGTAGGGGTGGTATACAGAAGATAGCCCTATTTGGTAAAATACCAAGTCCATATTATGGCAAGAACTGTCACGTTCTGACCTTTATTTCCTTTGTTTAGTCTTTATTTAGTATGGTCAGGGCGTGAGTTGGAGTGGGCAGTCTGTTTGTGTTTCTATGTTCTTCTATTTCTGTGTTTAGCCTGATATGGTTCTCAATCAGAGGCAGCTGTTTATCGTTGTCCCTGATTGAGAACCATATTTAGGTAGCCTGGGTTTCACTGTTGGTTTGTGGGTGTTTGTTTCCATGTATGTTTGTCGCCACACGGTACTGTTTCGGTTTGGTTATTTCACGTATTCATTTATTGTTTTCATAGTGTTCAGTGCTTTTCTTATTAAAATCGTCATGAACACTTACCACGCCGCATCTTGTTCCGATCCTTACTCCTCTTCAGACGAAGAGGAGGAAATCTGCCGTTACAAGAACAGCTCAAATAAGCAAAGAGAAATGACAGTCCATCATTACTTTAAGACATGAAGGCCAGTCAATGTGGAAAATTTCAAGAACTTTGAAAGTTTCTTCAAGTGCAGTCGCAAAAAACATCCAGCGCTATGATAAAACTGGCTCTCATGAGGATAGCCACAGGAAAGTAAGACCCCGAGTTACCTCTGCTGCAGAGAAGTTCATTAGAGTTACCAACCTCAGATTGAAGCCCAAATAAATGCTTCACAGAGTTCAAGTAACAGACACATCACAACATCAACTGTTCAGAGGAGACTTTGTGAATCAGGCCTTCATGGTCGCATTGGTGCAAGGAAACCACTACTAAAGCACACCAATAACAAGAGACTTGCTTGGATCAAGAAACACAAGCAGTGGACATTAGACCTGTGGAAACCTGTCCCTTGGTCCGATGAGTCCAAATTTGAGATTTTTGGTTCCAACCGCCATGTCTTTGTGAGACGCAGAATAGGTGAACTGATGATCTCCGTGTGTGGTTCCCACTGTGAAGCATGGAGGAGGAGGTGTGATGGTGCTTTGCTGGTGGTTTATTTAGAATTCAAGGTACACTTAACCAGCATGGCTACCACAACATTCTGCAGCGATACGCCATCCCATCTGGTTTGCGCTTAGAGGGACTATCATTTGTTTTTCAACAGGACAATGACCCAACACACCTCCAGGATGTGTAAGTGCTATTTGACCAAGAAGGAGAGGGATGGAGTGCTGCATCAGATGACCTGGCCTCCACAATCACCCTTCACCCTTCACAAGGTGCTTTGCTGTTGTTCTGGGATCGATTTGCACTTTTCGCACAAAATTACGTTAATCTCCAGGAGACAGAACACATCTCCTTCCTGGGCGGTATTGACGGCTGCCTGATCCCATGGTATTTAAACCTGCATACTATTGTTTGTACAGATGAACGTGGTACCTTCAGGTGTTTGGAAATTGCTCCCAAGGACGAACCAGACTTGTGGAGGTCTACACATCTTTTCTGAGGTCTTGGCTGATTTCTTTAGATTTTCTCATGATGTCAAGCAACAAGGCACTGAGTTTGAAGGTTGGCCTTGAAATATATTTATTCATTTATTTTTATTTCACCTTTATTTAACCAGGTAGGCTAGTTGAGAACAAGTTCTCATTTGCAACTGCGACCTGGCCAAGATAAAGCGTAGCAATTCGACACATACAACAACACAGAGTTACACATGGAATAAACAAAACATACAGTCAATAATACAGTAGAACAAAAGAAAATAAAAGGTCTATATACAGTGAGTGCAAATTAGGTAAGTTAAGGAAATCAATATAGCAATTAAACACTGGGATGGTAGATCGGCAGAAGATGAATGTGCAGGTAGAGATACTGGGGTGCAAAGGAGCAAAATAAATAAATAAATACCAGTATGGGGACGACGTAGGTAGATAGATGGGCTGTTTACAGATAGGCTAAGTACAGGTGCAGTGATCTGTAATCTGCTCTGACAGCTGGTGCTTAAACCTAGTGAGGGAGATGTGAGTCTCCAGCTTCAGAGATTTTTGCAATTCGTTCTAGTCATGGGCAGCAGAGAACTGGAAGGAAAGACGACCAAAGGAGGAATTGGCTTTGGGGTGACCAGTGAGATATACCTGCTGGAGCGCGTGTTACGAGTGGGTGCTGCTATGGTGACCAGTGAGCTGAGATAAGGCGGTGCTTTACCTAGCAGAGACTTGTAGATAACCTGTAGCCAGTGGGTTTGGCGACGAGTATGAAGCGAGGGCCAGCCAACGAGAGCGTACAGGTCGCAATGGTAGGTAGTGTGTGGGGCTTTGGTGATAAAACGGATGGCACTGTGATAGACTGCATCCAGTTTGTTGAGTAGAGTGTTGGAAGCTATTTTATAGATAACATCACCAAAGTCGAGGATCGGTAGGATGGTCAGTTTTACGAGGGTATGTTTGGCAGCATGAGTGAAGGATGCTTTGTTGCGATATAGGAAGCCGATTCTAGATTTAATTTTGGATTGGAGATGCTTAATGTGAGTCTGGAAGGAGAGTTTACAGCCTAACCAGACACCCAGGTATTTGTAGTTGTCCACGTATTCTAAGTCAGAGCCGTCCAGAGTAGTGATGCTGGACGGGCGAGCAGGTGCGGGCAGCAATCGATTGAAAAGCATGCATTTAGTTTTACTTGCGTTTAAGAGCAGTTGGAGGCCACGGAAGGAGAGTTGTATGGCATTGAAGCTCGTCTGGAGGTTAGTTAACACAGTGTCCAAGGAGGGGCCAGGAGTATACAGAATGGTGTCGTCTGCGTTGAGGTGGATCAGAGAATCACCAGCAGCAAGAGCAACATCATTGATGTATACAGAAAAGAGAGTCGGCCCGAGAATTGAACCCTGTGGCACACCCATAGAGACTGTCAGAGGTCCAGACAACAGGCCCTCCGATTTGACACACTGGACTCTATCAGAGAAGTAGTTGGTAAACCAGGCGAGGCAATCATTTGAGAAACCAAGGCTGTCGAGTCTGCCAATAAGAATGTTGTGATTGACAGAGTCGAAAGCTGCACAGTAATGTCTCTTATCGATGGCGGTTATGATGTCGTTTAGAACCTTGAGCGTGGCTGAGGTGCACCCCCATGACCAGCTCTGAAACCAGATTGCATAGCGGAGAAGGTATAGTGGGATTTCAAAATGGTCAGTAATCTGTTTGTTAACTTGGCTTTCGAAGACCTTAGAAAGACAGGGTAGGATAGATATAGGTCTGTAGCAGTTTGGGTCTAGAGTCACCCCCTTTGAAGAGGGGGATGACCGTGGCAGCCTTCCAATCTTTGGGAATCTCAGACGATATGAAAGAGAGATTGAACAGGCTAGTAATAGGGGTTGCAACAATTTCATCAGATCATTTTAGAAAGAGAGGGTCCAGATTGTCTAGCCCGGCTGATTTGTAGGGGTCTAGATTTTGCAGCTCTTTCAGAACATCTGCTATCTGGATTTGGATAAAGGAGAAATGGTGGGGGCTTTGGCGGGTTGCTGTGAAGGGTGCCGGGCAGTTGACTGGGGTAGGGGTAGCCATGTGGAAAGCATGGCCAGCTGTAGAGAAATGCTTATTGAAATTCTCAATTATAGTGTATTTATCGGTGGTGACAATATTTCCTAGCCTCAGAGCAGTGGGCAGCTGGGAGGAGGTGCTCTTATTCTCCATGGACTTTACAGTGTCCCAGAACTTTTTGGAGTTAGTACTACAGGATGCAAATTTCTGTTTGAAAAAGCTTGCCTTAGCTTTTCTAACAGTCTGTGTATATTTGTTCCTAACTTCCCTGAAAAGTTGCATATCACGGGGGATATTCGATGCTAATGCAGAACGCCACAGGATGTTTTTGTGCTGGTCAAGGGCAGACAGGTCTGGCAGACAGGTCTCACCAAGGACTATATCTATTCCTAGTTCTACATTTTTTGAGAGGGGCATGCTTATTTAAGATGGTGAGGAAGGCACTTTTAAAGAATAGCCAGGCACCATCTACTGACGGGATGAGGTCAATGTCATTCCAGGATACCCCGGCCAGGTCGATTAGCAAGGCCTGCTCGCAGAAGTGTTTCAGGGAGCATTTGACAGTGATGAGGGGTGGTCGTTTGGTCGCAGACCCATTACGGATGCAGGCAATGAGGCAGTGATCGCTGAGATATTGATTGAAAACAGCAGAGGTGTATTTGGAGGGCGAATTAGTTAGGATGACATCTATGAGGGTGCCCGTGTTTACTGATTTGGGGTTGTACCTGGTAGGTTCATTGATAATTTGTGTGAGATTGAGGGCATCAAGCTTAGTTTGTAGGATGGCCGGGGTGTTAAGCATGTCCCAGTTTAGGTCACCTAGTAGCACAAGCTCAGAAGATAGATGGGGGGCAAACAGTTCACATATAGTATCGAGGGCACAGCTGGGGGCAGAGGGAGGTCTATAGCAAGCGGCAACAGTGAGAGACTTGTTTCTGGAAAGGTGCATTTTTAGAAGAAGTGTTTGGGTACAGACTTAGCCAGCAGAGTTCTGTATTACTTTCTATCTTTGCAGTAGATTGCAACACTGCCCCCTTTGGCAGTTCTATCTTGGCGGAAAACGTTATTAGTTAGCAATGGAGATTTCAGGGTTTTTGGTGGTTTTCCTAAGCCAGGATTCAGACACGGCTAAGACATCTGGGTTGGCAGAGTGTGCTAAAGCAGTGAGTAAAACAAACTTAGGGAGTAGGCTTCTAATGTTAACATGAAACCAAGGCTTTTACGTTTACAGAAGTCAACAAATGAGAGTACCTGGGGGGTGAGAGTGGAGCTTGGCACTGCAGGACCTGGATTAACCTCCACATCACCAGAGGAACAGAGGAGAAGTAGGATAAGGGTACGGCTAAAGACTTTACGAACTGGGCGTCTAGCACGTTCAGAACAGAGAGTAAAAGGAGCAGGTTTCTGGGCACGATAGCATAGATTCAAGGCATAGTGTACAGACAAAGGGAAGGTAGGATGTGAGCACATTGGAGGTAAACCTAGGCATTGAGTAATGAAGAGAGAGATATAGTCTCTAGAGATGTTTAAACAAGGTGATGTCATCGCATATGTAGGAGGTGGTACACAGGTACACCTCCAATTTACTCAAATGATGTCAATTAGCTTATCAGAAGCTTCTAAATCCATGACATCATTTTCTGGAATTTTCCAAGCTGTTTAAAGGCACAGTCAACTTAGTGTATGTACACTTCTGACCCACTGGAATGGTGATACAGTGAATTATAAGTGAAATAATCTGTCTGTAAACAATTGTTGGAAAAAAATGTAAATTAAAAAATTACTTGTGTCATGCACAAAGTAGATGTCCTAACCGACTTGCCAAAACTATAGTTTGTTAACAAGAAATTTGTGGAGTGGTTGAAAAACAAGTTTTAATGACTCCAACCTAAGTGTATGTAAACTTCAAATGTACACACATACCATTTACCACATATAAGATTAATATTTTTACAATTTAACTGGTTGTCTTAATTGAAAGGGAAAAACAAAAACCTGCAGACATTCTGCCCACGGTGGAATGAGTTTGACACCCATGCTGTAGGCCTATCACATTCCATGTACACTGTGCAGATTTAGGGTGTGTTCATAAATTCAATCTGGAGTGCCAGAGTGCGCTCTGGGCGTTCGTAAATTCCGAGTGTTGTCAGGTTGTCCGTTCGTAAATTCATCAGTTATTCTGCATGTCTGGCACACTCAGACGAGAGTCCTCTGAAACTGTAGAAGATAGCCAAAGGGAATTTACAAACGCACCCTTAATGTTGCGTAAATTAGTGACCATGGAGGAGGGTAAACAAACGCAGAAAGGGGTTGTTGGACGAATGGCTGCGACAAATGAAAGCGCAAGAATCTGTCGATATATATATTATATTACCTCGAAAAGGTGTCGATACCAGATTACTCAAAAGACGATTATCAATATGAGGAAGTTCTGGCCTATGAAGAAAGGAGCATGGCAGAGGGGGATGAGGATTTGGAGGCTGCGATAAGAGCATTGCGCGATGCCTCAGAGGAAACGGGGTCCGTGTTACAGAGCAGAGGCTCAGCTAGCAACCCATCTCCCACATTCCAGAAGTGGTGGATAATTTTATCCGCAACTTCCTTGTCAAAATGGGCATGGAGCAACGAAATGGAGCAAAGGGGGTTGTTGAATACCGTGGCGTTTGTGCCTGACGCATATACGCACAACAAATGTATAGACAATGAGCCGAAGAATATGCAAAGTGAGCGGGACAGCTTAAGTCTGGCAGCTTTCAAAGCTGGTGAAACACTGGTCAAGCTTCAGAAAGAGAGGGATTTCCATCACCTGCAGAATTAGTGTCTTGTCCAAGAGAAGAACAGGCTTGTTTAATACATCAAACAACTGAAGAAGCACTGTGGTTCATATGAGCATGCACTGAAGCAGCTGAGTGATAGGTACCAAGTGGGGCTGAAACAGAAAATGCTCATCAGTTTAGAGGGACAGAACATGTGGCCAACAGCCTGGAAGCCACCCTGCGTAATACACACTGGTCTTCCCCCAGAACAGGAGAAATACCAGAGTCTGGGGAAAGAGTCCGACTACAGTATGATGGATTTGCCCTCTATGACCATGACAAAGACCCAACCAAAAACACAGCTCAGTTTCCTGTCAGCAACTCTGTGAACCCCTACTTAGGCCAAATAAAAGCTCTGCCATCACAGGGCACGAAAGCATCTGAATTCCGCCTCACCAACTCACTGAAGGTCCATACCCTGCCAATAAGCTGCCTTGCCCTGCACCCCCGCAAGTTTATTGTAGCCTCCTCCAGTGACGACCAGCTCTGGAGGTTGTGGGGTCTGTCGGGGAGATGAACATGACTGGAGAGGGTCATAGTGATTGGCTCTTTGGCTGCAGCTTTCACCCAAATGGTGGAATCCTGGGCCACCACCAGTGGAGACACAACAGTAAGGATCTGGGATTTCTTCTAAGGCCACTGCATCCTGACTCTGGATGGCCACACCAATGCCACGTGGTGCTGCTCCTTCCACTCATGTGGTGACTTTGTTGCCTACTGCTCAAAGGACAACACCACAAAGGTGTGGGACCTGCAAAGCTGCTGATAAAACCCTGTCTTTTTGGGAAGCCAGGATTGGACTGTGTGCACAGACCTTTTATCGCCACCAGCATTCCTGCAACCATGCCACCTTTAATGCACTCGGCGACACTGTTGCCTCCTATGAATCATACGGTGTGGTCAAACTATGGGATATGAGGAAAGTAGCAGTCATGATAACCATGGAAACTGGGCCACATCCTAGCAACCAAGTGGCCTTCCACCCATCAGGCTGGACACTGGCTATCACAAGGAAGGATTGTTCAGTTAAGCTGGTGGAGCTGGCATCAACTCAGGTGTCCAGTTTATTGTCCATAGTGTAATCTTTGATCACAAGGGGGAGTACTAATTATCAGCAGGGTCAGATTCTCACCTGGTCATGAAATTAATAAATGCTTAAAATTCTTTCTTGCTGATTATGAATGTCAAAAAGCCTTCTTATTGCTGACATGTGTTTTTTTTACATGTGCTATATTGTTTGATTATCTTATTTGTGAAGAACATTTACCACTTTTCCAGAATAAAATACAGTTTAAAAAAAATAGATTACTCATTTATTTCTGAATTGAGGCATGCATAAATAAATAAGCTTTTAACAACATTTTATATTAATAAACCTTATTTGTCTACATGATGCACATTAGCAAACACTAAAATAACACATCCTAGATCTGAATGAATGAAATTTTCTTATTAAATACTTTTTCTTTACATAGTTGAATGTGCTGACAACAAAATCACACAAAAATTATCAATGGAAATCAAATTTATCAACCCATGGAGGTCTGGATTTGGAGTCACACACAAAATCAAAGTGGAAAACCACACTACAGGCTGATCCAACTTTGATGTAATGTCCTTAAAACAAGTCAAAATTAGGCTCAGTAGTGTGTGTGGCCTCCACGTGCCTGTATGACCTCCCTACAATGCCTGGGCATGCTCCTGATGAGGTGGCGGATGGTCTCCTGAGGGATCTCCTCCCAGACCCGCCAACTCCTGGACAGTCTGTGGTGCAACTGGTGCAATTGGTGGATGGAGCGAGAGATGATGTCCCAAATGTGCTCAATTGGATTCAGGTCTGGGGAACGGGTGGGCCAGTCCATAGCATCAATGCCTTCCTCTTGCAGGAACTGCTGACACTCTCCAGCCACATGAGGTCTAGCATTGTCTTGCAATAGGAGGAACCCAGGGCCAGCCACACCAGCATATGATCTCACAAGGGGTCTGAGGATCTCATCTCGGTACCTAATGGCAGTCAGGCTACCTCTGGCGAGCACATGGAGGGCTGTGCGGCCCCCCAAAGAAATGCCACCCCACACCATGACTGACCCACCGCCAAACCGGTCATACTGGAGGATGTTGCAGGCAGCAGAACGTTCTCCATGGCATCTCCAGACTGTCACGTCTGCCACATGTGATCAGTGTGAACCTGCTTTCATCTGTGAAGAGCACAGGGCGCCTGTGGCGAATTTGCCAATCTTGGTGTTCTCTGGCAAATGCCAAACGTCCTGCACGGTGTTGGGCTGTAAGCACAACCCCCACCTATGGACGTCAGGCCCTCATACCACCCTCATGGAGTCTGTTTCTGACCGTTTGAGCAGACACATGCACATTTGTGGCCTGCTGGAGGTCATTTAGCAGGGCTCTGGCAGTGCTCCTCCTTGCACAAAGGCGGAGGTAGCGGTCCTGCTGCTGGGTTGTTGCCCTCCTACGGCCTCCTCCACGTCTCCTGATGTACTGGCCTGTCTCCTGGTAGCGCCTGCATGCTCTGGACACTACGCTGACAGACACAGCAAACCTTCTTGCCACATCTTGATGTGCCATCCTGGATCAGCTGCACTACCTGAGCCACTTGTGTGGGTTGTAGACTCCGTCTCATGCTACCACTAGAGTGAAAGCACCGCCAACATTCAAAAGTGACCAAAACATCAGCCAGGAAGCATAGGAACTGAGAAGTGGTCTGTGGTCCCCACCTGCAAAATCACTCCTTTATTGGGGGTGTCTTGCTAAATGCCTATAATTTCCACCTGTTGTCTATTCCATTTGCACAACAGCATGTGAAATTTATTGTCAATCAGTGTTGCTTCCTCATTGGACAGTTTGATTTCACAGAAGTGTGATTGACTTGTAGTTACATTGTGTTGTTTAAGTGTTCCCTTTATTTTTTTGAATAGTGTATATCACTAATGGACTTCAAACAACTAGCCTAGCAGTGGGCCAAAAAAGAAAACGAGTAATTTATCTAGAATGGCCGGGAGAGGCGCTATGATTGTAGAGGCCACTTTGAGTTGAGGGCGGGAGTCGAGAGCGGAAGTGGGAAGAAGCACACGACAACATCAACAAAACAAAACAAAAGGTGCACACGAGATACAATTAGATTTTTTTTTAAAGGTTCACCGTGGTTAAAGCTTGGTATCAACCCAGATTAACGTTGTTTACATATGATTGCGTGCATTATTTTTTAAATGATCATGTTCTGCATCGCACATTAGCTAATTGCTAGCTAGCCAGCCAGTATTGCTAACGTTATTTAACGTTTATTTGGACTGTTAACTTGGCAACACTGCGTAAACAACAATGGAAAGCCTGTACAAGCGTAAAGTGTTCGCAACGTTGCGAAAAAATAAAGCTGAAGCGTCGAAGAAAAGGGCACAAATCGGTTTGCCGTCGTCTATCCTTGATGACAGTGACGAGGAGTCCTGCGCGAGCACGACCAGCATCAGCGCTTCAGAGAGTGACTATCAGAATTCGGACAGTGGGAGCGAAAGTACACCTGCCAGTGGGGAACAGAGCCCTGCCAGCGATGGTAGCAGCTCCAGCGAAGGTAGGTCCCGTCCTCGTCGGAAGCGCGTCCTCGCAGACAGCTCCAGCGACTCTGACAGCGACGTAGGAACCAAGCCTAAAAGGAAAGTCGTTCCCAAAAAACGCGTAAAACAACAAAGCCACGATTCCGATTCGGAGGACGAGAGTGCTGCAGAAAAGGACAAAAAAGTTGCCGAAGCTAAACAGACCGCAGCTAAACGAAAGCAACGCCAGTCTAAACTCCTGGCATTATCCAAGAAGATGAAGTCCCGCGTTCCTAAACGCAGGGGCACGTTGGAGGTATCTTACCACCATATCATGTAAACGAGCATGACATAAGTGTTGATCCTTTGGGCAGAATCATTGTTGCATATACCCACAATAATCTGTCCATATATGGACTGAGGAAACATTCTTTGTTGTTGAACATTGTTTTACAACCCATGTATTGCTGTGGTTCTCTTGTAAATATCCAGGATTCAAGTGATGAAGACAAGGGTAAAGTAGCTGAAGATGTTAGTGGTGATAATGATGAAGAAGAGGATACCCCCGAACTATTGCTGGGCAGCAGTGAAGAAGAGGCAGCGGATCACAGCGACAGTCTGAAGGACTTCATAGTTGAGGATAAGACAGGGGACAAGAATGAGGAGGTGTCAGATGAAATGGCTGTTTCTCTTCCACGCCAGTGTGAGTCAGCTGACACACTTTATCATGGGTCAATATTCACAGGTAAAAGCACACTGTGTTGTATGATTCCTTTGCTTCTTTCCTCCTTTTGCTAGTCATCACCGGGTCTCAGCTCAATCACTTTCAAGTGGTCCTCAAAGCCCTTATGATCAACGTCCTGGATGAAACCTTTCTCAAGTCTCTTTATGGTAAGTGTTTTTAAACAATAGCGGTCTCAAAAACCATCACCAATCAACTGCATGATCCAAGTGTAGGGAATCTATTTGGTTGATAACTGTGAGCAGGCGGTGATCGGACAAAGCGATATGCTCAGGAGATGAAGGCGTCACTGTTCCACTTTGATGAGCGGACAATCCTCCCTCGCCTGGAGAACCTGAAACAGCGGAGCCGCTGGACCGACCGGTACAAGGTGAAGAACCATTTCACAGAGAACTTAGACAGAAGTTTGTGTGTAGTCATTCAACGTTGGCTGCATATTCACTGATCTCATCTGTATACAGCTATTCTTGTACTTTGGCCAAGTCGTCCATTCTTATATTATGTTCAAAAACAGTATATGCAAACTGGTATGTGTTTTTGTGTGTCCACGTGCAGGAGCGTGTGGAGTGTTACCCCAAGGTCCGGCTTTTGAAGTTAGGATTGCATCAGAGTGTTTGTGAGGCATGCAAGCTCCAGAGACCATGCAGTTTCAGTGTGCGTCTCTCAGGGCAACTGTACAACCTCAACAGCCTCGAAGAGGACCAATTCATGCCCGATGACACACAGGTACTACACCTGAGAAGAAATCAACACTGTCTTTGTTTTATCCATCTCGGTCCCTAGAAAAAAGCATACAGTACATGTGACATTGGCTTCCCATAAAATCCCACTAACAAAAAGTACATCATCAAATCAAATAATTCTGTATGGGACCATGCACCAATTTATCCTTTTGTGAAATGTCAGGTTTGCTGTGTGTTTTCAATGACAGGACACCTTGCATGTGTCTTTCCTAAATGGCAGGCTTTCAGTGTGGGCTCCGTTTGTGCCAGCCGAACAGAGGTGTATCATGCTCTGAAACACTTCAAGTACCACTTGTTTCAACACTGCCGGACAGTGATGGAGGAGGAGGAGAAGAATGGAGAGGAGCCAGTGAAGGAAACAGTGAAAAGGGTTTTCACCAAACTGGAGGAGAGGGGCTGGATCTCAGAGGTATGTACCCCACTTGCCCTCCATAAAATAACAGTACCCCTCATTGAATTTACCATCCACATCTGTTTGTTTCAGAAAACCTTCTGATTTGTTCCCCCACGCTGTCATTTTGTGGAATAGAAATCAATACTCTCGGATTTTCCTCACTGACACTCCCTCACCACTTCACTCCCACATCTCTCTTTCAGCAATATGAGAAGTTCCAGGACCATCTCAATGATGCAGACTACTTCCAGGAGGAGAAGCTAGACTGAAGGATTACGACAGACAGGATAAAGGATCCATATCTACATCCTCTTATAGGCATCCATTTAACAGTTTTATGGTTTATTCTGCACATTGTTAGGGAAGAAGTATTTGATTAATATATATATATATATACTGTTTATTTGACTTCAATTCAATGTTAACGTTTAAGATTAGTGAGAAGCTTTTAAAAACCATTTCCTCCTTTTGTTACCATTTAAGAAGACATCTATTACTTCTGTATTATATCAACCATTTTATATCATGCTCATAACTCTTACATTTAGTGCAGACGTATGTTATATACTGTATCTGCAAAGTTAGAGATGATGCAGAATACTCTGGTACTGCTGTAAATCAAAGAAATGTTACTCCTGAGTTCTTTAAACTATCCTGGTTACGTTCCCTACTTAGTTGAAGCAGTGTTGTCCATCCAATAGTTAAGATAATGCCAAATGGAGTTTGCAACGACAGATGACCTCAAATGACATGAGTAATGTTCTATATTGTGGATTACACTATCTAGTGTAGAAAGATGGTACGACTCTTCTGAGTTTTGCTTCATTTCTATTAAAAAGCTTGTGTGATGCTTCATAAAAGAAATAATAAAAACTCCATTAAACAATATCTTGTCCATCAGCATATAATTGCAGTATGAAATATGATTGTCTTTAAAGACATGCAAGAAGCCAACCAAAAGTATACAAAAAATACAAATGAAACCACATACATGACAAATGTAACATAGTTAGGAGACATCCTTTTTCAATTCTACTGCATCTGCTGTCTTGACCTCTGAATGCTCGGCTATGAAAAGCCAACTGACATTGATTCCTGAGGTACTGACCGTGCCCCCTCCACAACCACTGTGATTATTATTTGACCCAGTTGGTCATTTATGAAGAACAATCTGGCTTTAATGGCCATGTACTCATAATCTCCACACGGCACAGCCAGAAGAGGACTGGCCACCCCTCAGAGCCTGGTTCCTCTAGGTTTCTTCCTAGGTTCCTGCCTTTCTAAGGAGTTTTTCCTAGCCACCGTGCTTCTGCATTGCTTACTGTTTGGGGTTTTAGGCTGGCCTACACACAATACCCCATAATGTCAAAGTGCAATTTTGTACAATTTGTACAAATGAATTAAAAGTGAAAAGCTGAAATGTCTTCGGTCAATAAGTATTCAAATCCTTTGTTATGGCAAGCCTAAATAAGTTCAGGAGTAAAAATGGGCTTAACAAGTCACATAATAATTTGCATGGACTCACTATGTGTGCAATAATAATGTTTAACATGATTTTTGAATGACTACCTCATCTCTGTACCCCACACACACAATTATCTGTAAGGTCCCTCAGTCGAGCAGTGAATTTCAAACACAGATTCAACCACAAAGACCCTGGTTTTCCAATGCCTCGCAAAGAAGGGCACCTATTGGTAGGATGGGTACAATTTTCAAAAGCAGACATTGAAAACAGTGGTGGTCAGTGCCATTTAAGATGAGGGAGAACAATTTATTTTTTCATGAGCATGGCCTTGGTTCTATTACAGCATATTGGATGACCGTCATTCATATTTAATTCACCCAGTTTAATGTAACAGCGATAGGTTTAGGCTACTACATGATACTCTAATTTTCCCTATACCCATCATGAGGTTGCTAAAACCTAGCCTAGGAATGACAGTTTACAATGTAGGTGCGCACAGGTCGAGATATTTTTTTTTGAGGTGACAATACCACCCTGCACACTCTTGCCTGCAATCTAGCTGATTTAGTGTGTAATCATTTGTCCAACAGTTGCAAACGAGAGTTTCTATTGGACTCATTCAGGTATGTTTTATCCTCGTTGTGTTCCGTTTGCTTGCGTTTAAGATTGTTTTTCTCAACATAATCGGCGGAATGAATACACCCCTGATCACGCGCAAACGCAGTTCACTTTCATAGCAGCCCGTTGTATTCCTTCTCTCATCTATGTGCTCTCCTCCTCTCATGTTGTCCCTTCGTATATGGACTTCAATGCACAACACATCAGCTGTATGTGACCATCAGCTGTATTTGACCAAAAACCTTTCCAAGCTAAACTGCTACACACAGCCTACATCATTGTCACCCTATATAAGTAACGTCATAGTCAGCATAGCTAATAGAACTAAGGTGTTAGTAAACCCGCTACAATCATGCAGTAACATTACAGTGTACAGTCAGTAAGCAGTTACACCGGTGGCAAAACATTTGTAAAACCAAAAGCTTACCTTGACTTGGAAGAGTTCCAGTGTTGATGGAAAGTCATAGCCAGCAAGCTGACGTAACATCCCTCTGTTTGAGCAGCGTGTTTCAGTAGGCTAAACTAGCTAAGTAAGTGAAACTGAAAGTTTAAAAAATAATGAAATCTCTCTCTATTTCGCTCTTGCTTCTCCTTCATTTTGGAATAAATTTGTTAAACTGTTCAACTACTGTGTTTCTCTCTCTTTGAGTCAACTACTCACCACATTTCATGTACTGCAGTGCTAGCTGTAGCTTATGCTCTCAGTACTAAATACATTTTCTGATTCTTTGATTGGGTGGACAACATGACAGTACATCCTGCAAGAGCTCTGGTAGGTTGGAGGGCGTCCTCCGGAAGTTGTCATAATTACTGTGTAAGTCTATGGAAGGGGGTGAGAACCATGAGCCTCTTAGGTTTTGATTTGAAGTCAATGTACCCAGAGGAAAGCTAGCATTCCTCCAGCTACACCATGGTGCTACCCTACAGAGTGCTGTTGAGGCTACTGTAGACCTTCTTTGCAAAATAGAGTGTTAGTTAGTTGGTGACGTTATTATATTTAGTATAGGTTAGTATAGGTTAATCTAAAAAGGATAACTTTAATGTTATACCATTTTTATTTTTATGAAATTCCCTGAGGATGGTCCTCCCCTTCCTCCTCTGAGGAGCCTCCACTGATTGAATATCCTTTTGAGCAAATTACACTTTGGATGGGTATCAATACATCCAGTCACTACAAAGATACAAGCGTCCTTCCTATCTCAGTTGCCAGAGAGGAAGGAAACCGCTCAGGGATTTCACCATGAAGCCAATGTTGACTTTAAAACGGTTACAGAGTTTAATGGCTGTGACAGGAGAAAACTGAGAATGGATCAACAACATTGTAGTTACTCCACAATACTAACCTAATTGACAGATATAACACATTACGTAGTACCACTGCATATTTTCATACATAGTGGTTGCTGCATCATGTTATGGGTATACTTGCAATAATTAAGGACGGGGGAGTTTTTCGGATAAAAATTAAACGGAATGGAGCTAAGCACGGGCAAACCCCTAGACAAAAACCTGCTTCACTCTGCTTTTCACCAGACACTGGGAGATGAATTAACCTTTCAGCAGGACAATAATCGAAAACACAAGGCCAAATCTACACTGGATTTGGTTACCAAGAAGACAGTGGATGTTCCTGAGTGGCAGAGTTACAGTTTTGACTTAAATCTGCATAAAAATCTATGGCAAGACCTGAAAATGGTTGTAAAGCAATTTGACAGAGCTTGAAGAATTTTGAAAAGAATAATGGCAAATGTTGCACAATCCAGGTGTGGAAAGCTCTTAGAGATTTACCCAGAAAGACTATAATCCCTGTCAAAGGTGATTCTAACATGTATTAAGTCAGGGGGTTAAATACATATCTAATCCAATCAAAATCCAATCAAACTTCATTTGTCACATGCACCGAGTACAAGTGTAGACTTTACCGTGAAATGCTTACTTTACAAGCCCTTAACCAACAGTGCAGTTCAATAAGAAGAAAATATTTACCAAGTAGACTAAAATAAAAAGTAATAATAAAAAGTAACACAACAATACATAACAATAACGAAGCTACAGTGGGGCACAAAAGTATTTAGTCAGCCACCAATTGTGCAAGTTCTCCAACTTAAAAAGATGTGAGAGGCCTGTATTTTCATCATAGGTACACTTCAACTATGACAGACAAAATGAAGATTTTTTTTTCTCCAGAAAATCACATTGTAAGATTTGTAATGGCTGTAAGACCACTTGTGTTCTCGAGAGATAGTATGGACCAAACAAAGCTCGCTTGTGTTAGCTGCTAACGATAGTTGTGGAACATTTAATTAACATTTATTTAACTAGGCTAGTCAGTTAACAACAAATTCTTATTTACAATGACGGCCTACACCGGCCAACGCTAGGCCAATTGTGCGACGCCATGGGACTCCCAATCACGGCCGGATGTTATTAACAGTTAACTTACCTAGCTAGATAGCTAACTGCAACATTGTCGTTGACCTCTCAAAATGGGGTCAATATGTTACGTGTTTTGTATAGTAATATGCTATATGGCACTGGGTTCGAATAATTGTAAATAACAACGCTAGCAAACTACTTGAAATACGCACCATGATTACCACTAATTATCACAGTTGCAAAATTGGCCATATTGTAAAAAGGCTGCTGTCTATTCATTCAATAGCGCTGGCTGGCTAACGTTACAGTACTTCCGGTCATGGTGCCAAGGCTCTGAGTCGCTAGCTTCAACCAAAATGTCTACTATCTGTGCTACTACTAGCTTCCTGCTAGATAGCTACTTGGTTTATCTCTTAACTGTAACTATTGACTACAGCTAAAACCAAAGTACGTTGTCTAGGAAATCTAATCACAAGCAGTCGAAAGTGAAGTCAATATTAATATTACAATCAAAAGATTGTCATTGATGAACTGTGACGCAGGTAGCTATATATTCTAAAACATTCCCCTTAACGAACAGAAGGGGGTATAGCTCAGTGGTAGAGCATTTGACTGCAGATCAAGAGGTCCCCGGTTCAAATCCGGGTGCCCCCTCTTTTTTGTTTTATGGCACGTGTGAATTTGAGCCCTAGTTAAAGACATTTCTGGTCGTCCATCAATGTTTCAATACGATTGTATTTTTTTCACAACAGTACGTCGAAGTAAATAGGTCATTTAATTGCACAATCATAGTGGCTTTAGAAGAGTCCAAAAAAGAAACCAATCTATATGGCAATATCACTCAGGCCAGTGAAAACAGATGCTTCCGCATAATGGTCTTCTCAATAAAACAGTCATATTCCAGGCCCAGTAAAGTGAGCTGTGACAAGGTCTGTTTGGCTCAAACCACATTTAATATTTGATCGTCTATATGAGTGTTGGTACATCCACTAAGCAGTCCTGGTCACACAGTACTTCTTCATTGCATAGAATCTCCATCAACAAGCAAGCAGAAGTCCAAGGCACTTTCTGTATTGAAATAGCTAGTGTCTCTTCCCTTTCTTTTCAGTGTTGATCAGAGTTCATCCTTCTCCAGGCTGGGATCATCTCTTTGAGGCTCTTGCTGACAGCTATAAAGGGCACTCTGGTCGGATGGCTGGGGAACCCGCTTCATGTCTGGATGCAGTGTGGGCTGGTTGGTCTGACGCTCAGAGAACATCTGTTATGGAAAGAGACAACTTTCCTAGCTGGGTTTCTTTTTCTCACACACAGTACAGTATCAGAGTTGACACTGCAGTAAAAGTATCAAGGATAATGACAGTACCTTAATTTATCTGAACTGATTTAGCATTGGCATGCATAGCAAATAAATACAATTACCTGTAGCACACTGTAATAGTAACAGTAGAATCTGTTAGGTTGTACGAGCTGTCGTACAATCGTCTGGCCTGCTTTGCTATCGCTTGTGCTTCATCATCATTCCCCTGTAGGGAAAATAAAGAAATCCATATCTTAATCAAATATCCACAAAAACCTGGCTAGATCCTATTCATTACAACATGCATTTGCATTTCAAGTATCCCAAAATGTACATGGTAGCAAATACATATTGACACAAACACCATTGCCCACTCAAATACCATTGCCCACTCAATCTTTTGGATGAGGTCAGAGACTCCTCTTCACAGGGATGCAGTGGGTGCCTGGCTTCTTCAGGTGGGTGTAGAAGTGATTTGGTGAATTCTGCTTCAGCACCAGGCTGCTCCCCAGCATCAGCTAAGGGAACCTGTAAGGAGCCACTGTGCCCTTAACGTTCACCTGATACTTATACTGTAAATGGGAAAGGGCCGTATATTACGCCAAGGTGTGAAAGTTTAGAATTCCCTTTTATTTTATATTATTGTGGCTACCAATTTTTTATTTTGGGAACCTGCTGGCTTTGGGTGGAATGTTCAGAATGTTCCCCCACCTTGAATAAGTCAAAGAATCCAACAAGATTTGTTTTGCCCAGATCCCTCCCCCTTTTCTTGGACAAATTGACCAGGTGTAGGCACTCTTCACGACTGTCCCGGCCACAGAATAAGGCCTGTTCTGTTTTGTTGGACCAAGAGGCCAAGGAAACAGAGTAATGTGCATATGAGTAATGAGGTGTAAGTAAGCAGAATTAACCTGTGTTGCCCTGGACTGACAGCAGGTCACTGGAAATGTCACTGGGTCTCCAGGGTGGAGTGAGTGTTGTCATAGGTGGGGAGGATGGTGTCTGTGGAACCGCACCAGGAGATGATTGGAACAGCCCCAGGAATGTCATCTGCTTCCTTGTTTCCATTGGCCTGTCTCCCACATTGATGTAAAATTCCACATCAGGAAGCCTCACCTCATATTGAAAATATATTATTATGTGAATTTCTGGTGAGGGGCAAATAAGTACCATCGGACAGTTAAGAAAGGACCATGATCATACTTATTGATGAAAGGACAGAGACCTGCACACACAAACTCACCTATAAATAATAGTGAACACATACAATGACACAAAAAAGACAAAGCAACGTTTTACCTTCCTGCATAGTGAGAGGAACATTTAATCAGAGAACTAATCAAATTAAGGTGACATTTTTTTATTATCTTGAAGTCAATGCATTTTCCCAGGGAACAGCGACCTGGTTGTCGATTACAGCATAGTGAATGAGACCTCCTCTGTTGGAGAACCGACAGGGAACCTCCTGTAGGAGGCGCTGCAGGTCAATGGAGGGGAAGACACTGAAGTCTGAAAAAATATTTATATTGACTATGTCCGTCCTAGCTCGTTCATTAATGTCAATCGAAATTACCGATTGCCTCTTATCTACTCGCCCCCCCCCCCCACCTTATGCCATAGTTTGTACATCTCAATTGTCAGTAAAAACCACATTTGTTTAAGCAAATCAGCCATATCAGCTATGTTTTTTTTAAAGGCAGTAAATGAGGCTGAATTAGGGTTGCCAACTTTCTCACTACCAAATAAAGGACAAAAGGTGGCCAGTGCACGGTCACACGGCAGTGTGTGGGTATGGTGTTATGGGAATGAATAAACAGTGTATATTCATAGTCTCATTCAATTGGGATGGCAAAAGGCATTATGAGTTATGCGAGTTAGGCAATTAGCTTTCAGAATGCGATTGTTGTCACTGCTCAATAACTGGTAAACGGAGTGGTGTATTCCACAGTTGACATTGGTATTATCTGCTGCATAGGCTGTGAAGTGTCTAATATCAAGTTCATGATTTTCCAGACAGTTCATCAGAGCTTGATGTATGCCATTTGTAGTTTCATCACTGTCTTCATAAAAGTCAAGTAACTTCAACTGCACTCCATCAGACACAGAAATATCTCACGCACGCTGGAAACATTTTTCTATTTCCCTTGTTTGAGGCATCACTGGCAACTGAGAAATACACAGGCTCACCTTCCGTAGGAGGCAGAACATCATTTCCCGCAGTAGACGATATTGCTAGCACCTTTAGCTAGCGTGGCCTTCTTGTGCATTTCTGTGGATGCATGCTGAGTTTGGTCACTCTCCCCTCCATGGCCAATTGAGAATTCCTGACAACATAAAGTACAGAAAGCTTTTGTCGGAGTCACCACTGCCAGCCTTAACCCACGTCTTGTTTGCTTCCCATTGTTTGTTGTAGCTGCAGTCTTTTCTTTTTTTGCATGTTTATCCATATTTCCATGATATGCCAAAACGACCGAACTACAACAGAAATTACTTTGCAGGAATTGGCGCGTTTACGCTATACTGTGGTTGGATGAATATACGGGACAAGGGAGATCACGTATGGGACAAACCAATTCAGCCCAATTTAAGGGACATCCCGGCTAATACAGGACAGTTGGCAACCCTAGGCTGAATGAACTGTTTCGCTGCCAGACAAGGCTCCGCTGATTGCCAGGTGTAGCAGTGGTAAGACGTTAGGACTGCTGTTGGGACAGCTTTATATAGGCCCTGTATGTCACTGTTATAGTGCAATTAATGTATTGTTTAGTGTTGTGTAGTGGCTTTGCTGGCATATATATAAAAAAAATGCGGGGGCACCGAGATTTACATGCTAAAATCGCGACTGTGCCCTGAGCAGTCACAGTACCCATGATAGGCTGGCCTGAGGACATAAAACCAACAGGATGCAGCATCACGTGGAATCAGTGAGAATAAATAACAGATAAACATACTGCCATCTATATTATTCAAACAGGCACTTAGATGATGAGTTAACTGATATTTTCTCTCAAGCGATCACACAGATCTGCCAATGCAGACAGTACCTCATCAGAAAGGAACCATCGCCTCTGTCCAGGGGAAGGTGGGTGTGGATGCGGACATGCTGCTTCTGAACGAGTCTACCTGCATGTAAAAGAGGAGATCAAAAGTAGTTAAATCACCTCGATTATAGGAACAAGAACATAACCGTAGGGACAATTGGAGTAATGTTCAGCCCACAAATGTTCGGCTCTATAGGGGAATAAAGGCCTGCCCAATCATGGACATTGTTTAAGAGGTTAAGAGTTAGATTTTGTGCATCAATAAAGCATAGGCTACAGTAACAAAAACAAGTCGTTTATCTGATGACAAACTCCCCATTGTATGAGATCTCAATTGATCTTGGGGTGAAATTGCCTTCAAAGGGATGGGTTACTAAACAGTTTCCCCAAAGATAACTTTAGTAAGGGACTGACCAGGGGATGAAGAAATGAAATTCATGAACTAATTGACATAGACAAAGAGCCTCATCCTCTCTGCGTTAGACAAATATTAATATTATCATAGACACTTACCCGGAGAGAAGTTTTCCCCAGCTGAGTTGACAGCCTGGATCGAACGGGCAAAACGACTTTAGGGTCTAGCCCTGGACCCCAAACAAGACATTTTTCAGGTCTGACTTCACTAGCTTGACAAAACTGAAAGTTACAAGTAAATAATATTAAAACTATACAAACTAACGGAAATACGCTCAGTATAGAGTTGAGTAGATTATATTTAAGAGTCATAGTTAGCTCCTTTCTAAAAGTAGAGAGACGAGGTAGCTACCTAACAAAAATGTATTTTTAGGGTACCAATTTAGCATGCAGCATCTCATCTTCAGAAGGGGGTGAATTTGTGATTTGGCCCAATGCGATTGCACGATGTATGGACTTGTGTGTATTGAGGAACTTTGATGAAATACACACAGGAAAAACTATCCGTTTACAGAGACCAAATATTGATGGTATAATACAGAAGAATGCCGGATATTACTCCCTTTTAATTTTACCAGACGTCACTTCTTTTCCTTCTTTCAGGGTCCGTGTTAATCGGAATCCTAGGGATGTCCCCACCCCCATTGAAGTTGAAAGTTAACATTTGTATAAGGGTTACGCAAAGACAAACCAAGTTAGACCGCTACATGTCGTTTCCAATGGGAACAAATGAGTCATAGTGGGCAGAGCCAAGCACGAGCTAGCGAGATCCTATTGGAAACGTTCTAGCATTAGCTTGGTAAAGTTACCTAGCTAACACCAATACAACCAGCCTGAAAACAAAGACCAGTAGAAACTACAGTCATTTTCACCATTCTTAGCAATTATTTAGGATTCCTTGTGAGTAAGTATTAGGTAGTATTAGCTAGCATGTTCTTCGCTTATTTAAATTGAACTTCAGTTAGCTAGCCAACTACTTAACCCGCTAGCCCAAAGCTAACGTTATAAGCAGTCAGCTAGCTTCATCTGGCTAGTGAGGCTCGACCTGACCGGTTAATGTGTTGTGAAGCTAGCCACAATAAGGATTAGGCACAATCGTGGAATTTGCTGTTAGCCTTCAAAATAAAAGTACCTATTTGAAAGTGATGCAGAAGGTTACAGTTGGTGGAATCATGCCATATTTAGACTAGATAATGTTAAACAAGGTTGGAATGTGAAATGGGGTATCAGTCTACTCGGTGACACCCACAGAACACAACTGTGAAGAGTTTACACAAACATTAGGGTTGTAGCTCTTATCACGGCACTGTGACTGTGTGAAATCACCTCCCCAGTCAGCCTATTGTGTGTATTGACATTCATATTGCACTGTACAGCTTTACCTAAGGATTGGGGATCAATGAAATGGGGTATCAGTCTGTGTGTGTGTATCAATTGTACTACTGGTCTGCCCAAATCCGCAACATGCTAACATGGATCACAAACAGACAAGAGTCAACGTGGATTCAGATAGAAGCCCAATCCTGTGGTTCATTGCCCTTAAGCTTAATTATATTCATTAATAACTTTAGTGAAGTGGGCAACATAGCCAAAACCTTTGTGATTTACAGCACCCTACTAGCGTGGAGGGACTGTAAGAAATACCTGGGCATTTCCTCCCAAATATGTTCTCACTCGCCTATAGTAGGCAACCCAGACTTGCCAAAAGCCCTCTGAGGGATGCCAACTTTAATCTTTGGCATACTCTAGGAATCAGGACCTTTTCAGACCTATTTCATCAGAAAACCACTACCCTGAAATCCTTTCAAGAGCTCTGCAGTGAATTCGATGTACCAAGATCCCATTTTTTTTTTTAAATATCTTCAAATTAGACATGTCATTTCCTCATTTACCTCCAAGAGGAGGTTTAGAACTCAGTTGAATGAAGTTGAAACCCTTCTTGTCACAGCACAATCCATTAAAGGCAAAATATTTTACATCTATAGACTCCTTTCTGAGAAAGGAAGCTCCTCCTTTACTCCTTTGAAAATAATCTGGGAAAAGGACCTTGGTCTGACTATCAGTGATGAGTTATGGGCGGAGGTTTGCGACAGGGTATACTGCTCCTCTACCAGTGTAAAAATGAAAGAATCTTTTCTTTATTATACTCCTTTGAGACTCCATAGAATGAAAACAGATATGTCTCCTAACTGTAAAAGATGTACCTCTGAAAGTGGAACCTATATGCATGTATTTTGGAGCTGTAGAGAGATCTGTACATACTGCTGCACAGAAAATACTAGAGGTACAGTTTGATATGACCCCGTGTATCTATCTTCTTAATGCCCAGCAGGACTTTGTTCTTGATCCTGACAGAGAAAATTTGCTTATGACTATTACATACTTTGCTAAGAAATGTATTCTTCTATTGTGGGCCTCTAATACACCTCCTACATTTAAAATGTGGATTGACCAGATTGTTGACTTTCTTCCTCTTGACAAGCTCACTTATGACCTCCACAAGAGACAGCCCAAGTTTGATAGACTCTGGTCTCCACTATTCAACTATATTTCAAACTGGACAGAGTGAACGGGGTGACTAGGGAAATGCGCAGATACATGTTGTGTAAGGTACTGTAAAACCTAAAAACGAATTATTGGCCCGTCGTCTCAGCGAATGCTTGAAATAGCTGATAAGAACCTTGATAGTGCTGCTGCAAGTGTTATATGTTTTTTTGTGTGTTTTTATTTTAATTTAGTTTTTGAGTACGTGTGCGTATGTGTGTGTGTATATATGTGTGTATGTATGTACGTATGTATGTATGTATGTATATATATATGCACCAAGGAAAATAAATAGATTAAGAAAAATAAATGCTTTTATTTGACTTTATCATTCATTTTAATTGTATTTTTATTTTTTCAAATGTATTATTATTTTTTGACTTTTTCTTTTTTTAAAGCCTGTCACATCTGTGAATGTGGAATGTGTTTTTAAAGCCTGTCACATCTGTGAATGTGGAATGTGTTTTTAAAGCCTGTCACATCTGTGAATGTGGAATGTGTTTTGTTGGTTGATTGAAAAACAAGAAAACTTAATAAAACTTTAAATTGAAGAAAAAAAAAGAGATGCAGCCAAGAGGCCCATGATCACTCTGGATGAACTGCAGAGATCTACAGCTGAGGTGGGAGACTCTGTCCATAGGACAACAATCAGTCGCATATTGCACAAATCTGGCCTTTATGGAAGAGTGGCAAGAAGAAAGCCATTTCTTAAAGATATCCATAAAAAGTGTTGTTTAAAGTTTGCCACAAGCCACCTGGGAGACACACCAAACATGTGGAAGAAGGTACTCTGGTCAGATGAAACCAAAATTTAACTTTTTGGCAACAATGCAAAACGTTATGTTTGGCGTAAAAGCAACACAGCTCATCACCCTGAACCTACCATCCCCACTGTCAAACATGGTGGTGGCAGCATCATGGTTTGGGCCTGCTTTTCTTCAGCGGGGACAGGGAAGATGGTTAAAATTGATGGGAAGATGGATGGAGCCAAATACAGGACCATTCTGGAAGAAAACCTGATGGAGTCTGCAAAAGACCTGAGACTGGGACGGAGATTTGTCTTCCAACAAGACAATGATCCAAAACATAAAGCAAAATCTACAATGGAATGGTTCAAAAATAAACATATCCAGGTGTTAGAATGGCCAAGTCAAAGTCCAGACCTGAATCCAATCGAGAATCTGTGGAAAGAACTGAAAACTGCTGTTCACAAATGCTCTCCATCCAACCTCACTGAGCTCGAGCTGTTTTGCAAGGAGGAATGGGAAAAAATGTCAGTCTCTCGATGTGCAAAACTGATAGAGACATACCCCAAGCGACTTACAGCTGTACTCGCAGCAAAAGGTGGCGCTACAAAGTATTAACTTAAGGGGGCTGAATAATTTTGCAAGCCCAATATTTCAGTTTTTGATTTGTTAAAAAATAAATGTCGTTCCACTTCATGATTGTGTCCCACTTGTTGTTGATTCTTCACAAAAAAATACAGTTTTACATCTTTATGTTTGAAGCTTGAAATGTGGCAAAAGGTTGCAAAGTTCAAGGGGGCCAAATACTTTCGCAAGGCACTGTAGATGGGTCCGACCACCATTAATCAAATAAGAACTGTTTTATAAATTAAGATTATTTTAGATGACACCTAACTATTAGCTACTGAAAGAGATTATGTCGTTTTGCACAGTTTTTGGGGAAGAACATTGTTTGCATCCGTGAGCTAGCTAGCTTTTTTTAATGAACAGCACTGTAGATGTGCGAGACAACTTCACCAGCATCATAGCATACGTATCGATGAATCGTTGTGACATATAAAATACTAGTGATAGTGTAATCCACGTGTAATAACTATGTTAAAAAAATAATGAACGCGTTAAATTACTATGTGAGGTGCAGCCATATTCAGCTCCTGATTGGTCAACAAGCTTATTTGACGCGTCAAATAGTGTTATTTGACATGTATCTTTTTTTGACAAGCAAAGACCCAAACGGCGTTCCATATTCGTCTGCATATTTTGGTTAGGGAACGCCTACTCTGTGAAGTGCGGGTGGGTAATAACTCAATTCGCATTTGCACTAAACAACGCAATTTTTTTTTACAACTTTGGCAAAGGGTAAAGTCTACAAAACTTAGTCCACTCTGTTCATAAAATAAATGTTTTATCGATTATAAAATTTGCAGAATGTCGGCCAAAATCCATCTCCTTCCATCGTCTCCCACTGCCAACCACTGAGCTTCCTCTCACTACCATATATCACCATATCATCAACATGGATTCAATAAATGTACAGATTAATAATTTGTTTTATTAATGTTTTTCAACTATAAATACATAGGCCAATAAGAAATGATTTTCACAAAAACGTTAAATATCTGCACAATGTTACTCAAAACGGTCGCCCTTTGCTAGAGTATTGACTCTTTCTCCCAATCATCACTGCTCAAGTAGTATTCTCCATCTGTAGTTGTATCTGAGTCATACTCCTCAAAGTCTGACAAACTGGAGCTAGTGATGGGCAGTAGTTCCATGGGGCCTTGAATGACTTGCAACTTCTGATCAATGATAAGTGAGTTTAACATCTCTGTGTGCCAAATCGATGACTCATTGAACCGTAGAGGCATAGGAAATGTCAGGCTCTTAGGGCGTAAGATGCTGTCTGTTTTTATTAGACTGATATAGGTTTTCTGAGTGCTAGAGAAAGCTCTGGAAAGGGTCCTGGGTGGGCGATCAAGGTCCCCTGGCCCTCTGATATCCTCCAGACTCCTTAGGTACCTTGTGGGGGCCATATCAGTTCCCGTGGAGATGCGCCTGTTTCTTGATGTTCGGCTTGAGTAAATGTTGGTGACAGAGATGGAGCGGCCATGTTTCAGGCCAAAATCAGTAGTGGTTGGAGAGTTGTTGGAGTATGAGAGCTGTGTGGGTTTAAAACAGGCAGTTCTACTCCTATCTGATCTACTGTCCTTACCCATTGGGCTAGAGAAGACATCTTCATTCTTTGTGTTGAGGCTAAAATGACTGGTTCTAGAATTTCCAGAGTCCTTATGGGATTGACTACTAAAATAGGGTGAATGTGGATGATTTGTTCTACTTAATTCTTCTTTTGACAGCGATGGGTTTCCATTTTTCTCAGTTGATATTGTGTTCCTCTCTTTGTCATGAATATCTAACTGTGCATTCTTGGATGCTAATTTAACTGTGGAAATTGTCAGCCCATTGCAGCCTCTGTTTTGTTGTCTCAGATGACCTGCCACATTACATTGAAGGTCAATGGGTTTCAGCACTTCTTTGACCTCTGGAGACCTCTTCCCTGTCCGTCTATTCTCACTGATGACACTAGCTCCCTCAAGTGTTGATGGCACCGTTTTCCCCTTTCTACCAAACAACACACTCCTTTCCTCAATACGTTTGCTACTGAATATCATTCTGAGGCGATTCAGTACCTGATCTACTTTCCGGTTGCTTCTGTAACCAGTGGGCTCTTTTTCAGTCCTATCAGAGACAAGAGTTGCGTCCTGAGCAGGCAAACCCAAGCTATTCTTTCTAATCTGAGATGCAAACAGATCCTTATTTGAAGTCTGACATTTAAATTCACTGATATTATGTGTTTCACTATCAATAATCTCTGAACCAGTGACTTTTATTTTTTCCCCTATCATCAACTGTTTTGTGTCTGCTGGGGCACTGTGTGTACCACCATAGGCTCTGGTGAGATCAGTCATATGATCTGGTGAAACTGGGGGGCTGTGAAGATGTGACTGAAGGCCGTGGGAGGCCCTGGAGCTGAGGCTGGAGAGAGAATGAGTCTTAACTGCCAGACTGGGACCTGTGTCATATACACCTGAATAATATGCATGGTGCTTGAACATTCTTTGGTTATTAGATTGAACGGAGGCATTCGTCTGCAGAATCCTCTGTTGGCTGATGGCTTTTGATAAACCAACCTGGGCTGCTAAGTTATGCTGCTTCGCCAACATGTTGATTCTCTCAGAAGATGACATCCATCTTGTGTTGCTGGGTGGTGAGTAGGGGGAGTGATTGTCACCAGCAGTATCCATAGACACAGCCTTGGTTAAATGTCTATCAAGTGACTTGGACCTGTTAAGGTATTTTGGGCTCTCAGTTGCTGTATCTAAAGTGTTCTTAGACACGGGGAGAGAGTTAAATATCAAAGATGAGCTTAATCTGGTCCTATATCCAAGAGGGTAATGAGACAGTGTAGTATGAGGCAGGATTCTGTTGAGGCTCTGGGGTGGGAAACATTGTAGGTCAGAGGCAGGGAACAAGGTGAGATGACTTCTTGAAATGTGCTCTCTCAAGGTGACTGAACTCTCTCGGTGGTCAGAGGAGGAGGGGAGGCCAGAGGGGAGGTTGGAGGGGAGATCGGAGGAGACGTTGGAAGCGAGGACGGAGGCGAAGTTGGAGGAGATGCCGGAGGCTTCAGCCTGGGTCTCTACATAGTGGGAGGTGGGCAGTGTGGTGGAGCTGCTTGGTCTTAGCAAGGAGAACGTTCCTGGTGACTCCACACTCCATGGCCTGATCAAGGACAAATGGCGAGCTGGTGTTACGGCCCGACCAGAGGCCTTCTGAAGTTGGCTCCTCTTCAAGTTAGAAGACTGAAGTTTTGGTGGTTGATGTGGGCTGTGAAAGGGAATGTTCGTAACCTCAGGGGAAAGACTCTCCACAGTGGCAGTCCTGGGCAGGGACTGCTCTTGAGGTGCAAGGAAGGGGGAGGAAATGTCAGAGTGGTGGGGGCGGATGGGGCAGCTACATATGTTCCGATTTGGGCTAAAGGGAATAGACGTTTTCAATTCAGCTGATGGTTGGATGTGTTCTCCTTTCCGAGGTTTAGATGTAGGATCCTCATGCTTCACTGGTGGGTGGCTGATTGACTGTGGTGCTAACGCTGGTCCAGTCACTCCAGAACTTTCTTGGTCCTCTCTCTGATTCTGACCTATGGCTGGCCAATGAAGAGAACAAGATTGGTACATTGACCTTTGACATGTTGGTTCATATTTTTATTAACCATTTATTTGCTAGGAAACCAGCCTCTTTGAGACACAATCTAATTTCTTTACTAAGTATTTGTAAACATTGAGTGTACAAAATATCAAGAACACCCCCCTCAATTTGTCAGGCATGGACTCTACAAGGTGTCGAAAGCGTTCCACAGGGATGCTGGCCCATGTTGGGATGCTGGCCCACTCCAATGCTTCCCACAGTTGTGTCAAGTTGTCTGGATGTCCTTTGGGTGGTGGACCATTATTGATACACACAGGAAACTGTTGAGCATGAAAAACCCAGCAGCATTGCAGTTCTTGACACAAACTGGTGCGCCTGGCATTTAATACCATACCCCGTTCAAAGGCACATAAATGTTTTTTTACCCTCTGAATGGCACACATACACAATCCATGTCTCAATTGTCTCAAGCCTTACAAATCTTTTAACCTGTCGCCTCCCCTTCATCTACACTGATTGAAGTGGATTTAACAAGTGACATCAATAAGGGATCATAGCTTTCACCTGGTTTCACCTGGTCAGTCAATGTCATGGAAAGAGCAGGTGTTCTTAATGTTTTCTACACTTAGCGCATATCAAATCAAGGATAACAGAAGTAACCACATCTAAACATATATGGCTCCATTTGTGTGTACATGGGTTACAGAATGCTCAAGTGAACTGTTTAAGTGTCTGTTTCACTCCCCGTCCAAACTAGGAGCCATCATAGCTGCAATCATAACACACAGTTTACTATCTGTCCTTTAGTAAATAACCAGAGGAGGACTGGAGCCATTACACACCTGTGGAGCTCTCCTGCTTTCCCCCTGTTTCCAGTAGATCTGTTCTCCTCTTCCCTGTTTCACCCACAGGGAAGGCAGCAGGTCCAATCACCTGTAAATGAGAGAGAGAGAGAGAAAGAGTTTAAGTATGCAAATCATGTCTATTTTTAGACATCACATGCTGTGCTTGGCACCAACATACAATAGAGGGATTTGAATCAATATTTCCATTTAACCTTTGATCCATGAGTTCATCAAAAGCTATGGGCCAATCTCATAATAACTCAACAATACGTGCAACTCCCAATTAATCAAAATGTTGGTTAATCAAATAAATGTGGTTGTGAACGCAAACATGCTATCCAGCTAACTTACATGACAGAGAGATATAGGAGAATAGGTTAGAATATGTTCTCAAGAACTGCCACAAGCCGCTGAGTTTACCCAAGCATGTGTCATAGGCATGCAAACCTGCTGAGGGTACACCCAAGCTGTTGAAAAGGCTCCCTGAAGGGGGTGTGTGAAATACGACAACTTTGATGCAGTGCGGAAGCAATACTTTACAAGGAGATTATAGGCCCAAAGGTGAGGGGAACACCCAGGCACTGGTTACTACACACCTACTGAGGGCCATTATGCACTAGTCTGTACCTTATTAGACTCCACTGAGTGATCCTCAGTGGGCTCCTCCTCTGCAGGACTCTCTGTGAGCTCCTTCTCTCTGTGTGCCGCCTCTGTGTGTGCCTCCTCTGTGTGCACCTCTTTAGTAAGCTCCTCCTCTGTGTGCACCTCCTTGGTGAGCTCCTCCTCTGTGTCCACCTCCTTGGTGAGCTCCTCCTCTGTGTGCACCTCCTCGGTGAGCTCCTCCTCTGTGTGCACCTCCTTGTTAGGCTCCTCTGCAAGCTCACCTATTTGCTCCTCCACATGCTTTGCCTCAGTACTCTTGCCTTCGCAGCTTTGTTCTCCAGAAGAGGAGACGTTGCTAACCCTAGGGGATGGGGATAAGCCTGCATTAGAATATCCCTTTACCCTAATTTCATCCTCTGAAGGCTATTGTCACAGTAATCTGCATGTTTCCACCATGTTTGTAAGTGTACCAGCTACTTATTTGTTACAAAGGCTCACCCATTGTTATGGCTGTTGTTTTTCCCTCCCGGGTCTCTGCTGCCCCTCAGAGGGACCCTGAGGCTGAACATGGAGCTGAGACGGGCTCGCAAAGTTGTATGTCTTCCGCTACCGTCATCCTTCCCTTTTATTGGTTTACTTCTCACAGTTTGCTGCTCTGTAGAATGACAACGTGTTGAAATATCACTCAGGACAAGCAGCAGTGGGTTACTAACTATTATAGCCAAAGATAAAGAGTAGGACTGTATGGGCTGACTGACTAACCTGACCCGGCAAACCTCATGAGTAGCAGCAATATCTACAGTTAGGTCACCAGTAGTGACCTAGTCATGCTCTCATTGGAGGAGTAGCAGATCAGATTCCATCTCTTACATCTTATTAGTCATCACTTGTCCTAAGGGCAATTTCAGGCCATTTCTGGGTCAATGGCTCACCTTGTATTTGGCATTTTAGTCCTTTAGGAGATGCTCTTATCCAGAGCGACTTACAGTTGGCGCATTCATCTAAAGATAGCTAGGTGAGACAACCACATATCACAGTCGTAGTTTGTCCAACTCATTAAAGTAGTTATTAGCAAAGTCAGCGCTAGTAATTCAAGTGCAGATTAGTTTTTTATTTATTTTTTTGTGGGATTTATTTAAGATATATTTATTTGAAGAGTTACAGTTCATGCTAACAGTTACATGTAATACACTACCGGTCAAACGTTTTAGAACACCTACTCATTCAAGGGTTTTTCTTTATTTGTACAATTTTCTACATTGTAGAATAATAGTGAAGACATCAAAACTATGAAATAACACATATGGAATCATGTAGTAACCAAAAAAGTGTAAAGAAAAATCAAAATACATTTTATACTTGAGATTCTTCAAATGGCCACCCTTTGCCTTGATGAAAGCTTTACACACTCTTGGCATTCTCTCAGCCAGCTTCACCTGGAATGCTTTTCAAACAGTCTTGAAGGAGTTCCCACATATGCTGAGCACTTGTTGGCTGCTTTTCCTTTACTCTGTGATCCGATTAATCCCAAACCAGGTCGGGGGTTTGCGGAGGCCAGCTCATCTGAAGCAGCACTCCCTTACTTTCCTTCTTGGTAAAATAGCCCTTACACAGTCTGGAGGTGTGTTGGGTCATTGTCCTGTTGAAAAACAAATGATAGTCCCACTAAGCCCAAAACCAGATGGAATGGCGCATCGCTGCAGAATGCTGTGGTAGCCATGCTGGTTAAGTGTGCATTGAATTCTAAATAAATCACAGACAGTGTCACCAGCAAAGCACCCCCACACCATAGCACCTCCTCCTCCATGTTTCAAGTGGGAGATACACATGAGGAGATCATCCTTTCACCCACACCACGTCTCACAAAGACACAACGATTAGAACCAAAAATCTAAAATTTGGACTCCAGACCAAAGGACAAATTTACACTGGTCTAATGTCAATTGCTTGTGTTTCTTGGCCCAAGCAAGTCTTTTCTTATTATTGGTGTCCTTTAGTAGTGGTTTCTTTGCAGCAATTTGACCACGAAGGCCTGATTCACACAGTCTCCTCTGAACAGTTGATGTATGGTCGTTTACCAAATAGGGTTATCTTCTGAATATCAAACCCATCAAGAAGGAAAGAAATTCCACCAATTAAGTTTTAAGAACCTGTTAATTGAAATGTATTCCAGGTGACTACCTCATGAAGCTGGTTGAGAGAATGCCAAGAGTGTGCAAAGCTATCATCAAGGCAAAGGGTGGCTATTTGAAGAATCTCAAACATAAAATATATTTTGATATGTTTCATACTTTTTTGGTTACTACATGATTCCATATGTGTTATTTCATAGTTTTGATGTCTTCACTTTTATTCTACAATGTAGAAAATAGTAAAAATAAAGAAAAACCCTTGAATGAGTAGGTGTTCTAAAACGTTTGACCGGTAGTGTACATAATAGTGATTATTCTCCCTAACACACGTCCTAGCCAGTCATAGACAGAGCAAGTTAACAATTAACCATAAGTACATATTTACAGATAATTACAGTATATGGAGAGTCATGTTATGAGACATCTGTTAAGTTATGAGGACACTTTTAACCCTGTAGAACCAGAGCAGTTCCTGGCATAAGGGCCAGGAGCTTCATAGTTAGTAATGCAACATATGAAACACAGTGAGCACATTTACATGCACACAAATCATTTGATATGAAACTGATTATGGCAGTAGGCCAGTTAAAGCATTAGTCATGTAAACAATGTTTATTTTGATTGCAATTTTCTGCATTTATCAAAGTCCCATCAGGTAGCCTGGGGGGTGTGCAGAAATGCAATTTCAGAATGTGGGGGGGGATATACCCATATATCAAATAATCAAACACATGGTTTCCATTGAATTTGCACCGTTCCAGTATTATTATGAACCGTTTTCCCTTCAGCAGCCTCCACTGGTGTAGACAGTGTATCTGGTGGTCTGCCCTCACCTATGTTAGTGCTGTGTGGTGCCTGGGATGGGTGGACACTGCTCTTGTTAGTCTGCTGGTTTCTCAGGTTCTTCGGCCATCCTAACACAGACTTTCTGTCCCCCTGCTGCTCAAGCAGACGTCTGGTGACCACACAGGTATAAATGATTAGTCAGACGTAAAGTATGTAGCTACACACACACACACAGAGAGAAAAGCAGACAGAAACCCACGATTCAATCCAACTTAAAAAAATCAAATGCTGTCCTTTTACACTAAAGTATACGATCTCTCACTTACCCAATCCTCTCCTTTTCAATCTCCTTTAGACGCTTGTCTCTCTCTAGAACTTCAACAACAGCATGTGCCTCTTCATTGCTTAGGAAACCTAGATCCAAGTTCAAATTATACACTGTCATAGTTCCTAACTTGGCAGCAATCACTAACTGATTCCACTACAGATTGGGTGATAAAGGAAATGGAAAGTAAGTTGAAAGATAACTGAAAATCAGACATTTAGATAACCAAACCACTGATGTTCTACAGTCTGCGTCTTCCCCATTGCAGAGTACTCAGTGTTTTAGTCTGTCCCTCCCTTCATGCTCGAAGAACAAACATAACTCTATGCAGGTGGATCCACGTCGCTGGTCAGCTGAGAAGAGAGCAGGTTACACCCTCTCACTGCCAGCACTCTATTTGTCTCCTGGGCAGTTTGCTGATGTTATCTACAATCTGCTAGATCCTTGGGCGTGTCGTCTAGCCGTGGTGAGAAGCATAGGACACATAATCCCTGTATTTTGCACCTGGCGTGCAACGCACTCCTCTATCAGAACAGTCACAACATACACTGAGAATACAAAACATTCAGAATGGCTCTTCCCATGACATAGACTGAACAGGTGAATTCAGCTGAAAGCTATGATCCCTTATTGATGTCTCTTGTTAAATCCACTTCAGTCGGTGTAGATGAAAGAGGTTAAAGACGGATTTTTAAGCCTTGAGACATGGATTGTGTATGTGTGCCATTCAGAGGGTGAATGGGAAAGACAAAAGATTTAAGTGGCTATGAACGGGGTATGGTAGTAGGTGCCAGGCAGATTTGTGTCAAGAACTGCAATGCTGCTGGGTGTTTCATGCTCAACAGTTTCCCGTGTGTATCAAGAATGGTCCACCGCACAAAGGACATCCAGATAACGGCAGGGTAGCCTAGTGGTTAAGAGCATTGGACTAGTAACCGGAAGGTTGCAAGTTCAAAGCCCCGAGCTGACAAGGTACAAATCTGTCGTTCTGCCCTGAACAGGCAGTTAACCCACTGTTCCTAGGCCGTCATTGAAAATAAGAATTTGTTCTTAACTGACTTGCCTAGTTAAATAAAGGTAAAAATAAATATAAATAACTTGACACAACTGTGGGAAGCATTGGAGTCAACATGGGCCAGCATCCCTGTGGAACACTTTCAACACCTTGTAGAGTCAACATGGGCCAGCATCCCTGTGGAATACTTTCAACACCTTGTAGAGTCAACATGGGCCAGCATCCCTGTGGAACGCATTCAACACCTTGTAGAGTCAACATGGGCCAGCATCCCTGTGGAATACTTTCAACACCTTGTAGAGTCAACATGGGCCAGCATCCCTGTGGAATACTTTCAACACCTTGTAGAGTCAACATGGGCCAGCATCCCTGTGGAACGCTTTCAACACCTTGTAGAGTCAACATGGGCCAGCATCCCTGTGGAACACTTTCGACACCTTGTAGAGTCAACATGGGCCAGCATCCCTGTGGAACACTTTCGACACCTTGTAGAGTCCAAGCCCCAACGAACTGAGGCTGTTCTGAGGACAAAAGTGTGTGTGCAACTCAATATTAGGTGTTCATAATGTTTGATACACTCAGTGTATACAGTACATGAGCATTCTAACTATTCAGCCCCAACTTTTACCATTCAATGACTTGAAAAGGAATAGGAAATATGTAAACATTTATTGACAGTAAGAAGGTTTGTCTCTAGTGTTAAGATCAAATGCATACAATATCACTGTAATTCACAAGGCATTGTGGTGTGAAAAAAAACATAATCTCCAAAGCATAATACGCAAGATACTGCCATCTTGTGTCATAATTTCACAACATTTAATTTCTTCTTCAGGACCAGCCATGGGAAGTCTCATTTGTGTTGTAGGTACAACAACTGATTTTTATAAGTATAAGATAGCATAGAAATGCAAACAATTATTTGTACATATTTTGAATATCCCTGTAAATCTGTGTTACACCATTGTACTTATTCAAACGCATTGATTGATTTAGTAACCAAGACTGCATATGATCCTAATTCAGGACTGAATATTCTGTTTCCCTGGAGCCTGTAATCCCAGTGTCCCCAGTGTCAGGAGAGCCGTCTGGTCTGGACGACCCAGTCAGTGAACTGGGAGACCAGGGCGTACACACCAGGGTGCTGGGGGCGGCCACACCCCACACCAAAAGAAATCACGCCAACCTGCACCCAGTGGCCATCCTCCTCACACATGAGAGGACCTCCAGAGTCCCCCTAAAACAAAAGGAAGACACAGTCAGTGGACATAATTCTCGCACACTGTACATGGATACTACTAACTGTGGATGGTATTGTGTACAGCTGGCATTGTACTGTACAATACACAAATACCCAAACTTTACTATCCAGTGCTGCCTTGGAGGCAGTATACCATCTTTTGCTGCACTGGGACAGTATACTATCTGAATGTTTTCCTGGTGCAGTTCTTTCACAGACATGTAGCGTGTTCTGCCCACAGAGGGTTATGACCATTGAAATCCATATACCTGGCAGGAGTCCACTCCCCCCTCAGAGTAGCCGGCACACACCATCCTTGCTGTAATGTTGTACTCAGGTAGCAGCTTCTGACACTCAGAGCGGCTCACCAGGGGCAGCACTGCCTGCTGCAGCACATTAGCTGATGTGCCTGGACGGAATATCAACATTTACAGGCACATACATCAATTATAATGATCCATTTCAATTGTATAGCGCTTTTCATCAACCACATCCTCAGATTAACCTGTTAATGACATCGTGAACTAACTCAGGAGGCTGAAGAAATTTGGCTTGACACCTAAAACCCTCACAAACTTTTACAATTGAGAGCATCCTGTCGGGCTGTATCACCACCTGGTACGGCAACTGCACCACCCGCGACCGCAGGGCTCTCCAGAGGGTGGTTCGGTCTGCCCAACGCATCATCAGGGGCAAACTACCTGCCCTCCAAGGACAGCTACAGCACCCGATGTCACAGGAAGGCCAAAAAGATCATCAAGGACAACAACCACCCGAGCAACTGCCTGTTCATCCCGCTATCATCCAGAAGGCGAGGTCAGTACAGGTGCATCAAAGCTGGGACCAAGAGGCTGAAAAACAGCTTCTATCGCAAGGCCATCATACTGTTAAATAGCCATCCCTAGCATATTAAAGGCTGCTGTCCTATACATTGACTTGAGATCACTGGCCACTTTAATAATTGGAACACTAGTCACTTTAATAATAATGTTCACATATTTTCCATTACATCTCATATGTATATACTGTGTTCTGTCCTATTCTACTGTATCTTACTCTATGCCGCTCTGACATTGCTCGTACAAATATTTATATATTCTTAATTCCATTCCTTTACTTTAGATTGAGTGTATTTTTACACATTACTTGTTAGATATTACTGCACTGTTGGAGCGGGAAACACAAGCATTTCGCTACACCCGCAATAACATCTGCTAAACACGTGTATGTGACAAATCAAATTTGATTTGATTTGATTGAGTGACACCAAAGTCCTAACCTTGCTCTACTTCTGCTCCCCAGCCTGTAATGAAACACTTCATCCCAGCCTCAAACTGCTGGCCACTTCCTGGCAGACAGATGGGTTGAATGTTATCTGTAAAAGAAGGACCTGTGTCAATATGATATCCTGTTTGTGTGGATCTGTGTGAAGATTAAATCATGTGTGTGTGGATCTGTGTGTATATTAAATCCTGTGTGTGTGGATCTGTGTGAATATGTGAGGTACATCTACTTAATAATCTACTTAATAATCCACTTTATATGAACACAACATGACATGGCCCCTTGTGCTCAGTGCCAATCTGACATAAGGCCAAACTCTCAGGCTATGTAGAGCAGAGGGGTGTTTGATTGCACACCTGTGAAGTTGACATTTGTTTGAAGGTGCATCATTGCGATGTCAGCATCCTTGGTCCTTCTGTTGTAGTGTTTGTTCATGATGATGTGGTCAACCTTTCGGGTCTGTGATGGGAGGACATCTACACTGTCCTGGGAGTGAAGGCCCAAAACTGCCTCCCAGTTGGAAAGGTGAATATTTTTCCTGCAGGATAAAAAGACAGCCGTCAACGTAGACATGGGCTGTGAAACTCCAAACGTATGGACCAGAAAAACAATGGCAGAGCTACTCTGTACTCAAATAGGTCAAACTCAGTTGAGGGTAAATGCACAGAAACATGTGACATGTTGTGTGCAGAGAAAGGTGAGGCTCAGGTGTATACACAGTGTATATTTACAGTGCACACAAAGTAAAGGTGAATACGGGAGCATAAACAAACAGTATAAATGCAGAGGAGGATTCCTCACCCATAAACGCAGTGTGCAGCGGTGACCAACCACTCGTTGTCAATCAGAGTAGCTCCACACACATGGCGGCCCCTAAAGTACAGCGACACCATCCATGGCCACGCCCCCTTACGAGAGTCTGTCCCTCCCACCACTCTGACAGTTCGACTCTCCTCCGACTCCTCCTCTCCTTTCTCCTCCCTCCTTCGTTCAGTGGACCCACTTCGATCCATCTTCTGGGAGACCATACGGACGCCACACGCTAAAATGCACAGTATAGTGTTTTTGAGTGTATTTTGTTCAGTTGTCAATACGTGTCAATGTCTATATGTGAATGAGGACTTACAGTATGTATCATGTTACTATGTTGATGCTTTACGCTTTTCATACTCACGTTGGTTGTCACATTCCAAAGATATAACCTTTTCACCCGTACATTTTTCACTATGGGAAATAGAAGCAAACAAGTTGGATGCTTGTATGACTGTTGAATCAAAGTTGAATTATTAGAGGCAGGTAGCCTAGCGGTTAAGAGGGTTGGGTCAGTAACCGAAAGGTTGGATTTCCTCAATTCCCGAGCCGACTACGTGAAAAATCGGTCGATGTGCCCTTGAGCAAGGCACTTAATTGCTCCTGTAAGTAGCTCTGAGCGTCTGCTAAATTACCTATTTGAAAAAAATGTAAATTAAAGCTGAGTGTTGAATGTAGTGTACCTGGGGGTCAGGTCCAGGGTACCGTTGGCTGCTACACTCACGGTGGTGAAGGGAGAGTCTTTCTCTGTGGACGGTATGAGGAGGGCACTTCCTGATCTAGAGTACATGTTAACACAGTGACTGACTCCCTGTCCTTCACTCTGTCAAACATACAAAGAAGGACTGTTTCTCTCTCACACACACACACACACACACACACACACACACACACACACACACACACACACACACACACACACACACACACACACACACACACACACACACACAGCAGAGGTCTCACCTGTAGCCCAGGTAACGACACATGAAGTGGGAGAGCTGAGAGTTCCAGTGTTGACCACAGGTTGTGTACCGGGTGGTCTGGACCTGAAGCTGCAGATGTCTGACACTCGTACTGTCCACTGATACCTGATGCACTAAAACGCATAGAATCATGGAGAACCACTTTACCAGTCTTTTGGCCCATGTGACTTTTACTGGCATGAATTGCTGTATGAGTGTGAACAGGGTCACAGCTTCATTTGTTTTACTCACCACAGTCAGCTTCGTCTGAGGAGTCAGCGCAGTCTGGTTGGCCGTTACACACACTGACATTGGAGATACATTCTCCAGACTGACACCGATATTGCCCAGTGACACAAGGCTCTGGAATTTGAAATGACAAAGGCAGTTTGGTTACTTGGCTATTGAAGAACAAAGAGTACATCCGGTAAGGTTCATTCAGAACTACTAATTTTGGACTTTAGAATGTTGAATTGGTTACTTAATATAAAATCTTACTTGGCATGCCCAGTGCTAATCCAGATGTGAAGTTGGCACGGAACCCTCTGCCGTACCCTGTACTGTCCGTAAAGAATAACACTGTGATCTGATTGGCTGTGGAGATCACATCTGGAAAGGTAGCATCAGTACCAGTGAAGACACCTGACAAAAAAACACTCATCAATTCACCACAGTAAACCTCATCTGCATATTCAATAACAACTAACAGTGTCATGGTAACATGACAGAGGCTCGTGTAGGAAGGACGTCACAGTAAGAGGAGGGTCAGAGACTCACCCAGCAGTTCAGACTGTGGCCCCGCCCCATCCCGCACCTCCACCATGTCATAGGTCGACTCAACGTCAAAATCCAGGAAGTGAAGCAGGATGTTCCATCCTTCCCTGGCATGAAGAGTCCACAAACCTTTCCCAGGATAAACAGATGTATGAACACCACATTTCAACCAATTAGAATTTTTTTTTCAACAAAAAACAAAGTTCGTACAAGAAGCCTTGTTTCCATAGGAGTGTGGGTAGTTGGGGGAGCTGAATGTAGAGTTGGGTTCCCAGAGGTCAAAAGGTCCTCCACAGTCAGCTGAGAAAGAGGAAGGAATACACGCTTTAGATGCTACCATGGAAACCAAGGACACATGACATTAACGGACACAGAACAGTGATTGTCAGGTGAGAGAGGGCGAGTTGGTGACTCAGTGGTAGTGGATGAGTGTGCTGGTTAACGTTGATGGGGTGTTTCTGTTCGGAATGGACGGCCTGTGTCAAAGTGTTCCATGCGAAGACCATGTGGTTAACAGTAACATACGAGGTATTGGAGGTGGTGTTGTAGGGGTGGGAACCATTGTTGGGTCTGGTGGGTCCGCCCCACAGGGACCATTTGTCAGACTAATGTCATCCAGGGCGATGTCATTCTTCATACCCCCCTTCTTCTGAGCCTCAAAAACCACCTGGAGAAGAACATCGCAGCGAAGAGACAGATCCTTATAGAAAGACAGAAAGACATGCACAGCCAAGTATAACAACGTGGCAATTACACAATGTGGGATTCAGAGCGCTCTGACCGTCGCATCAGCTGTGCTGTTCAGGGTGACCTGGCCAAAGTTCCAGTTATCTCCATAGTTCCCCTCCTTCTGGAAGACCACAATGACTGAAGCTTCTCTGACCAAAGAAGTTGACCGTCTCTCTACCAACACCCTCAGCCGATGCACATTCTCTCCATACATGTGGTACCTGGAGCAACAAGTAGCATAAATACACATCTGGTGAGAGGCTATGTGTTTAGAGATGGATATCCACAGACAGTACATGAATAGAGGGAGAGAGGGTCACTTACCAGAACTTCAGACACATTGGTTCTTTTGAATGAGCTAATCGGAGGCTGCGGATCTTGAAGTTCTTCTCCCACTGGCCAGGGCTTCCCGGTGTGACAATGTAGTAGCCTGTTTCGTCAGAACACAATAACAGTCACAGAACAGAAACAGACTGCAGCATTGCGACTTCGACATGAAATCATAAAGTCTCAGCTAAGTAAAGTAATGTCTTGTCACATAATGACACACCTGATTGGTTACCAAATGTATGGTCAAAGTTTGGGCCTGTGAAAGGGGGGAATGTTGGGGTATTGGTGCGTATCCAGTCCCCTTCATCCTCAGGCTCCTGCCTCCAGAAACACAGGCCCTCCTCAAAGGAGCAGCTCAGCCTCTCCTCATCTGAGAGGACAGAGAGGAACACTGTCACGGCCATTTCACAGAGACCCAAATCATATTGCAATCTTCCTTCTAGTTTGTTCTGATAACTTCAAAGGAAATCTTTTAGGCAGGGTTTCCCAAACTCGGTCCTCTGGACCCCAAGGGACTACACAGCTGATTCAAATAATAAACTAATCATCAAGCTTTGATCATTTGAATCAGCTGTGTAGTGTTAGTGCAAGAACCAAAACGTGCACCCCTTAGGGTCCCGAGGACCGAGTTTGGGATACGCTGCTTTAAGTTTACTAGAGAGGTTGCTGATGTCTTCTGCTGAGTAGGTGGCGTTAAATCCTTGGAAATTGTTGTAATCGTCAGACGAGAACTCAACAGTGGCCTTGTCAGACAGCAGCCACACAGTGCCTGGGGAACGGCCTGACAGCAGGTCTGAAACACAGACATAGTGGGTGGTAGGTGGGCTATTACTGTAGTTTATATAGATATTTTGCTGAATAGAAATTAGTACATATTTGCTCAGGAGTGTTATATACTTACATGTCAGATTTTTCCCCTGTCCTGTGCCCTCATACAGACTGAGAGTATCAATCTCTTCTTCTGTGTCGAATGAGTGGAAATTCATCTTTATGGCCAGTCCTTTCTGAACTCTAAAAATAACAAATATACAGTACCATTCAAAAGTTTGGACACACCTACTCATTCAAGGGATTTTTCTTTATTTTTACTATTTGCTACATTGTAGAATAATAGTGAAGACATCAAAACTATGAAATAACATGTAGTAACCCCACACCATCACACCTCCTCCTCCATGCTTTACAGTGATGATCATCCGTTCAGCTACTCTGCATCTAGTCGGTTAACAGTGGGTTAACTGCCTGTTCAGGGCAGAACGACAGATTTGTACCTTGTCAGCTCGGGGATTTGAACTTGCAACCTTCCGGTTACTAGTCCAATGCTCTAACCACTAGGCTACCCTGCCACCCATGGAAAAAACAAGAAGGCAAAAGGGTGGCTACTTTGAAGAATCTCAAATATAAAATATATATGTAACAACTTTTTGGGTTACGACATGATTCCATACGTGTTATTTCATAGTTTTGATGTCTTCACTATTATTCTACAATGTAGAAAATAGCAAAAATAAAGAAAAACCGTAGAATGAGTAGGTGTGTCCAAACTTTTGACTGGTACTGTGTATATATATATATATATATTTAAATTAAGGTAGCACAAAAAGTAGAGAGGTAGCACTGGTATGTCAGGTAAAAGTATATGAAAGTGAGTAGTGTGTAGTTAGTGTGAGAAGCAGGACTACCGTATGACCCAGCGGCAAATCATGCCATTGTTGTAGGGGAGAGGGAAGTTTTCAGAATGGAAGGAGCCCGTAGGACCAAGAAGAAGGAATTGGCCATCGCACTTTGTTGCTATGAAAATATGAGAGATATCCACACAGTTCAAGTCTGTTATGCTACCAATGCACTCATGACCACATTACCAGACCCCACATTATGAGTTGACATGGCATTCTTGTTACTCTGTACCATCTATACAGTCAAGAACAATGTTTCTCCACTTCGTTATTAATCGTCCACCAGCCGGATCTCACCTAGAGGGTTCAAAATGGAACCCCAAAAAGGGTTCTACCTGGAACCAAAAAGGGTTATCCTATGGGGACAGCCGAAGAACCCTTTTGGAATTATTTTTCTCTAAGAGTGTAGGGACGAGGTTACGAGGCCTCCATAATCATCAAAGACTGAGTCTCAAACACTCACCACAGAGAGTATGGTTTTCATCTGAGCCATCAGGACAATTGTCTACTCCATCACAAAACTGCATGGTGGCCACACATGTAGTGCCGTCCCCACAGGCCATATGATAAGGTGGGCATTTCCCTGTGGACATGAATCATCATTCGCCATCATCAATGAAATGTACAAACATTTTTTTAAATGGTACTGGTACAGTACGACTAATCTACTGTAAGTGTTTCCTATCGATTCCGTTCTCACCTGAAGAAGATGTAGTGGAAAGATGAGGTGTAGTGGTCAATTTGGTTGAAGAGGTCGGCTGGTATGTAGTTAGGTCCTCTTTCACTAAACAGAAACATCATATAGGTTCAAATTCTCAAAGCTGCATTTCAGACAAGTCTTCTGGATGAGTAACGTGGTAATAGATCTAGATCCCATTTTCTTCCCAATACTATGATCATGTATCGGTATGTATAAGGTGTGTTTTACACCTACAGTACATACGGAAAGTATTCTGACAATAGCATCCAGGTCACAGGTATACAGTAAATCTGAAAAGTATTTAGACCCCTTTATTTTTTCCCACATTTTGTTACTTTACAGCCTTATTCTAAAATGGATCAAATAAATCATTTCCCACATCATTCTACACACAATACCCCATAATGACAAAGTGAAAACAGGTTTTTAGAAATGTTCGCAAATGTATTAAAACTAGAAGACAGAAATACCTACATTTACATAAGTATTCAGACCCTTTGCTATGAGACTTGAAAAATTGAGCTCAGATGCATCCTGTTTCCATTGATCATCCTTGAGATGATTTGAGGCCACCTGTGGTTAATTCAATTGATTGGGCATGACTTAGAAAGTCTATATAAGGTCCCACTGTTGACAGTGAATGTCCGAGCAAAAGCCAAGCCATGAGGTCGAAGGACTTGTCCATAGAGCTCCGAGACAGGATTGTGTCGAGGCACAGATCTGGGGAAAGGGACCAAATAAATTATGCAGCATTGAAGGTCCCCAAGGACACGGTGGCCTCCATAACTCTTAAATGGAAGAAGTTTGGAACCACCAAGACTCTTCATAGATCTGGCCTCCCGGCCAAACTGAGCAATCGAGGGAGAAGGGCCTGGTCAGGGAGTTGACCAAGAACCCGATGGTCACTTTGACAGAGCTCTAGAGTTCCTCTGTGGAGATGGGAGAACCTTCCAGAAGGACAACCTTCTCCGCAGCACTCCACCAATCAGGCCTTTATGGTAGAGTAGCCAGACGGAATCCACTCCTCAGTAAAAGGTATATGACAGCCCACTTGGTGTTTGCCAAAAGGCACCTAAAGACTCTCAGACCATTAGACACAATATTCTCTGGTTTGATGAAACCAAGTGTCACGCCCTGGCCATAGAGAGGCTTTTATTCTCTATTTTGGTTAGGCCAGGGTGTGACTAGGGTGGGCATTCTATGTTCATTTTCTATGTTTTGTATTTCTTTTTTGTTTGGCCTGTGTGATTCTCAATCAGGGGCAGTCTATCGTTGTCTCTGATTGAGAACCATACTTAGGTAGCTTTTTCCTACTGGGTTTTTGTGGGTAGTTGTTTTCTGTTTTTGTGTCTACACCAGACAGAACTGTTTTGGTTATTCCCTTTGTTATTTTTGTATTTAGTGTTCCGTGTCATAAAATAACATGAACACGTACCACGCTGCGCTTTGGTCCTCACCTTCTTCCACCAAAAGCCGTTACACCAAGATTGAACTCTTTGGCCAGAATGCCAAGCGTCACGTCTGGAGGAAATCTGGCACCATCCCTACGGTGAAGCATGGTGGTGGAAGAATCATGCTGTGGGGATGTTAATCAGCGGCAGGCAATGGAGGACTAGCCAGGATCAAGGGAAAGATCAACGGTGCAAAGTACAGAGAGATCCTTCATGAAGAACTGCTCCAGAGCGCTGAGGACCTCAAATTTGGGTGAAAGTTCACCTTCCAACAGGAAAACGACCCTAAGCACACAACCAAGACAATGCAGGAGTGGCTTCGGGACAAGTCTCTAAATGTCCTTGAGTGGCCCAGCCAGAGCTTGGACTTGAACCCGATCGAACATCACTGGAGAGACCTGAAAATAGCTGTGCAGTGAAACTCCCCATCCAACCTGACAAAGCTTGAGAGGATCTGCAGACAATGGAAGAAACTCCCCAAATACAAGTGTGCCAAGCTTGTAGCGTCTACCCAAGATGACTCGAGGCTGTAATTGCTGCCCAAGGTGCTTCAACAAAGTACTGAGTAAAGTGTGTGAATACTTATGTAAATGTGATATTTCAGTTGTTTTTAATACATTTGCAATAAACTATTGTGGAAGGACCACCAGAGGGCAGGCTGGGCTCATGGATAGTAGCCCAACAAGGCATGGGAGACAAGGTAACCAGAGGCAATTAAGCACAGCTGACGGTACTAATGACATACTCTCCTTCCCCTATAAGAGAGAGAATGGAACCAGCAGAGAAGGGGGGGAAACTATCTCTGGAAGATGGCCACCGAGAGAGAGGAGCTATACATGAAGAACCACTAAGACGGTGACAATCCCGTGACTTTTTGTTGTAGTTTAAAGATAATCCTATTGTGTTCCTGTTTCATCTGGAGAAGAAGATGTATGTTTTTTTCCTTAGAAGATTTTCATTGATTATGTTGGAGTGTTTGTGTTGACCAAATGCCCTCAATAGAGAACTGTGTTCAATCAAGAAAACCTACTCCTGACTCGTTTATTCCACCTTCCCGCTTTAGAGTGACACCCAATTACTTGGTCCGCTCACATTGGTGGAGAATGCGGGTATTAGGTGGACGAGTGACACAAGGATAAGTGAGTAAATCAAGATTCTTCCAGTAGACCCGGAGGAACCATTCAAGAACGATGGATAACGCCCTACTACAACAGTTGATCACGGCACAGCAGACAACCATAGAACTCCTGCAACAACAGCTGAGCCGACGAGAAGAACCTAGAGTTAAGCCAAGAGCGGCTGCTCACGCCATCTTACCTCGTCTCTCCAAGGAGGATGATATTGAGGCCTTCCTCATGACCTTCGAAAGGACGGCCACCTTGGAAGAGTGGTCGCCCACAGAATGGGCGAGCAAATTAGCCCCTCTTTTGACCGGGGTGGCTCAGGAAGCCTATTTTGACCTGGATTCCCGCGAAGCTGAGGACTATGGGCGACTAAAAACCGAGATCCTGTCCCGGTACCAGCTGACTGCCAGAGATAGGGCTGTAAAGTTCCATCAATGGACCTATACAGCTGATCAACCCGTCCGTGCCCAGATCTTCGCATTAATACGACTGACGAAACAGTGGCTAGAACCTGGAAAGGGAGTAGGACATGTGATAGAGACTCTCGTAGTGGACAAGATATTGAGAGAATTGCCCAGTGACTTAAAAAGGGTTGTGGGGCAAGCCAACCCGTTGTCAGCCGACGACATAGCCCAGGCGGTGGAAACATATCGGTCTACAGGGGAGTTGTTAAAAAGTGACAAGGAGGAACGGAAGGAGTCTTCCAATCCCGTACCACGACTCACCCCGGCGCACCCGCCACCGAAACGTCCAAGCCCCCCCCGGAGGTGGGAGAAGTCAGCCACCACACAGCAGGGTCGGTGTTATAAATGTCAGTCTCCCAACCATTATGCCCCACAATGTCCTAGCAAGGATGAGCCCATGGTCACGGAGTCATCACTGCCTACCCCCACACATCCCGTTTTGAGGGGGCAGGATCAACACTGTTGGTTAGCAGAGATAGCCCCAGCCTCAGAGATTCCGGTGCGAGTCGAAGGACAAGATGTGGTAGCTATTCTCGACTCGGGAAGCATGGTTACGTTAGTAGAGGAGCGGATGGTGACCTCCGCAACACTGTTACCAGACAAAGTAGCCGTATCCTGTATCCATGGAGACACCCACTATTACCCCACTGTGAATCTGCCTATTCTCACTCCAAAAGGAAGGTGTACAGTCAGGGCAGGGAAAGTGCCCCAGCTGAAGGTGCCATTATTGATCGGGAGAGACTGTCCCCTATATAAGGAGCTTCGGCAGATGATGTTATGCACGGGAAGAAGGGGGACAGGAAAGAAGAGAAAATCCAAGCCCGAGGTAGTAGTCCTACAAGGAGACGTAGCCGCGTCCTCGTCCTCTGCAGCAGAGGAAGAAATAGCGACCCAACGTTTACGACAGATATTCCAGGAAACCACTGATGAAGACACATGTGAAGGGTTATACACAACGCAGGAAGGAAGGAGCAACCAGGCGCTAAGGGATATATTTGAAGCTCCATCCGAGGAGGGAACCTGGAAGGGATTCTCCTCGGTCACCCCTGATGGGGATATGGAACATCCTCCACATCCCTCTACCGAGGTCGACCTGCACCAGGAATTAAAGGGACAGTTCGGCACCTCGCAGCATAGAGACCCAGACCTAAAGGAGGCCATGAGGAAGGTGAAGGTGATCGACGGGAGGAACGTCGACGGATCAGGTGAGCCCCCTCTTCCTTACTATGCAATCAGGCGGGGGGTCTCTTATACTGGGTCGTACGACGAAGGGGGGAAAACCAGGAATTACTAATGGTGCCTAGGCCATACAGGGATACAGTTCTACAGTTAGCCCATTCCCACGTCCTAGGAGGACACCTGGCACGAGACAAGACTATTGACAGAATCATGCAGAGATTCTATTGGCCCCGGGTCACCCGGGATGTGGCCAGGTATTGTAGGACGTGTGATCAATGTCAACGTACAGCCCCACGGCCACACCTGCGTAACCCTTTGATTCCTCTCCCCATCATAGAGACTCCCTTTGAACGCATAGCTATGGACCTCGTAGGGCCCCTCCCAAAATCCGCCAGAGGACACGAGTACATCCTAGTGGTTATAGATTACGCTACCAAGTTCCCGGAGGCCATACCCCTGCGTAACATGTCGTCAAAGGGAATTGCCAAGGAGCTATTCCTGATGTTCTCTCGTGTGGGCCTCCCCAAGACTATCTTAACCGATCAAGGAACCCCGTTCATGTCCCGGTTGATGAAGGACTTGTGTCGGTTATATCAGGTTCAACAGATACGTACAAGCATATTCCACCCTCAAACAGACGGGTTGTGTGAACGCTTGAACAAAACGATTAAAAGCATGTTGAGAAGAGTGGTGTCCCGAGACGGGAAAAACTGGGACATGCTTCTCCCACACTTAATGTTTGCCCTGCGAGAAGTACCCCAGGCATCCACTGGATTCTCTCCGTTTGAATTGCTCTATGGCAGACCCTGTCGAGGAATCCTCGACTTAGCCAAGGAGACCTGGGAGACCCAACCATGTCCCTTTCGATCCACAATAGAACACGTTACCCTGATGAGAGACCGCCTGTCAGCAGTGTGGCCCATAGTCAAGGAGCATATGGAGAAGGCCCAAAGGACCCAAGGCCAGGCCTATGATAAGTCCGCGACCCCCCGTGAGTTCACCGTGGGAGAGAAAGTGATGGTGCTTGTGCCCACGGCCGAACATCGCTTGCTGGCGCAGTGGAGGGGGCCCTACGAGGTAATGAAAAGGGTCTCACCGGTCAATTACCTCATCAAGCAACCTGACAGGAGGAAGAAGGTCCAACTCTATCACATAAACCTGCTGAAGACGTACCATGGACGAGAGGAGGAGGTGGCTTTGATGGCCCTGGAGGGCAAAGGAAAAGAGGAGACTCTACCACAGGTGCGCCGTGGCCAAACTCTCATACCGGAGCAGTCAAGACAGCTAGACAAGCTGATTATGAACTTCGGTCGAATATTCTCTCCATTCCCAGGACAAACAGATGTCCTGTTCCACCATATCCACACGGAACCCGGCAAGAAGGTGCATATCCGCCCTTACAGGATTCCTGAGGCTCGCCGAGTCATCGCTAAGAAAGAGGTGAGGGAGATGTTGAGGATGGGCGTGATCGAGCCCTCGACGAGTGAGTGGTCCAGTCCCATAGTCCTGGTCCCCAAGTCCGATGGTAGTATGAGACTCTGCAACGACTTTAGGGGCGTGAATGCCATCTCTACATTCGATGCGTATCCCATGCCCCGTGTGGATGAACTCTTGGAGCGCTTAGGAAAGGCCAAGTTCATCACTACCCTGGATTTGACAAAGGGATATTGGCAAGTGCCGGTGGCTCCGGAGGATCGCCCAAAGACTGCCTTCGCCACCCCAGAGGGGCTTTTCCAGTATGTGAGGATGCCCTTCGGACTGCACGGTGCCGCTGCAACTTTCCAACGCCTCATGGATGCCATTCTACGGCCCCATCAAGAGTATGCAGCGGCGTACATAGACGATGTGGTCATCCACAGCGAGGACTGGGATAGTCACCTCCTGCGATTACGGGCGGTGCTCGTGAGTTTGGAAGCCACCGGGTTGACAGCCAATCCAAATAAATGCTGCCTGGGCCTGTCCGAAGCGGAATACCTGGGGTACACCGTGGGGAATGGGAAAATACGCCCACAGGCAGAGAAGACCAGGGCAATTCGTGACTGGCCTCGACCCCGGACCAAGCGAGACTTTCGGGCCTTCTTAGGGATAACAGGATATTATCGCAGTTTTATCCCGGGATATGCAACCATTGCCAACCCCCTCACAAACCTCATCAGGAAAAACCTGCCAAACCAGGTAGAGTGGAAAGACGAGACGGAAGAGGCCTTTCAATTGCTAAAAGATGGCCTGTGTTCTGATCCCGTTCTACAGGCTCCGGACTTCTCACAAGAGTTCATTGTGCAGGTCGATGCCTCGGATACAGGGCTCGGGGCCATACTAGCTCAGGGTAAAGGTGAAGCAGAGAAGCCGATTCTCTTCATTAGTAGGAAGCTCAGCGATCGGGAACAGAGGTATGCGACCGTAGAGAAAGAGGCCTTAGCCATCAAGTGGGCCCTCGATTATCTCCGGTACTACCTACTGGGTCGGAGGTTTGCATTAGTTACTGACCATGCGCCCCTCACGTGGATGGCTGGTAAGAGAAACAATAACAACAGAATAGCCAGATGGTTTTTGTCTTTACAACCGTTCTCTTTCCATGTCATCCACAGGGCCGGATCGAGGAACGGGAATGCAGACGCGCTGTCCCGACGCGACCAAGACGGTGCGTCTGGCGCCCGACCCTCCGGTTCGGTCCTGGGGGGGAAGGTATGTGGAAGGACCACCAGAGGGCAGGCTGGGCTCATGGATAGTAGCCCAACAAGGCATGGGAGACAAGGTAACCAGAGGCAATTAAGCACAGCTGACGGTACTAATGACATACTCTCCTTCCCCTATAAGAGAGAGAATGGAACCAGCAGAGAAGGGGGGGAAACTATCTCTGGAAGATGGCCACCGAGAGAGAGGAGCTATCCATGAAGAACCACTAAGACGGTGACAATCCCGTGACTTTTTGTTGTAGTTTAAAGATAATCCTATTGTGTTCCTGTTTCATCTGGAGAAGAAGATGTATGTTTTTTTCCTTAGAAGATTTTCATTGATTATGTTGGAGTGTTTGTGTTGACCAAATGCCCTCAATAGAGAACTGTGTTCAATCAAGAAAACCTACTCCTGACTCGTTTATTCCACCTTCCCGCTTTAGAGTGACACCCAATTACTTGGTCCGCTCACACTATAAAAAAAAAATCTAAAAACCTATTTTGGCTTTGTCATTATGGGGTATTGCGTGTAGATTGTTGAGGGGGAAAAAACTATTTAATCCATTTTAGAATAAGGCTGTAACGTAAGAAAATGTGGGAAAAAAATTAAGGGGTATAAATACTTTCCATATTTACTGTATACCTCTGACCTGGATGCTATTTTGGTTAACCACCAGGCCCCCAGTGCTCTGAAGCCCAGCCACCAGCTGCTGTTCTGCCTCCTTCACCTCCACACTCTGACGAAACTGCAGGTCAAAGTTCACCACCACACTGCCATTGCTGTCACATGGGGTGATTCATGGTCATAAAGGGTATAACGACATTGTCACTTTCAGTATATGTAACTATGCTATGAGGTTGTCATTTGTAAACATCATTACACACCTGAATACTCACCTGAATTCTAAAACTTCACAGGCCTTGAAGTCATTATTGAGGGAGCCACGGCCGTAAGCGTCAGATATCTGTGAGAGAATACAGTATTTATAATATAAGGCTAAAGTGTGTAGGACAGTGGACAGGAGAATGATACATGTGTGTATGGTATCCCGGCATACCAGATGCTCTGTGTCGAAGGCCAGGGACTTGAACTGCAGACTGCTCCTGTTTCTCAGCTTCTCAGTAAACACAGCCCCCCTCGTAATGACCAGCCTCCCACTGAACACAGACTCAGTCCCACCAAGACCACACTGGTCCACTGGGACAAACACACATACTGTCAGTGACTGACACTTGTCACTCCATACAAGACCAACAGATCAAAAACAAAACTATGGCAAATGGATATGTTTTACCCATAAGTTATGCACAGCATAGAGTATTACATTTGATTTCTATACAAACATACTGACCGTTTTAGTGACAGAAATGGGAGGAAAGAAAACAAAAGTCTGGAGTGTTTTTTCTTACGGTCAGTCTGCATGGCGAGCCAGGTGATGATGATGAGACTGACACACACCGCCAGCAGGGTCAGACACAGGACACTCAGCAGCACCTCCGTGGACGACCAACGTCGCTTCCCACGCCACATGGCTCCCTGACGTCCTCACACACTCACACGGTCTTCTTGTCCTTCAGCTGACACCTCACACAGACACCTCACACAGAATTCCCTGGGATTCAATCACTTTCTCTGTCATGAACTATCATAGGATTCTGCACTGCGGAGTGAGTCTCCAACTACGCCCTACGTTTTCTGTTGTATCTACAGCCTGCTTCTTTGACTCTCCGCCGAGGAGAATTTCTCTGAAGGGCGACTTATTCATGAGAGCTTAGCCCTTTATCTCTGTGAGGGGCAGCAGTAAACCTTTTATTGTGCAGTCACTGGAACAACAAAGTGTTAGCCAATCTATGCTGCATCACTGGTGATATCACTAATGAGTGTCCTTAATAACAAGAGCACTGAGAATGACAAAAGAAGTAAGTTGGTCTAAAGGATGGAGGTTGTCACAGTCCCTTCACTCTGAACCCATCTCAATCTGACCATTCGATCAGCATGTGATACAATGAAATAACAGAATACAACTTCCAAACGGACGATACTCCACACACATGTAGGGTGCACTGCGTATACCAAACATATACCCACCCCCTTTTGCCCTCGGAACAGCCTCAATTCTTCGGGGCATGGATTCTACATGGTGTCGAAAGCGTTCCACAGGGATCCTGGCCCATGTTGACTCCATGTTCCCACAGTTGTGTCAAGTTGGCCGGATGTCCTTTGGGTGGTGGACCATTCTTGATATATACAGGAAACTGTTGAGCGTGAAACACCCAGCAGCATTGCAGTTCTTGACACAAACCGGTGCGCCTGGCACCTACTACAGTACCATACCCCTGTTCAAAGGCACATACATATTTTGACTTGCCTGTTCACCCTCTGAATGGCACACATACACAATCCATGTCTCAATTGTCTCAAGGCTTAAAAATCCTTCTTTAACCTGTCTCCTCCCTGTCATCTACACTGACTGAAGTGGATTTAACAAGTGACATCAATAAGGGATCATACTGTAGATGGATTCACCTGGTCAGTCTGTCGTGGACAGAGCAGGTTTTCTTAATGTTTTGTACACTCAACATCCACGCACAAACTATCAAACACATACACACTACAAGAAAGGTATAGTTTATATTCTACATAATATCCATCGCTGAAACATAAATCCACTCCTGTCTTTTAAGTAGACTTTGAACACTGATATGTGAGTAAGCTATTAATGCCACCTTATCACTGAAGGTACCCTCTGATAGTAACCTCACTCTGTTGCCCTCTCTGACATGGAATTCCTTCTGGAACATCAGACAACATGCATCCTCATAGTAAATGACTAAGGCTCAGATATTGCCTAAGTCAGAGTTCGCTACTTATTTAATCTATGCGCTAAATTCAGCTTTCACTAAAGCTGTCAGAGTTCATACAGCATTGTTTATTACCAAAGCAATAAAATGAAGGAGAACTATACCAGAAGTCCTCCGTCATAAACATTACATCAGACCTAAGGTAATTATATCTAAGTAGATCAAAGGTGATTCTAGCTAAATAGAATATTTAGATAGAATTAAAGTATAATCGTGTGCAAGTATCAACACCAGATTTGTTTAAGCCCTATTCTAAATGAGCTACATGATGCAAGGTCAGCAAAAGGAATAGTTTCTGCTACTAGAAGTGACCATCATTCTTGAATCTACCTACACATCCAACTAAAAACAAAGCAACAGTAAACATCGTCCCCCACGAATGCAGCCCCCCTTGGCCCAGTTGAGATCGCATGTGACTATCACATTTCAGTTAATTACTATAGCTCCTGCCTTGGGCCAATCAGTGTAATTTTGTAAACGCCAGATCTCTATGGCAAGACACATCATTCACCCAAGTTTAGTCACAATCGGGCAAGTGCTGTCTGAGATATTGCGTGTAACCAACGTACTAACGGACGGAGACAGATCCACAGTCCCCTCCCCGATTTCATGGTGGGGACAATGAGAATGATGACAGTTATGCCTAATTCTGTCACAGTTAGAAGTGCTGCTCGCGTTCCAATAATCTATGGTAAAAATCACTTGAACTCATAAATCAAAATTGCCAAACATTTAAGTTCCTTTAGGAAATGTGCTATTTATTTGGTGTAAACACACCAGACGATGAAACAGAAAAACAGTCAGAGGCATATGAAACAAAACTGCGTAAACAGATATATACATATATTTGTACAGGAATATTCAAAGGAATACTGTGGGCTATATTTAAGAGCAGCCGGTCTTTAATGGTTGTATAGTGTTTGTGCATTTGTAAAGCTGAGAAAATGACCATCCTCACAACCACACAGCTTGTGGACATCTTAGTATATTAGCATATGCTACACGTTTAAACTTGATGACCAATGCTAATTGTTTATTTGAGTGTATGTGTTCACTTTTTGCATCTGTTCCTGTGCCTCTGCAGTCTGCTCTCCCTGCTTCGTCGGTGTTTGCGTAGCTTCGCAGTCTCCACTTCTCCTTGCTGAGCTGTCTGCCTCTTAGGCCCTTCACTTTGGTGAGCTGTCTGCTTGCTGGGCTGGGTAGAGCTGGGAGGCAGGGGGAGCAGGAGGGCCTGACCCTGGCTGGGACAGGGGGGTCGTGTAAGGGCCCATTGGGGATATCCTGGCATTGACCAGGGCAGCAGGGGGGCAATAGGGGGACACAAGGGTGACGGAGGGACATAGTAGTGAGGCTGGGGAGGGGTGATACTCAGAGGGTACTGCTCAGAAGGGTAGCCACGCACCTACAACACACAACAAAAAACTGCTAGTCAAGCACCTAATTTGTTTTACAAGGAAAGGAAAGGGGGATATCTAGTCAGTTGCACAACTGAATGCATTCAAAGTACTGAATGTTGAAAATATTGCCCTCTAATTCCCAGGGAGTCCTCACCATGTTGCTCCAGTGTAACTTGTCCTGGCAGGAGACGCTGCCATCAGCACGCCCTGTGAAGTGGAACACAGATGACTCTGGGAGGCCTACGTTCATACTAAGAAGAATAAACAGACGGTCAAGCATTAGATACAATCTGTTCATAACATTAGCCAAAACGAAGATGCTCGGATATGAAATGGTCTGGCCCGATTCACCTGGGTGTGTCATGTGAAGGGTCATCACGGTCATCCTCTGTGCCTTGAGGTCCAGATCCTCCATCCTGGTGGGAGCTACCTACAGGGGGGCAAGGGGGAGGGCCTAAAAACCACCACCCTACCTATCTACAAGGCACTAATATCCCTAAGTAGCTAAAACAACAGTTACTTTAAGAACACAACCTGCTTCATGTACAGAGCAAATTATGAATGAATAGGTTTTGGAAATGTCCTGATGCTAAATTGCTGCTCTGCAAACTTCATAAGTCCAAATGTGTGAGTTGAAAGCTGCAATTCTTAATGATGATACAAAACACTGGCCTACCGGTGCCGTACTGCAGCCTGATTTGACGGCCAAAGAGCCAAGTGCCATTCAGCAAGGCAATGGCATAGGGTACAGCTTCAGCATGCTTGTAATACACAAACCCATATGACCTTTGGCGACCCTCGCGGTCTCGGGCGATGGTGACCTTCTTCAGTGGCCCAGCCTGGTGGTATGAAACAAGGCACGATGTAAAAGTGAAACACCAGACACAGATAATGAATTATTTTTTACAGATAAGACATTATATTGCTGTGCAACTTCCTTTTTGTTGCATTTAACCTGTGGCCACCAACATTACTGGATGTGGCCTTATCCTGATTCTCAATCTTATCATCTCTGCATGTTTTTCACATTTAGTGTAAAAAGTGCTTTGGCTTGATAGAAATCAAACCAATGACACTACCGCATGAAACATAAGAGAAACGAATTTGGCCAACATGTATTTTAAATTGAAAACACAACTTAACTTCCGACAGAGAGAGCCAACTGCAAGACCTGCTTAGTTGGGTTGCAACCACTGTCACCAGGGGGTGTATTCATTATGCCAATTCTGTTGCAATCGTTTCTTAAACGGAAGAAAACAGAACGAAACGGTGAATGACATACCTCAATTTGTCGAATAGAAACTCTCGTTTTAGTTGCAACTGCTTGGACTAATGATTACACCCAGACAGGCAGACAGCTCAGCTGGAGTAAACGCTAGTGGTTTTATTTCACCCACACATCCATTGCCATTTATTTCGTCAAGTTTTTGAGCCTGTGGAAAATAGGAGCCTACCTGCAAAAATAGCTCGAAAATAATTTCCTCATTAGCTGAACTGCCTAAATTAGCCACAAAGACAGTTTTGTCTGCCTCTTTTTGGATCTGCATAATGGTCCTCGGAACCTGTTGAGTTCAATTTCACCAGCTCTGAAGACCCCTAACCTGCTGCTAGATCAAAATTACATTGATCGGCGTTTGCCGTAAAAAGGATGCCAATAACAGTACATTGCGACATCTGAGGTACACAATTTGTAACACTAGGGGACGCTGTTGCTTATCCGAAGGTCCAGGTGACAATCTGCCCATTAGTAGCACAAAAGGTTTATCCTGTGCTAAACATTTAATGATCAAAAGTTAAAATTGATTGCAAACCAAAATTATAACAGAAAAAACACAGAATTACTCCAGAATAACTCTGTGTTCCTTATGCTCAATGTTCAACTTTTGACAAGAGTTTCAGGATGTGGAAAATAGAACTCAACAACAGCAGTAGAAAGGTAAGTCAAAATGTCAAGAACAGTTCTGATTGTTCTACTACCTGCTTGGAGAATAACTGGCTATCAGCCCAGCCAGAGTAGGAATTTGTCATTTATATTCAAGATGTCCTGGGGCAGGGGGGTGTGGTCAGGCCTGTGGGAGTTTAGGAGAGAGGGAGGCGGGGAACAGTGGGAGTTTACTCTGATTTCTCACCTTGTCTACTTCCTGGAATGAGCACCGGCACACAGCTATGCAAACATGAAGAGTCTGGACCTCTTGACACACTGAGTCCGGGGAACTAGCGCTCTCAAGGTAACAAGGTAAGACTTCCACAATGTCAGTTCTTCTCTGCTTGTCTCTCTCCCACTCCCTATATTTCTCCCTTTATAGCTTCTTCTGAAGTATTCTTGTGTAATAGAGAAGAATGTTGGCAGGCTACAGCCTGTACAGTATGGAGAATTGCATTTTCTCAGTGTTTTTATTCCTTTGTTAACACTTGTAGTCTAATAATAGAAATAAAGATGTGTCTGTGAGCAACATGTGACAGGGATTCGTCTTCTGCTTGTGTGAATTATTAACTTTTTGTTTTGGTGAGAACTCAGATATAGCTCAGTGCCAGTGGAGGCTGCTGTGGGGGCAGACGGCTCATAATAATGGCTAGAATGGGAGTCAATGGAATGATATCGAACGTGGTTTCCATGTTTGCCGCATATGACAAATACATTTGATTTGATACCATTCCATTGAATCCATTCTAGCCATTAACATGAGCCGTCCTCCCCTCAGCAGCCTCCACGCACATTTCCATGCGAGTTTTGAACACACCCACAAGGATTCACACTGATAACCATGCAATCATTGTCACAGGGGCAATGGTGTCATTGTCGGAAACCTGTTTTTCCTCTCTCGCTCTCTCTCTCTCTGTACAAAAACATAGATTCTATGGCATTCTCATGCACACACAAAGTGAAACTGTAAAGGGAGGGCGAGGCAACTTGGAAGAAACTGAGTTCCAAAGAATGCAATGATAATGCGCATGCATCCATGCTGCTAATTGGGAAGGCTGCCATGGTCTCCAGGGGCCAAAGCTATGGTGGCTCCATGTCTAAAAAGTGTCAGGGTACATACTAGGGCTGTTGCGGTGACCGTATTACCGCCACACTGGTGGTCATGAGTCATGAAGGCAATTCGTGGTGACCATTAAGTCACTGTAATTGCGCTTTTCCAAGCTCTGATGCTGCTGATGGTCATTCGTAGCATACCGAACTTGCTAACTGCCTGGTACTCAGCACTCTATTGTCCCTCTAATCACTCTGACATCAATGCAAATCTAATCCATGGGCTCATGTTGCACAGCATTTCCATAGGCTATGGAATTGTGTGAGAAAACAAAGTGATGGCCTCTACTAAAAATAGGAGGAGCCCATCAGCTTTCTATAGAATAGGCTTACTGTATTTATTTCTCAACTTTGCTAATATTAAGCACATTGTTTGTCTTTATAACAGGAGTATAGCCTACCTGTCTGCCATGAAAATTAACCACAGGAAAAGCATATTTTTCTAATCCTATTCGCACACCTCATGTAGCCTAGCCCAAAGTGGCCAAATAACTTCTTAAAATGAAGCACGTTAACCGCTTACAAGGGGTTTAGAGCCTAACTGGCATACATAAGCAGCATGTGAGTTTCAGGATTGGGAAATATAATTTTCACCCTAAAAATTCACCTTTATAATAAAAGCATTACATGCATAATCGCATTTGCAGTCACTTTTGATGATGGTGTTTTGGGATAATGGAACATTGGCGCTTATAGCCTACTGCCATGTTTGTATTGTTGCGCTTATAATTTCAAGAAATAGCTTAATGGTTTATCAACATTTGAAGCTAAATGTTTGTTTCTGTTGCGTCGGCCACCTTGCGTAAAAATGTTTATTTTTTTATGCTAGTGGTTGTATTAATTTGGGATTTATTGCACCCCACAACAGTCTCAGACTATGTTTGGAATATTTTTTTCTCGCACAGAATAGAATATGTAAACTTTTGTACTATGGGGGATAGTAGATTGACATAGACTAGTGCTTTTGCTGTTCGTTAGGCATACTCATCTTGTTGGCTGAGGAAATCTTCAATATGCACCTCGGATTTGGATAAGGACGTGCGCAGTTGCGTCCCCAATGTGTCTGTCTTCACTTGTAGCCTGTGAGAAAGACCCGATCATGTGACAGAACCATGTGCGCGAGAGGCGCTTCGAATTGTGCAGCACTGAGGGAGAAAAGTACAATGCAGCACTCCGGGACGCAAAAGGCATGGATTGTTTTAGGGTGCATTATGGCCACAAACGGGATGCCGCTGTGAAATTCAAATTCAAATTGTGAATGAGACTATCAGTGTTTACATCCTGCACAAAAAACAAAGCAGAGTTCATGCCTTTCAAGCAACATTAGAGTCTCACCATGCAGCCTTACAATGTATTAAAAATCAAAACATATAGCCCAACCTTTGTAGAACAACTAAAGTTGCATTAATAATTCTAAATTATGTCACTCCCTGACCTGAGAGAGCTTTTTTTATGTCTCTATTTTGGTTTGGTCAGGGTGTGATTTGGGTGGGCATTATATGTTCTATTTTCTATGTTTTTGTATTTCTTTGTTTTGGCCGGGTATGGTTCTCAATCAGGGACAGCTGTCTATCGTTGTCTCTGATTGGGAATCATACTTAGGCGGCCTTTTTCCCCTGTTGTAGTTGTGGGTAGTTATCTTTGTTAGGGGCAAGATAGCCCCTGTAAGCTTCACAGTCATTTCCCTGTTTTGTTGGTGACATTTTACATAAATTAAAAGAATATGTACGCTCACCATGCTGCACTTTGGTCCACTTCTTACGACGCCTGTTACAAATTAAGTATATAGGAGTATCTATTTATTTGTTAACCGCTCAACACAGAATAGCCACATGTGCACACTCCCTCAAATCGTTTGGAAAATATTAATATTTTATTCAGCTTCGTTCAATTGTGTTCTTCGTACTATAATATAAAATAATGCCACGGAATTATAAGCAAATCTTGTCTGTTAAACTAACAAGTGTACCCCACAGCCATAAGGCACAGCCACATAAGGACCTAACATAAGGACAACTCAGAGTATGCTATTCTTTTCTTCTGAAATAGACAACATTTTCTTCATATCATGCTGCTTTAGACCTCTCTAAAATAAATAATGGATTTATTGTGAAGGTGTAGGCTATATTACATGGATTTATTAGACTTTTTAACATGCAGATGTTGCAAAGGTCGTCATCAGTGGCTTGTAGGCCCTGTGTGGAAGCCAGGCGATGCTAAATGTGTTTATGTTAATTAACGGTCAATTACCGTGAGACCGACAGTTGTTTGCTTGACAATCCCCGGCTGACAAAATTTAGTGACCGCCACACCCCTAGCCTGGCGTACCAATTTGTGTCAAGAACTGCAACGCTGCTGGGTTTTCACGCTCAACAGTTTCCTGTGTGTATCAAAAATTGTCCACCACCCAAAGGACATCCAGCCAACTTAACACAACTGTAGGAAGCATTTGAGTCAACATGAGCCAGCATCCCTGTGGAACACTTTTGACGCCTTGTAGAGTACATGCCCTGGTGAATTGAGGCTTTTCTGAGGGAAAAGGGGGGGAATTCTTAATGTTTTGTACACTCAGTGTATCTGTCTGTGCTAAATTTGGTGTGTTTATCTGAAAATAGGCCTTCTGAACTGAACTGTGGCCATTCTGTAAGATGGCTGCCACGGCCCCTCGGGCCAAATCTGTGGTTGGTCTATATCTAAATCTTTTCGGGGTACATCAATCTACCTCTGTGCCACATTTAGTGTGTTTATCTCAAACAAGGCCTTCAGAATTGTAACATTGTATTACCAACAGTGGCCATTGTGTAAGGTGCCACAGCCCCCAGGGGCAAAATATGTGGTGGAGACAAATTTAGAGCCTTCATCTTAAAATAATTATAAAATAATGGTACTATTGGCAGCCATTTTCATAGATAGCTGCCACGGCCCCCAGGGGCCATAAATGTGGTACCTACATATTTAAATATTTTCAGGGTACATACATCTACCTCTGTGCCAAACTTGGTTTGTATAAAAAAAGGTCTTCAAAACTGGGGGTCCAAATCCGTGGTGGCTCCATATCTAAATATATTTTATTTATTCAGTGGAGCCCAATTGAAACCTCTCATTCACATTCGTGCCCTGTGAACAAACAACTCACAACATGATGAATCAATAAAGCAGCCAAAAAGTAACTATAAGACACAGCAGATACAGACACACCACATCTCAACAACACTAATAAACCACCACAATCAACCAAAACATTTGCAGGTGTCAGTAAATTCATCCCTCATCAGCATTCTAAACTGCTCTATTTGCACCAGGGATTGAAGATTTAATGAGGTTTCTAAATTATTCCAAACATGGGGGCGTTAAAACTAAAGGGTACCTAGGTTGGTAGAGACCTCAAGAGTTAAAAGGAATTTAACCTAGGCAAGTCATTTAAGAACAAATTATTATTTACAAGGATGGCCTGCCGGGGAACAGGGGCAGAATGCCGGGGCGGCAGGGTAGCCTAGTGGTTAGAGCTAGGAACCGGAAGGTTGCAAGTTCAAACCCCTGAGCTGACATGGTACAAATCTGTCGTTCTGCCCCTGAACAGGCAGTTAACCCACTGTTCATAGGCCGTCATTGAAAATAAGAATTTGTTCTTAACTGACTTGCCTAGTTAAATAAAGGGTAAAAAAATAAAAGGGGCAGAATGACAGATTTTTACCATGTCAGCTCAGGGATTTGATCTAGCAACCTTTCGGCTACTGGCCCAACACCCTAACCACTAGGCTACCTGCCTCCCCTGTGAATGGGTTTGGTGTCCCGTATTTTTATACTTTAACAGGGAAGTGAGATATGTTGGAAGCTTGTGCAAAAGGGCTTTGTAAACAAAAAGGAAGAAATTGGGTGCTCTATGGGAATTAAGAGAGGTCTAGCTCTGTGACAAATTTGGTGCCTTCTTCTCAAAACAGTCCTCCTGAATTGTAAAATAATATTATTGCCTGCGGTCTTTTTGAAAAATGTCTGCCATACCCCCAAGGGCCAAATCTCGGGTGGCTTCATATCTAAATCTTTTCAGGGAGCATACATCTGTGCCAAATGTAGTATTTTTTTTATCACAAAATGCATGATTGTTTCAGATTTTTCCGCTTAGCCCCCCCATGATAGGCCACTGTTATCCTTCAAGTGTCTTGCCATCATTGCGTTCTGACCAACTCCAGAGGCAAACACCCAAACCACAGCCACATAGAAGTTGATTGACACTCAAAGCTGTCAATCAAGCCATTAACCCATAAGTGCCTACTAAACCCATGTTACATCCTACACTGCGCTGTGCTGTGCTCTGTCCTATGCCGTGTGAATCCTTGTCTTAATTAAACCCAACTCAACGGTAATCCACCTGTCTTTCATCTGTGCCTTGATCAGCAAACCCATTAAGCAATCCCAAACCTAAGAATATACAGTCCACCAAGTCAATTTACATTTACATTTGAGTAATTTAGCAGAAACTCTTATCCAGAACAACTTACAGTGCATTCATCTTAAAACAGCTAGGTGGTAACAACCACAAATCTCAGTCATAGTAAGTACATTTTTCAGTCCTCCATTACAGTTGACACTTTTATGTAAAAGAGCATACATGACTGTTCCAGCAGGCACAAATCCTCTCAAAGGCTCTTAATTTAGTATTTTTAACTGCCTGCTGATGGGCCATCAACAGGTTTCCCATTGTATCCAAACTGATTAGGAAGGTCAGGCCTCCAGAACATTTGATACCTGGCCCAAAGGGCAATTAGTAAAGAGTTGTCTAAACCTCACAAGCTGTGGATGTGAAATCTATACAGTTGTAATGTTATTCATTCAAACCGATGTGATCAAGAAAATTCAACGGATATATAGATTTACCTTATCATTGCCCATCACTAACACCTATCATTATTTATAAAAAGGGTTAAATGTGGGATGAGTCTGAAAGAATGCCTTTCTTCTCTTCAGTCATTTTGTTGTAACAACGAGAAAAGCCACACACTGATGGTGATCACACGCTACAGAAGACAAACAAGTAAATGACCTAGTGCTAATCTGTAGTCAATTTACATGACCAGAGTACTGATTTGCTAATATCCATGACCTTTTCTGATGACAGGGTGACTTTCCAAATAGTGGATACTTCTCATTTCTCCAGTTCCAATGAAAAACAGCTCACTTGCATTAGAGAACTCCCCCATCTTGAAATCTGCATACACTATTAGGAAAAAAAAAATGCTATCTAGAACCTAAAAAGGTTATTCCGCTGTCCACATAGGAGAACCCTTTGAATAACCCTTCTCCCTGGAAGCAAAAATAATTTACTTATGGGGACAGCTAAAAAAAACATTTTGGAACCATATTTTCTAAGAGCTTACTCTATGAGTTCAGACATGCCCTTATGCACCTAGTACTGCATTGACGCAGTGAAAGGAATGCATCATATCATGTCCAGTAGTACACAAACACACCATAGTCACCCAATGGGAACACAGAGAGGGACAGAGATATTCAGCTCAGTTAACTGGTCGCCGAGCATAACCCTCATGTCAATGTACAATCAAGTAGTGTTGCTTTAAAATAGTTGGAGAAAGAGATTCACCCTGTTTTTGTAACATTTTGTAACCACTAACCATTGTAACAATAGTCTTATAACTGGCTCATTGCAGGTCTGAAGGATGTCCTTTTGGTGGTGCCTGGCACTGCTGCTGGGATCTGTTGCAATATACAGCGGTATGGTGAACTTACACACACACACACACACTTTAACTGCGTAAAACCTAGGGTGGGGACATCAAATAATACTCCCCCAGCTGTTGGAAGATCTTTTGGAAACTTTAAGACATCATTAAAATAGGTTGTTTAGCCAGAGTGGTTTTTGGTGGTGGTCATACGCACAGTGAAACCAGTCACTGACAGGAAATACTACTTCTGGAACTTCCCATTCAACAATGACCGTGATTTTCCTTTCTGACTCTTTTTCTCTCTCTCTCTCTTTCCCTTTGACTTACTCCGTCTTCAGCCCATGAATGTGATGTGTTCACTGATCTGGACCTCCATCACTCTATCATCGGGACCAGCCTGTATGTGAAGCTGTTGCTGTACACCAGAGCTAATCTTATCTGTGGTCAGGAGCTGTCCCACCACAACCTGTCAGCCCAGCCCCTGTTCAACGTCACCAAACCCACCACCTTTATCGTTCATGGCTACCGTCCTACGGGCTCTCCGCCCATCTGGATCCATGACATCACACAGCAGCTGCTGGCCCGCGGAGACATGAACGTCCTGTTGGTGGACTGGAACCGCGGAGCTACCAATGTCAACTACCTGAAAGTTGTGACCTACACACACGATACAGCAGACAATCTCACTGCCTTCATCAGAAATATGCAGGTAAGAGTGGGTGCTTAGTCTGAATACTGTATCTCACATACTTATTTAGGGCCATACTTAGGGCCACATGTATTATGTATGTAATAACAGCTTAATATTTATTTAGCCTATTTTTGTCTGTTTCAGGAGAATGGTGCCTCTCTTAGTTCCATCCATATGATTGGAATCAGTCTTGGAGCTCACATCTCAGGCTTTGTTGGAGCCAAATTCAATGGAAAAGTTGGGAGGATCACAGGTTAGAATCAGTGGAATAGATTTTCTGCTCATTCTTCCCCGCTTTTATTATAAATAGTGCAAGCTAACACATTTATCCTACAAATGTACTGATCTGATGTGGACCTGATCAGCTCTAGATCCAGCGGGGCCTATGTTCACTGGGAACCCCCCAGAGGACCGTCTGGACCCCACAGATGCACAGTTTGTGGACGTGGTGCACACAGACATGGACGGTATGTATGGGTCTCTGCTTGCATGTTTGGCGATTCCAAGGGAATCGGCTATTATTGTGTTTTCTGTTGTGTATCTTCATGTGTTAATTTTGTATTACCAGCATTTGGGTTCAGGAAGCCTTTGGGCCACATTGATTTCTATCCTAACGGTGGAGCCGACCAGCCTGGCTGTCCAAAGACCATCTTCTCAGGTAAGTCTCTTGGTAAGACAGGCATAACAATCAAACTGGTTAGCCAGAGAGATCATTCAAAAATCCCATTTGCACAAGATGTCGTCCTTCAAATGAGACGTAGGACATGTGTATCACATAGTTCATTCCTGTGATGGTAAACATATAAATTATGTCCTCTCCCCTTCCTACTCTCCAAGGGTCCAGCTATTTTAAGTGTGACCACCAGAGATCAGTGTTCCTCTATCTGGGCTCCATTAACCGGACCTGTAACATCAGGGCCTTCCCATGCTCTTCCTACACCGAATTCCTGGACGGACGCTGCATGGACTGTGATCAATTCAAACCTGCCGGATGCCCAGTCTTTGGTTGTTACTCTCTTACTCCCATTAGATTCATGAGTTTCTCCATTAGATTCATGAGTTTCTCCATTAGATTCAAGCTTTTCTAATCGCACGTAATCACAAAAAGTTTGCCAAATTACCAACATCAGTGCCTTGATTAAGCTAACGTACATTCCTGAATCACACACAGTTCTTTCAGGTGAAGGCCAATCCATCTTTGGAAGACAGTGTCCCTTCACATTGACATAACATGGCTGTTTTATCTGTTGTTCCAGGATATGATAGCATTGAGTGGAAGGATACTCTTGTGCCTCTGAATCAAACCAGGGCTTTCTTCACCACCAATAAACAGACTCCATTCTGCAGTAAGTGGACAATCATTGGCTTACATACCCATTTGACCTCTACAAAGAGAGACTTTCTGGGAATATTGCTTTGGTCCGTCTTTTTTATCTTCTAACCACTTATTTTCAATGATCAGGCGAAATGTACAAGATTAACTAGATTGGAAACGTAATGAGATCTCTAGTAGGCCATTGGTCGGAGGAAATTACACTTCTCTCTCTCTAAGGGACAAACTACAGGGTGGATGTTGTAACATGGAACCACGATACTCGCTGGGGCTACATCACCATCAAACTACACAATGGTGCTGAGGTGACAGAGGCAACAATAAACCAGTAAGTTACAATTTTCTCACCGTATCATTCTCAAAACTACACATATACACACTCTTGGGGGGAAGTGATTAACATTTCATTCTCTCTTCATCTTCAGTAAAGCATCCAAGTTTGAGAAGTACTCAGAGACCAGATTATTGGCCCAGTTTGATAAGGACATACAGAAGGTCTACAAGATCTCAATCAAATTCTCTACAGGGAAAGCATTACAGCCTAAACTCAAACTACGAGTGCTCCGCATCCGTCTCACACACCTGGAGCGTAAAGACAGGTCAGTGTTAGTTTGTACCCTCTTTCATCTAGGGCTTCTCTCACGTGTCACTTATTTACTGTAAGTACTATACCTTCAAAGTACTTATACCCCTTGACTTATTCCACATTTTGTGTTACAGCCTGAATTCAAAACTGGATAAAAAAAATAAAAAAATCTCTCTCTCTCAGTGAAAACATGTTTTTAGAAATGTTTGCAAATGTAATGAAAATGGAAGGAATGTAATTTATGTACATAACGATTTAACACCTCTGAGTCAATACTTTGTAGAAGCATCCATTCTGTTTGCTTTTTTATCCTGAAAAACTCCCGCGTTCTTAATGCTTACAAGCATGCTCATTGGGCTCCCGAGTGGTGCAGCGGTCTAAGGCACTGCATCTCAGTGCAAGAGGCGCCACTACAGTCCCTGGTTTGAATCCAGGCTGTATCACATCCGGCCAAGATTGGGAGTCCCATAGGGCGGCACACAATTGGCCCAGTGTCATCCGGTTTTGGCCAGGGTAGGTCGTCATTGTAAATAAGAATTTGTTCTTAAATGACTTGCCTAGTTAAATAAAGGATATATACCCTGCTCAAAAAATAAAGGGAACACTAAAATAACACATCCTAGATAATTAATTTCACATAATTGAATGTGCTGACAACAAAATCACACAAACATTATCAATGGAAATCAAATTTATCAACCCATGGAGATCTGGATTTGGAGTCACACTCAAAATTAAAGTGGAAAACCACACTACAGGCTGATCCAACTTTGATGTAATGTCCTTAAAACAAGTCAAAATGAGGCTCAGTAGTGTGTGTGGCCTCCACGTGCCTGTATAACCTCCCTACACCGCCTGGGCATGCTCCTGATGAGGTGGCGGATGGTCTCCTGAGGGATCTCCTCCCAGACCTGGACTAAAGCATCCGCCAACTCCTGGACAGTCTGTTGGTGGATGGAGCTAGACATGATGTCCCAGATGTGCTCAATTGGATTCAGGTCTGGGGAACGGGCGGGCCAGTCCATAGCATCAATGCCTTCCTCTTGCAGGAACTGCTGACATACTCCAGCCACATGAGGTCTAGCCTTGTCTTGCATTAGGAGGAACCCAGGGCCAATCCAGCATATGGTCACACAAGGGGTCTGAGGATCTCATCTCGGTACCTCTGGCGAGCACGTGGAGGGCTGTGCGGCCCCCCAAAGAAATGCCACCCCACACTGACCCACCACCAAACCGGTCATGCTGGAGGATGTTGCAGGCAGCAGAACGTTCTCCACGCCGTCTCCAGACTCTGTCAAGTATGTCACTTGCTCAGTGTGAACCTGCTTTCATCTGTGAAGAGCACAGGGTGCCAGTGGCAAATTTGCCAATCTTGGTGTTCTCTGGCAAATGCCAAACGTCCTGCACGGTGTTGGGCTGTAAGCACAACCCCCACCTGTGGATGTCGGGCCCTCATACCACCCTCATGGAGTCTGTTTCTGACCGTTTGAGCAGACACATGCACATTTGTGGCCTGCTGGAGATCCTTTTACAGGGCTCTGGCAGTGCTCCTCCTGCTCCTCCTTGCACAAAGGCGGAGGTAGCGGTTCTGCTGCTGGGTTGTTGCCCTCCTACAGCCTCCTCCATGTCTCCTGATGTACTGGCCTGTCTTCTGGTAGCGCCTCCATGCTCTGGACACTACGCTGACAGACACAGCAAACCTTCTTGCCACAGCTCGCATTGATGTGCCATCCTGGATGAGCTGCACTACCTGAGTCACTTGTGTGGGTTGTAGACTCTGTCTCATGCTACCACTAGAGTGAAAGCACCGCCAGCATTCAAAAGTGACCAAAATATCAGCCAGGAAGCATAGGAACTGAGAAGTGGTCTGTGGTCACCACCTGCAGAACCACTCCTTTATTGGGGGTATCTTGCTAATTGCCTATAATTTCCACCTGTTGTCTATTCCATGTGCACAACAGCATGTGAAATTTGTCAATCAGTGTTGCTTCCTAAGTGGGCAATTTGATTTCACAGATGTGTGATTGACTTGGAGTTACATTGTGTTTAAGTGTTCCCTTTATTTTTTTGAGCAGTGTGTATATATATATAATGCAGCCAGCACTATACTTGAAAATATGGAGTGGTACTCAGTAATATGTTGCATTGGATTTGCCCCAAACATAACACCTTGTATTCAAAAACAAGTTAATTGCTTTGCCACTTTTTTGCAGCATTACTTTAGTGCCTTGTTGCAAACAGGATGCATGTTTTGGGATATTTTTATTCTGTAGAGGCTTCCTTCTTCACTCTGTCAATTAGGTTAGTGTTGTGGAGTAACTACAATGTTGATACATTAAACTTTAAAGTCACCATTGGCCCTGAGCGATTTCTTTCCTCACTGGCTGTCTGTGTAGTGACACATTTTGGATGGTGTAATTAACTTAATTCTCAAATGGATATTCAATATGTGCTTTATTTTTACCCATCTAGCAATAGGTTCCCATTCTTTGGAAGGCATTGGAAAACCTCCCTAGTCTTGTGGTTGAATCTGTTTTTAAATGCACTGCTCGACTGAGGGACCTTACAGATAATTGGATGTGTGGGGTACAGAGATGAAGTAGTCCTTCAAAAATCATGTTAAACACCATTATTGCACACAGTCCAAACTTTTTCCTAAACATTGGGGTTGAATACTAATTTTTTTATAAAAAAGGTTCAAAATTATACTTTGACATTATAGGGTACTGTGTGTAGGCCAGTTACAACAAATCTCAATGTAATCCATTTAAAATTCAGGCTGTAACACGTGGGAAAAAAGTCGAGGAGTGTATACTTTGAAGGCACTGGTACATGTGTCATCTCCAGACTTTTGCCCATTGTGACTTTTAGTGTCAAGTCATTGTTTCCTTGTGTAATTTTGCATGAATGTCACCTATCATCAAACCTCTTACTTTTACTGTCACACACACAGGCCTCTCTGCCGCTATGACGTCATCCTGGAGGAGAACAAAGAGTTGTCCTTCAGACCCATCCCCTGTGAGGAATCCAACTTCTGAGACAATAGCAGATCTACGATGTACAGAATCAGCAGCGGCCATATGATGGCTCTCTGGATAAATCGTGTGAGGCGGTTGACCCAGATAGCTACTCACTGTCAACTCCTTGTATTCAGTGGCTTAAGTCTAGTAGGAGTCCAGAGCATTTTATATAAGTGCGAGTGTGATGATTTGTATTTATTACAAGACTATTGAAAAGTACTATGATTGTGTCTATCACTGTGTGGAATGATATCTGTAGAGGAACCATACTATAAACCACAATATTTTAGGAATGTCAATCAATTGTAAAAAAAAATAAAAAAAATAAAAAAAATGGAATGAGCCACATCAATAGAAATTAAAATGTACTTTAAACCACTGTAGACTTAGAACATGATTGTTTTAATTTTTATTTAAAAAGTAAAATAAGCAAATATAAAAAGGTCTGTACAAGATGCTCATGAGTTAACTTCTCAACATTCACTATATAGTTTGTTGAGTTTCATAAATCATTGATAATTCATTTTGTGGGCCTTGGAGGGTGGTGAGGCTTCTTTTCAATCACCTGTCCAACGGATCACAACAAACTGGTCAAACAATTGATAGTCTTTAAACCAAAACAGAGGCTGAGACAGATTACCGCCTGTTCAAACTTTGTTGGGGATGTCATGCTGTTTGAGCCCGACAGCTCATTTGGACTTGTGCTTCTTCATCTGTGCCACCTCCATCTGAAACAAGAACACACACATGAGACCTTGAGGTAACATCAATTGGACAACAACAGAGCTCGTCTTAAGTCAGGAAAGGTTGGTCATCAAATGTATCTAGAATACAATGCCTGCACATTGTATTAGGTGCTATCTAGAACCTAAAATGGTTATTTGGCTGTCCCCATAGGAGACCCCTTTGAAAAACTACTTTTGGTTCCAGGTAGAACCCTTGGGTTCTATATAGAACTCTTTTCACAGATTTCTACATGGAACCCAGAAAGAGTTATGGCAACGGACAAAGAACCCTTATTTTCCCCTAATAGTGTCAGTAAACATCTAATCTCTGTTAGAGTATATCTCCAATAGAGTGATATTTTCAGTACTTGGATCATATGTAGATGTCTGACAGACACACAGTACCTGTACTGACAAACGAATCCTTTTCTCCTCATCCAACTCATTCATCAGCAGTTGAATCTCTTTGCTATCAGAGAAGAGAAATCCTAAATCAGAGGCACACTTGGAAAACACAATACAAGACATACTGTAGTTACACGCAAAAATAAAACAAAGACTTACTTGTGCTGGCTCTTCATCATTTCTACCTCGTCCCTCAGGTCCCGGAGCTCTGTCTGCAGCTGTTCTAGGGTCAGTGGGCCCTGGGCACTTGGCTCCCTCCTGGGATTGGGGTTAGAGGTGAGGTGAGGGGGCAGGGTCACACGCAGGATAGCAGAGAGAGCCCCAGGGAGGAGGGTGGAGAAGGGGTGGGGAACATTGGCACCAGTGGATGATGAAGAGAGCCTTGTGTGCCTTGGAGGGCGGTGAGGCTTCTTTTCAATCACCTGTCCACCAACGCATCATAACAGCACAAACAATTGATAGTCTTTAAACCAACGCAACAGAGGCTGAATAAGCAACTGTATATTCCACATCGTCATTGGGCAGCAAGCATAGTAAGGTGAAAATGGACTTACAGGTAAAACAGGGGTGTTTATAGGTGCTGTCTGGGTGCTGATGTGTGATATGACAGAGGAGAGGTCCAGCTCCTCTTGCGCCTCTCCCTCCTGTGTAGGGGCCACCTGTACGTCTTCCTGTAAGTCAGGGTTAGACTGAGCAGCCTGAGAGGACAACAGCAAACAGAGAAAGAAACATGAGTATTGATAGGAGACGAGGACTTCATTTTTAAAATAACATATCCTGTTATGCGTACAGGTAGTTATTGTAATTGTGTCCCTACAGAATATTGAACACTTCAGTCCCTTTATGAATACTTACTAGCACATGTCAAATGTACATGTGTGCATGCATGCACGCTTGGGTTGTCTGCCAGCTTAAAATGTTAAATTTAACTCAAGGACAAAACGGGACACAAACAGATCTGTGAGTAGTTGACAAGCTCCTCAGAGACTCAACAACCCTATCACAATGCTGCACTACTCTACAATAATAACCGTATCAGATATCGGTGTTCAGAAATATACTGACCAATGACAGAATCTGTGACTGAAACCTATCGTCTTCCACGTGTGTTGCCAATTGATTCAGCGTCTCAGTGACCGAAACGACAGCATCAAAATCTTCAATGTCTTAGGGAGAAAAAAACAAACCAAGACGGCATTAGACAGTTTATTTGATTTAAAGGCTCAATTGGTGGGGGTCATTGAAATAAAATAACAGAGTACCATAGAAACACGGTGTCAGGCATTCTTCAATTCTTGAGCCACTAAAACATTAAAACGAGTTTAAAAAAAAGGAACGTAAGAGAAGATTGGAGAATGGTTGATTGGCTTACCCGCGGTGAGGGCAGAGCTATAGTTGCCCATGGTGACAGAAGAACGCCAAGGTGATATGTAGAGTAACAGAATGAAAGAGAGAAAAGAGCTCCAGAAGCTAAGAATTTCTATCTAAAAATGACAGAGTGGAGTGAATAAAGTCAGTGGAGTCTGGTATTTCTCCAAGCACACGTGTCAATCAGAACATGCACGCGTTCAAGCCTATTTTGGAAAGCATCACAATGTACACTTGTCAGATACCAAGAGGATAAGTAAATGCATGAATCATTCTTGCTCAATAAAATAAAACGAGGCTGCCAACGGTAAGGGACAACTGTTGTTTCAAATGTAACAATCGTAGATACTGTGCACACTGAAAAATCTAAATGAAGAATCAGTGCAAAACATTAGCAGTAACCGTTTGCTACAGAAAAAAAGACACCAATCCATTGACAAGATCATATCTTAGTAGGTGTTCAAGATAAGATTTATATTGTACATGCTCACCTTGTTCGGCCAGTGTTCCTATCGCAATCCAGCTCCACTGGTGGTAACTCTACACCATTCACCGGTTCCATTGTAACCCAAAAGCACGTTAGTGTGATGAGAGGAGGGATTGCCGGGGCTAAGTTTAGCACAGAATAGTGGAGCACCCAGACATGCTCACTACCAGTAACATTGGGTCCGTCCCTGAGGATGACAGAACTACTGATTGCCGAGCTAAATATTTGGGAGCATTTAAAGGGACAGACTACAGGGCATTTGACACTCACGCAATTATCCAGTATCTTCAGAGTCAGTTCCACAATTTGAGTTTGAATGGGAAAGGTCAAGCGGAATCGTCATTGTAGTTTGAATCAGGAATATGAAGCGCTACTAGTTTATCATTACATTTTTGGGGGGAAATTATATTATTCAGAGATTAGAAGATATAAATGGAATTCCTGTCTGCCAAAATGTGTGAAACGTTGATTCAAATAATCGAAGCTTGATGAGTTTGAATCAGCTGTGTAGTGCTTTTGACCCTGATCTTTAATTGTAAAAAATTTAAAACTTGAACAAAGTCTCTTTCTATGAGTAGTTGTATTTTTTGGGGAGTATACAATATAGCTCAGTATCTGTCTTATTTATTTTATAGTCTTTTTTTGCTCCTTTATCAAGAATGGCAATAATTATGGACCTGACTGTATAAGCTCATTGTGTACTTTTGTCTCCTTTATATATGGTTCTTTCTCACTCTCTTAATCTTACACCAGTTATTCCCCCAGGGCTTCCTTTAGCTGTCAAGCCTTTGTGACAGTTCTGGAATCCCCTCCATTTAAGGTGACAGCTGTAACCAATCACAGGAAAGGACATGGCTAGCCTACACTGAAGTGGTAACAGCTCGTCTGACTGGTGATCTCCAAGGAATGCAAATGGCACACCCAACAGAACAGTTCTCTCCACCTCTAAGACTAGAGCAAACTTTCTTTCTGACCCCCCCCCCCTTCTTTCATTGTGGATTTTTTTGTCTTTCACATCAATGTTTTACATCGTGCTTTATCTTCTTCAGATTGTTCCCCTAACTATTTTCTATTCAACAGTGTTACAGGAGTAGGGTGAAGCTAATTTGGCAGAGATTAAATGATCTACTCGGCCATAACACAAGCTAAAGTATCATCTCATACAAAACTAAATCATACAAGCCCCATATAATTTTCAGCAAGACTCAATTTACATACAAACCAGCTACACTATTACATCCATAAATGAGAATCAGTCTAGAATTTCCCAGCTATAGTCTGTCCACCGCTTATTCATTTTTTGTTTTAAACTCCTTTTGCAGTAAAGGGACAGTGTTGATCAAGCCTCTGTAGTTCACATGAACCTCAATACGATGAATTGGGTCACTTCAGTTCAAAAGGAATTTTAGTCAATGCGAAATGCTAACTAGATCTCCCCAGTCCCATGGAAGGTACATCCCAAAAAGGTCCTACGGGGCCTCCTTCGGCACAAGAGAAACCTCCACACAAGGCATGTCCAGCCAATGATTTGAAATACCTTAAAACAAAATGTTCAAAATGAGCAGGACATGCAAGGGGTATCAGTAGTTTTTAACAGGTTGAGAATTATAAAAACACACTTTTGACAGAGCATCATATTCAACAGCCCCTGTGGAATAGTCTTTAAGGCCACTTTACAGCAAAAACACAAACAAATCTAAGCACCGGGGGAAAAAAGTGATGCTGGAAAATATAAAAAGAAAAGTCTCCATTACCTCATTTACATGTTATGAGAGCTGTAACACAGTTGTGAAATCACAAAACCATGTCCATAATAACTAGTCAGGAAGAATAGAAACAGATGGCCTATTCTCTATATTTAAAACAGATCTTATGTTATAAAAATACACATTTTATGTCTGGTTTTTCTGATGGGCACAGGGACAGTTCCATCTGGGAGCCATCTCCAAGACAACGAGGCAGCCCAAAGCACAAGGCCAGGGCGTGTAACCCCAATCTGTGCAGTCAGTCCCTCTAGTTTGATCACCAGCGGCGGTAATTCGACCCTCTGTTGGGAGGTACACGTTGACGCATTGTCGGCATGTTGCGGTATTTTGACAGGATGCTCTGGCTCTTCCTGAACACTGGCCTCTGAGAGAAGGGACGTGGCACAAAGCCTCCCTATAAAAAGGAGGAAGAAAGTATTTCAGCCAGACTAGTCAGAAATGCAGTCTTGCAGTGACATACAGCTTAATCCACCTGACACCACCATCTATATTTTCAAAAAGGTCAAGGAGGCCCACAACACAGTCAGTGGGCTAAGAGAAGTCACTGACCAAAAGTTATAAGAGCTGTTTAAAAAAAGAGTAAAAAAGAAGCTTCATACCATGAGTGGCTTCCTAAAGGGACCGGGCAGTTCAGGGCCTGGCTTTCTCTGGGGAGGAGGACCTGGTTTATGATTTGGGCTGCTGGGACGGAAGCTGGGTCTCTGTGGGACATAAGAGTAAAGCATGAGAATATATGGTGGATTGGAGTTGATCAAGAAATGGAATTGCTCGCTGAGGTTTCCAAAACTATGGGAGGCAACATTCAAGGTATTGGCATCCCTTGACAGCGTACACTCATTACAGTAAGCATGTTAAGCACTCAACACTAAAGATATGAACATTCAGTTTTCTAAGAGCCCAGTCAAAACCAGGACGTGCTCCTCACCTGCGGTGATCTTGGATTCCTGAAGGGTTTTTCAGGTGTGTGGTTCTCCTGTGGCATGTCCGTTTGCCTAAAATGTGAAACAAGACAAAGTGAATTATCTGGCTAAATAATCCTGACTGAAACTAGTTATTGCTGTGTGAAGCCACTGTTATGCATCATACCATGTAACCCATAACCACAAAGACTTTGCACCACAAAATGGTTCCAGTTATATTCCATTCATAACAATATATTCACTTTACATCAACTCTTTTACAATAATCCTCACCAAGTTTCTTATATTTAAATTGGCGGATTTACCTTTCTGCATATCTCCAGTCTCTTGGAGAAGGGGAAGGACTGGAGTCATGAATTTGAGAGAAGCGTTCATTCAGCGTAAGTTGTTCATCTGAATTGTAATAGGGCTCTGAAAAGTCAGGCGAGAGTGAGTAAGAGAAGTCGCATTCTCACAATGATTCATGAATTATCTTAATTCGCCAAAGAGACGTCACATTCCTGTCGAGGGGCATCAAACAAACTGTTAGCCAACATGACTAAACAAAATGTCACAGTTCCCTTACCGGTCTTGTTCTTTGGTGGTCTACTTCTATCCCTTGGGGGGCTGTCCTTTGAGCTGGAGTTTGTCCCCGGCGCTTGCCACTGGGACACGACGACTAGGTCACGAGCCAACCGTCGGTCTATAGAGGAAGAGCTGGAGAGAGACCAGCCGAGGTAGAGGATGACAAGAGATGAGCATCCTATTCAGTGAAGCCTGAGAGGCAAAGGTTTGGTAGGCAGTCAAGCAGAACATTATTACTAGAAGCCTGCACCGTAAGGGAAGATTCCGTCAGTCTAAGTAATGCCCTGAAAAGTTGAAATGGTGTCGTTCTGTAGAACAAAAAATGTAACACGCTAAAACAGACTAGAACAGATATTGGGGGACATGGAATGACAGGAAGTTACATGGCGGATGAAGGGAGTTAACGGGCAGGCGGCTAAAGATTCATATATAAAATCACTGAGTGGAATAATGGTCATAATAAAAGCTGATCGTCACTCGGGTACTTACAAAGAGCATGTAATGTCCATGGTTTCCTAACGCTGTTTTTCCAATGAACCCTTCACTGTGTGAAAACTGACGTGTATGAAATGGACAAGTGATGCTGATGGTTTTGATGACCCGGTCTCTTGGGGTCCACATTTTTTAACTTGAAGTGAAGCTCAAAGGCTGTCAATCCTCTCCAGTTCAAACGAGCCATTCGTCTATGATCGGTGATCTTCAGTTGATCCTTACTTCTCTTCGTTAAGTTCAGTCTCACTTCCCAAATCGCAACTCTCCTGCAACCATTGGACATTCAATTTCAAAAGGGTATGTTATTGTGATCTTGCTCTCCTGTCTGGTACAAGCAGTGTGATCAATTCAAATCGAGATCGTCCGTCTTCGGTCAAAATTCACCAGTACGCTTCAATAAACAAGCAATCTACAGAGCACGGTGTTTAGGAGCTTGCACTTTGTAGGAATGGATTCCATTGTTTACACGTAGACATCCAATTGTACTTGTAATCCCACCATTGCTGTGATGAGATTCTGTGTACTGTACAAAACACTGCACATGTTCTGCATAGATGCAGATTTTATATATTCTTTCATGCAGAGAAAGTCCACTGTTCACCTGCTTAGCCAGATAAGGTTCCGTGTGATGTTAATGTACCAAGGTGTGGTCCATTATCGCTTCATTTGTTTCTTGTAGGTCTATTGGACATTTAATGAGTAATGATTCTAAAATCACTTTTTAAGTAGTGAGTCAACTGCATGGCTGCATTCTGTCTCTAAGAAATACAAGTAGTATTGTATGCATCCATGTATTACCAGAGCATAAAAGGGGCCAACAGTTCAGGAACAGCAGCACACGTTCACTTCATCTTTGGACCATTGAGTAAATATTGATATGAAGATTCCTCAGAGGCAGTGTCCTCTCCTCTTGATGCTGTACAGCCTCAGAGCTTCTGCCGCATGTTGTCAGTGGCAGTGTACTATCCCCAAAAGTCCTCTGGATAGCATCTTCAAGGAAGCTGCTGCATATTCCAATGCCATTTGAATGTTATTCCTCAAACTGACTTCCTGCGAGCCAAATATCCCCATGTCAACTGGCAGATTGTGTTACCCGAATTAGTATTACAGCTGTCCGTTTCAGAGTCTCCTCCTACATAGGTCACTGCTCATCCAGGATAAGAAAAGCATCTCCTTTCCTACGAGTCATGTTGGTGTGCAACTACTGTGGCATTTCAGCAGATTTAAGGATATGGTTTTGTCCACAGTCCTCTTGTTCTGTCTGGGGGGGGGGGGGCTTGCTGCGTGCATACGTTTTTTCAACTCTTCCACTTGGTCAGAGAGGGACAGCACCACTAGCTTCAGACCCCAATAGCATCAGAGGAACAGACCTCCCATCAACACGTATGGATATGGCTTTTCTAGCATCTTTCAATCTGACATTAATGAACAGGCTGATATTAATTCAACTTTGAATGTCTGGCACCCAGAAGAAAAAAAGGGGGAAAAAACACGTGAATTATTCTGTTCACTGCCAGAGGACTTTGGACATTTGATTTCAAAGCGTAACGGATTCAGGACATCGCCGTAACTCCATTTCCTCCAAACATCATCACGCCCCAGCTCCCAGAGTGAGAAGGAAGATACCGTACCTGTGTGTGCTCAAGGCGCGCTGAGAGTCCACATGTTCCTTGTGTGACTCAGAGTTCCTGGAAGACTTGGCAGGTGACTGATGAGTTATGGGCCTCTTCCTCAGCGGCCCAGCCTTTGCTTGGAAACGCTCCTGCCGAAGAGCGAACTTGGATCGTGCATTTGCTCTGGATGCATGCGGACCTTCCTCTTCCTGGTTCTCGATATCTGCTCCTCTGGGTCGAAGTGGAGGTGCTTTAAGCCGCATCACAGACTCCGCTCTAATTTGACGCCCCTTCATCAAGCGACTCTTGTCCACGAGAGACAAGGGACGGCCGCCAAATCCCCTAGAGAAGGTTTGTGGGATCTCTCTCCGAGGGCACTTTGGATGACCACGCTCCAGACCAAGGCCTGGTCCGCACTCCTGGAAATTCCGCTTGCGAGGTTGTCCACTTGGTCTTCCCTGCGGGCTGTTCTGGTAGAAAGAAGATGAAACGCCTTTCCATGCGGGGGATCTGTGGGGAGGGTGGTGAGAGCTGCCTTCCTGTGCCCACTCAGCGCTGCGGCGTCCGCTGCCCTCCCTCTCCCTTCCCACCACTCCATGCTGTTGCCTGGGATCTCGCTCAGCAGACCACCTGCACATCCATCACAAACAATACAACAAATGATTACATTGGAAGATCCATTATCAGGGGACGCAGGAAAAGGAGGTTTAGCGTTTCTTTATGGTGCCCCTTCACCTTAATGCCATGATACAGGTAGGCGTAAAACCTTCAGTGAGCATATACAAAAACTCTTTCCAGTGGCAGGCGACCAGCGCATTAACACCAGATCACCGCATTTTACAGTTTATTAGCATTGTAACACTGAACGATAATTTTGACCTCTGTGGTGTAGAGGACTATGTGAGTTTACACTTTCTTTCCATTTATTTTACCCAGCCCATACTGCCTCTTCACTCCTGTATCTCTCTGGATATGGGCCTCTGCCATGAAACTCCTGTGGCTTTTTCTGGGTGGTGCCAGAAGGTCCACGTTCACTATTGTGTGGGTGGGGAAAGGGCCCTGGCCCATTCCAGCGCTTCCCCCCGCGACCTGGGCGCTCAAACAACCTCTTCCCGGGGCTATGGTGTGGCCGGGCACCCCAGCTCCTATCCTCTTCATGGGAAGGACCTGGGTGCTTGTGGGGGCCCATGAAGGAACTGTGGGGGGATGGTGAGGGTGGCAGCCTCCTGTCAGGGCGTTGGCTATGGTAATGGTGTGGTGAGGGGGATCTGTGACCTGGGTGTTGTCCATGGATAGGTGCTCCCCTCTGGCCCTGGTGCCATTGTGCAGGACTGTGTGGGGAGGACCTATGCTGGGCTTGGGGAGGACAGTTTGGCCTGGATGGGGGTGCCCTCCTGTGGCCATGATGGGGGTCCGATTGAGAGGGGCATGTGTTGAAGGAATCCTGGTTTTGGGACCTCCACTGATTGAATTGTCGCTCCCGCCGTTCTCCCATCAGTGTGGGACTTTTGGCAAAGTGAGCGTGTCCTCTGCCTCTGGAATTTCTCCAGCTTGGAGGGGCCTTTCCTGGGTGGCCCTGGAATCCTCTCTGACTCCCGAGATGAGGGCTGTAATGCTCTTCGTGTGGCGTGTTGTTGTAGCCACCCGAGTAGGACCTGTTGAATAACAAAAAAGTCTTAAGAATCCATCCACACAATTCATATTATTTTATCATTAACCATGTCTACACTTAAAATAGTGTTACTTAACCTTCTCATACATGACTTCCAAATATCTCTAACGGTCGCCCCAGCGTGAGTTGTTTTGTGCACGTGATGTCAGAATGCACTCACTGTTCCAAAATGTGATTATTACGCAACAGGACAGTTAACACGCGCTGCCTGCAAGTTATCTATATGCTATTATTTTCAAAGAAGTTGTATTTTTTAAGTTTGAATTGAGGCGTGTTCCCGCCTCATTGATTCACATAGGAGTAGCCTATTTCAGGGCTGCGGACAATTTACATTTGAGGATTGATCGCGCCGGAAAAACTTCTCTCTTCGAGGAGAGCCCACGCACTTCAATATGTTTGCGCCGATCAAGTAACGTGAACTCACGTAAACTCGTACATCGCCTTGGTCTGTACAATTGCCCTTATTTTAGCACCCCCAAAATGTAATACTTCCAGATCAACTGTAATGTCAATACCATTGTAAAGCACAATTTCTCCCCTTTCCAACAGAATCAATTACATGACCTAAACACTGCCTGTTTCTGCATAATTCAAGCAGGCAATGAGCCCCGTCGGGTCTTTTTAAAAAGGGCGGGTGGGGAAGCGAAATGCGACATGCGTGATAGTGAGACGGAGAGATTTTGTGTGGGAAAATTGCTTTTTCCCCCACTCGATCTGTCCAACGTATCACCTCTAAAATGTAAATAAAACACTATAAAAAGTTTATATAATGTGACATGCCATACCTATTTGAAGGTTTGTGTCGAATTTGAGTCTGGTTTTTAGGGCGTTGCTAAAGTGATCTTAGAAGTAAACAGCAGCTTTGAGAATGATGATCGCTTGCAGTGATGACGCAAGAAATGACTAGGTATCTCTCTTACCCCCGTCACTGTCCATTTCTTGTTTTTAAAGTATGAGGGAAATGCTACACCTGGTGGAGAGAGAGATTGTAAGACAGAATTAGTTGCTTTATGTGTGCTGTACGTTACGACATGACATGTCCCGATGTAACGGAGGGTCCATTTTTTCAACTTTTCTCCAATACTATAGAGCCATTAGCATGTTGATCAACGCTTGAATAGAAAACTAGTTCACACCCCCGATTTTCAAGTCAACACAGTCGCTACAGTCCCATTAGTTTTCTTTGTAGCCTCGTTTGAATGTTGCGGTTGCCCACATTTGTACGGAATGGGGTGAGTTTGCATTATGGAGATACTTGCACAAAATTGAACATTTTCTGGCTGATGCTCACATTGCCTTGTTTTCCATACAAAGAAAAACTTTGGACATCAGCAAGTTCCTTATTTTCTGTATATTGTGTTGTCGTTTCTACTGTAAGTGCATACATTGTGCACCAAACATCCATAGTGTATTTACAGTTTTATTCACATTTAAGTACTGGTGAAAACCTGAGAAAAATCCATCCAGGAAGTGGCATTTTTTTTATGTTTGTAGTTTTCTATTGAATGCCATTACAGTATCCATTGACTTAGGACTCAAATTGCACTTCCTATGGCTTCCACTAGATGTCAAGTCGTTAGAATTTATGTCAGGCTTGTATTCTGAAAAATTAGGGAGTATGACCTCTCTGAATGAGTGGACACTATAGTGTCCCAGAGCTTTTTCATGCGCCCGACCGAGAGCGCACCTTTCTTGTTTACAACGATATTGTCCGGCTGAAATATTGATTATTATGACTAAAAACAACCTAAGGATTGATTATAAACATCGTTTGACATGTTTCTACAAACTTTACGGGTACTATTTGGATTCTTTGTCTGCCTGTTGTGACCGCATTTGAGCCTGTGGATTACTGAACAAAACGGAGGTTTTTGGATAGAAACATGGACTTTATCAAACAAAACTAACATTTATTGAGTAAATGTGAGTCTTGTGAGTGCAACCATATGAAGATCATCAAAGGTAAGTGATTCATCTTATCACTATTTCTGACTTGTGTAACTCCTCTACTTGGCTGGTTACTGTTTGAAATTATTTGTCTGCTGGGCGCTGTTCTCAAATAATTGCATGGTATGCTTTCGCTGTAAAGCCTTTTTGAAATCTGACACCGTGGTTGGATTAACAAGAAGTTAATCTTTAAACCCATGTATAACACTTGTAGGTTTTATGAATTTTTATAATGAGCATTTCTGTTTTTGAATTTGGCGCTCTGCAATTTCAGTGGATGTTGGCCAGGTGGGACACTAGCATCCCACGTACCCTAGTGAGGTTAACCGACTTGCCTAGTTAAATACAGGTACAATAAAAAATAAAATAAAAAGTTTGTCAGCCGATAGTTATAAAAATTTGACCGCTTGTGTTATGTCAATCTTTCCTCAGTTAGCACTAGGACAAATGCAGCCTACATTTTCTGGTTTGGATGATTGTGTTATGCTGCAGCTACTTCTGTGAATGTCTGAACATTGCATCCAAAAATAAACTGGTCCCATTCTGGACATAACTTTGTAGGGACTGTGTTTGTGAAAAATGTCTATGAAAAAAGTGTGGCCAGCTCAAATGCCGATTGATGCGTCAATTGAAACTGGACGTTCTAAATAACTGTTCTAACCCTAACGGTTTGAGCGTAAACAGCAGGGACCAATGTGGAATGATCACACCCGTTTGTTGTTGTTGTTACGTAACCTTGTTTGTTGCAATAAGTAATATTCTGCAAATACCTGGGCTTGAACCGAGGAGGTCCAGAGTGATGTCTGACCATCTTTGGCATATACGGAATAATCTGTAGAAAAGAAACATACTTGCATTGACAGAAGTGACAGCGAGTTTTAAACAATAAAGCCTAGCAAGCGGACTTGGTAAACTACAGGTAGCTAACGTTAACCAATGTACAGATTTAGTTACTACCAACACAGTTTTTAACCCCAGAGACGTAACATGGCAAGACTTCCAGGAACCCTTGCGAAGACGACCAGGGTTTGATTTTGACGGCCTGCACATGCGCAGTTCGGCGTGAGAAGACCTTTAGACCAAATTGCGTTTTCTGCGCTTAGCCAGCCAACGTCGCCACGACACCTACAAGCGTGATCGGAGGCTTTTATTGGAGAAGCAGTTTCTACTGATCTTCATACTCTACTGTCTTTGCTACGAACTACACCATCGAAGAAATAAGTAGCTCGCTAAATTAACAAGCTAAAGCACATCGACATATGCAGCCATTTTAAAAAGGCAAACATGTTAGGAAGTAGTTGCTTGTTAGGTACATGGGTTTGTCAGAACAATGCGACTAACTTAGTTGTAACAGTTACTATAAAAAGTAACTAGTTGCTAGCAGTGCAGCCTAACTGTGGGGAAATGTGGGATAACGTTGACTAAACGCAGCGTGCCAAACAACCTCGACTAGCTAGCTAAAAAGTTGTTCGCATTGGCAAGATATCACGGGTTACCTATAAATATTTTAAACGATATAACTAGACAAGTCTCGCCAACCGCAAGTCGATCGCGCTTGTTAGCAAACATTAGTTAGCATCTAGCTAAATAACCAACATGGTGCAGTTGAAATCATTTGGTTATTCGTACACTAAACTGGCTAGTCTAACGTAACGGTGTAGCTATTGTTGGCTAGCTAACGCGTTAAGCTCCCCAAATCTGTGCTGATGTTAGCTATGCCGCTTAGAAAGGTGAACTATTCTTGGATACATCCACATACGACGAGTTGTTTTTAAATGGGACATTACAAATTATCAAATTAATAACTTACCTTTAAGTTTGTGTTGAAATAGCGTTACTTTCAATCGCCTTCGTTCTGCAGTCCGATACAGGGAGGGCTAAGATTTTCTAAACCAAAGATAGACCAACTAAAGTAAATATAGACCACAGCCTTTCGTTTCAAAGGGAACAAATGACCCAAAGTGGGCAGAACAAGCATCTGGCGTCATTGGCATATTTCCGTTAAGGAACGCCTACTTTGTGAAGTGCGCGTGTGCAATACCTCCAAACAACGCGATTTTTAAACAACTTTTGCAAAGGGTAAAATCTACAAACCGTAGTCCACTCTGTTCATAATATACTAGTTTTGGGAACATAAAACTGTATTGAGATCAAATGTTTCAGCAATGAGAGCATTTACAGAATCTATTTCCATCTTCTCGTACTGCCCGCCTGTGGGGCTTCCTCTCACTACCATATTTGGTAGTGAGTGGAAACGCCTAGCGGATGCTTCACATTTTAACATCCAGTGAAATATCTGTCTCATTGTTCTATCTATGGGGAGGGTGTGCTGCTGCAAACACTTAAACTGTCGCTCGGAGCCGTCTTCTTCTATGGTATTATGGCGGTCCCGTGCCACCACCTTCTTCTTTTGGGGATTTAGTTGGGGGATCGCGTCCAACTTTTAGGTGCATACACCACCACCTACTGTACTGGTGTGTGAGGCCATTCACATTATATTATTAGATACAACAATACAAAATTGGAGTTAAGGAAAATTACCCTACCACCTATTAACCCTCTCTAAAAACTCACCACCCATTCCACTACCACTCAACACCCCCTGCAGCTGTTCTACTTCTCTGGCGCTGCCACTACAACCTCTATTTTCTGTGACTTTCGATTAATTTCTGCAATACCATTAACAACCATGGCTATACACGCTAAAAAGCACACCTTACTGAAGCACATATTATTCCCATCACTCTCTTGCTAGTTACAAGGATCCCTCACCTTGTACTCATCTTCCTCTACCACTCTCATTGTAGGAAACTGGGCTAAACCGACATCATACAAAAGAGATAAATACACACACACACACACAAAAAAATAACATCCCATTCCTTCAGTCACATTCCAATTCAAGTCACATCCCTACAAGGCTCTGAAACTATCTGCCACCATTGTCACAACCCCTATTACCAGCCTGTTCAACCTCTCTTTCATCTCGTCTGAGATCCCCAAGGATTGGAAAGCTGCCGCAGTCATCCCCCTCTTCAAAGGGGGAGACACCCTGGACCCAAACTGTTACAGACCTGTATCCATCCTGCCCTGCCTATCTAAGGTCTTCGAAAGCCAAGTCAACAAACAGGTCACTGACCATCTCGAATCCCACCGTACCTTCTCCGCTGTGCAATCTGGTTTCCGAGCCGGTCATGGGTGCACCTCAGCCACACTCAAGGTACTAAACGACATCATAACCGCCATCGATAAAAGACAGTACTGTGCAGCCGTCTTCATCGACCTTGCCAAGGCTTTCGACTCTGTCAATCACCATATTCTTATCGGCAGACTCAGTAGCCTCGGTTTTTCGGATGACTGCCTTGCCTGGTTCACCAATTACTTTGCAGACAGAGTTCAGTGTGTCAAATCGGAGGGCATGCTGTCCGGTCCTCTGGCAGTCTCTATGGGGGTGCCACAGGGTTCAATTCTCGGGCCGACTCTTTTCTCTGTGTATATCAATGATGTTGCTCTTGCTGCGGGCGATTCCCTGATCCACCTCTACGCAGACGACACCATTCTATATACTTTCGGCCCGTCTTTGGACACTGTGCTATCTAACCTCCAAACGAGCTTCAATGCCATACAACACTCCTTCCGTGGCCTCCAACTGCTCTTAAACGCTAGTAAAACCAAATGCATGCTTTTCAACCGGTCGCTGCCTGCACCTGCATGCCCGACTAGCATCACCACCCTGGATGGTTCCGACCTAGAATATGTGGACGTCTATAAGTACCTAGGTGTCTGGCTAGACTGCAAACTCTCCTTCCAGACTCATATCAAACATCTCCAATCGAAAATCAAATCAAGAGTCGGCTTTCTATTCCGCAACAAAGCCTCCTTCACTCAAGCCGCCAAGCTTACCCTAGTAAAACTGACTATCCTACCGATCCTCGACTTCGGCGATGTCATCTACAAAATGGCTTCCAACACTCTACTCAGCAAACTGGATGCAGTCTATCACAGTGCCATCCGTTTTGTCACTAAAGCACCTTATACTACCCACCACTGCGACTTGTATGCTCTAGTCGGCTGGCCCTCGCTACATATTCGTCGCCAGACCCACTGGCTCCAGGTCATCTACAAGTCTATGCTAGGTAAAGCTCCGCCTTATCTCAGCTCACTGGTCACGATGGCAACACCCATCCGTAGCACGCGCTCCAGCAGGTGTATCTCACTGATCATCCCTAAAGCCAACACCTCATTTGGCCGCCTTTCGTTCCAGTACTCTGCTGCCTGTGACTGGAACGAATTGCAAAAATCGCTGAAGTTGGAGACTTTCATCTCCCTCACCAACTTCAAACATCAGCTATCTGAGCAGCTAACCGATCGCTGCAGCTGTACATAGTCTATTGGTAAATAGCCCACCCTTTTCACCTACCTCATCCCCGTACTGTTTTTATTTATTTACTTTTCTGCTCTTCTGCACACCAATATCTCTACCTGTACATGACCATCTGATCTTTTATCACTCCAGTGTTAATCTGCAAAATTGTAATTATTTGCCTACCTCCTCATGCCTTTTGCACACATTGTATATAGACCCCCCCTTCGTTTTCTACTGTGTTATTGACTTGTTAATTGTTTACTCCATGTGTAACTCTTTGTTGTATGCTCACACTGCTATGCTTTATCTTGGCCAGGTCGCAGTTGCAAATGAGAACTTGTTCTCAACTAGCCTACCTGGTTAAATAAAGGTGAAATAAAAATAAAATAAAAAGGCTCAGGAGCCTGTGTGTGCTTGTATTTCCTTTGACAGGAATTTTTGCAATCCCTCAGCTGTAGCCCAAGATGTACTCTTAAGGAGCCTGCCAATACTCATTAAGGTCCAAGGATCCAATATACAGTGCATTCGGAAAGTATTCAGACCCCTTGACATTTTACACTTTCTTACGTTACAGCCTTATTCTAAAATTGATACAATTATTTATTTAAATTGTAATTTTTATATATTTTTTTTACAGACTAGTTAAACAAATGTGTGAAAATCGACAAATTAGTGGATGTGGCTTCCCAAGTGGTGCAGCAGTCTAAGGCACAGCATTACCGTGCTTGAGGCATCACTACAGACCTGGGTTCGATCCCAGGCTGTGTCACAGTTGACCCACAAGGTGGCGTCGTCCGGGTTAGGGGAGGGTTTGACCAGCCGAGATTTCCTTGTCCCATCTCACTCTAGCGACTCCTTGTGGTGGGCCGGGTGCCTGCAAGCTGACGTCGGTTGCCAGCTGGACGGTGTTTCCTTTGAGACGTTTGTGTGGCTGGCTTCTGGATTAAGTGAGCAGTGTGTCAAGAAGCAGGGCAGCTTGGTTGGGTCGTGTTTCGGAGGATGCATGGCTCTCGACTTTCGTCTCTCCTGAGTCTGTTGCATCGATGGGACAAGATTGGAACTACCAATTGGGGAGAAAAAGGGGCTAAAAAAAGAATGAATTTGGGTTTGGCTCATCATCATGAAGAGGAATAACTGTTTATTAGTCAGAAATAGCTGCAATGTCATGCTGGAGAGTGGTAACATTCAAATAAATCCCAACCCTTAAACGAAACGTAGGCTGAAAATAATTTGTATGTCATATCATAGGAAAAGACACCGCATTCACATGGATTTGCATGAAGTGGCCAGTTCAGATTTGTCACTTAAAGCCTAAATACATCATACTTTGACTAAAACAATGACTTATTGACTTAAATCGTTATGCAACATTATGGGTAAGCTCTGACCATTGTCTTTCAGCTTGAAAGAGTGTATTTTTATTGGTGTGGACGTTTAAGATCCAGGACTGTGTCTTTAAGACATTGGCATTTAGTATTATTTTGGACATTTCATCTTCAGATTTCTATCAAATGTTTTTAAACCTTGATTTTTAAACCTCGATTTTTTGCATTGGATGCTTCTCAATCCACCACACTTCCGCATCTGCGACATCCCAAAAATCTGTCCTCCCACAAAAATGTCTGAACAGTTTGACCTAGAAACTATTACCAGTGTTACCAACTCCTCAGTAAGGAAAGTAGCTATTGGCTGTCCTAAAAGTCACTAGAAGTCGCTAAATGACGTCATCACCTAATTTGCATAATTGGCCATGTGCATGTAATTGTGATGGACGCTGTAGGAGAGAGGAATAACGTCGTGGGGGAACAGTGGCTTCTTCTTCTTTGCTGAGCGTCTTCACAAGGTCCTTTGCTGTGGTTCTGGGATTGATTTGCACTTTTCGCACAAAAGTACGTTCATCTCTAGGAGACAGAATGAGTCTCCTTCCTGAGCGGTATGACGGCTGCGTGTTCCGATGGTGTTTATGCTTGTGTACTATTGTTTGTACAGATGAACATGGTACCTTCAGGCGTTTGGAAATTGCTCCCAAGGATGAACCAGACTTGTCGAGGTCTACAATTTATTTTTCTGAGTCTTGGCTTATTTCTTTTGAATTTTCCCATGATGTCAACCAAAGAGGCAATGAGTATGACAGTAGGCCTTGAAATACATCCACAGGTACAAATCTAATTGAGAGGAAGGTGCCAAGATGGCTGCTTGAACAGATGCTTTTTTACGGAGCTCGGTACCAAACTCCAGAAAGATGGTTAAAAAAAAAAAAAAGTTTAGTCATTATTATTTTTATTTGTTGAAGATATAAGACCTTTCCTGTGACTGGAATGATAATTGGATCATTTATTTCAGCATGTCCATGCAAAGTCGTGACAAAAAAAGAAAGGAAAAAGTTAACCGTTCTATTGCTAATCAACAAGAGAGAAACGTGCTTATAGACAACTGCCATAACTACACTTGGCCTATGGATAATATCATGCTTTCGAATGCTGAAGATGACGAATTCCCCTCTTTACCGGTTACTCCGTGCAAACCTCCACCCTCCAAAAAACCCAACATGAACTCTGACATCGTGGCTACCCTCTCCTTACTCATCAACTCCAGGTGTGACGCCATTGAGAAAATGGTAGGCGCGAACACCATGGTTATCGAAGGCTTGATAAAGACTGTGGAGTTTGCATCTGGTGAAATTAATGATGTGAAAACAAGAGTGGCAAAAGTTGAAAAAAATGTGGAAAGGGTGGAAAAGAATAACAATGTCTACCATAGACGTCTCACTGATCTGGAACAATACACAAGAAAATGGAACCTGAGCCAGAGGTGGAGAATGAAGATGTGCGAGGAGAGGCTATCCGTATCTGCCAAGAAGTTTTGCCTGCAGAGAAGAACAAAGTTGGTGATACCATCGACGTTGTACATCGCCTCGGCAAGAAGCAACAGCAAAGCGATTCAAGACCCAGGGGTATCATCATCCTATTCACTACCAGATTCTACAGGGATGCTGTCTGCAAAGCTGCTAGGAAGAACGCCTTCCTTCAGAGCCATGGTATGCGTTTTGCCGAGCATCTCAGCCCGGAAGACATAGAAAGAAGGAACAAGTTGTGGCCAACGATCAAGATAGCACGAAGTGAGGGGAAGGCTGCTTACTTCGTCGGAGGACGAGGTTTCATCAACGGTTCAGAAATCCATATTCCTCCCTAAAATCTCACCAGAAGGAACAGGTTGATGGTTTCAGCCATGGTATTCTCATTTTCCTTATGTGGTTTACCTAACAAGCATCAGGTGACTATTTTACAGGAATACTCAGGTATTTCAATTCATTAGTTTGTTCTTGTATGACCAGAAGTCCTATTTTGTTTACAAACTTACGAAGAAGATTGAAAGCTGAATTTATGTTTTATGTATACAGTAACTAAGATACTGTTTTAAATGGCATACAGGTCTGCTCTGACTTTACACGGTTATTGTTCTATTTAGTTATTAATACTTATTTCCAAAAAAGGTCTTAGGAACGTTTATGTAAAACATTTTGTTATTCAATTATTTTATGATCAGTTTTCATATGTACTTAAAATAGTAGGTACCCTTTTATTTAAATTATTATTTGTTTTATTTCTCAGAATAGTTCCTGATTACACTAAAGAGGGTTTTTAGTCTCTCTTACTACAAGAACCCTTGGTTTGGTCTTGAACATAATTTCCAGTTGAGTTGAATTTCAAAGGTTATGGAATAAGCTATTTTCACTTTAAATTGACTTAAATGGTGCAGATCTCGGTTCCTTATCGTTTACGTTCACTGCTCCTACGTCTTTGACTCATCCTACTACAGTTTATACTTTTATATAATCTTTGTTGTTTTGTCTTTGTCTATAGTTTCTCTTAATGCTAGGGGGTTACGAAACAGTGTGAAGCGCAAGGCCTTATTTTTATTTGCTAAACAATTTCGAACAGATTTTAGCTTTTTTCAAGAGTCTCACTCAATTTCTGCTGATGCCAACTTCTGGAGGTCACAGTGGGGCAACGATATTTGGCTTTCCCATGGATCTGAACGCTCTGCTGGTGTCACTACAATGAAAAATACCTTTGGTGGTAATATTCTACACTCGGAATGTGACCCCTTTGGTCCCTTTATTTGTCTTGTGATCAGTTACAATGACATTACACTCATTACTGTAAACTTCTACGGGTACAACACCAAACATGAGAATGATGAGTTGCTTGAATCTATAGAGAAACATATACTTCATTGGTTATCTAAATTTCCCAATTCGTTATTATTGATAGGAGGGGACTTTAACATTACAATAGATAATTCAACTGATAGATGGCCACCAGGTAGGCCAACCAATCAGAATTTGGGTTTAATACTTTTTATGGAAAAGTTTGATCTTACTGATATATGGAGAGAGAGGTTTCCGGCCGAAAGATCATTCACTTGGAGTAACAAAACAGGCTCCAGACAATCCAGAATAGATTTTTGGCTTATATCCAAATGTATTGATAGTGAGTGTGTTACTACAAATATTTGTACTACTCCCCTCACAGACCATAAGGCTATTTACATTGATATCAAAATATTTACCCCTGATACGAACCTTGGTAGAGCATCCTACTGGAAGCTAAATAGCTCATTACTAAATAATGATATAGTTACATTTAAGGTTAAAGATCTGCTCTCACACTTTTGGGAAAGGGCTTGTGAAGAAAAATCTTATTGCAAGAACTGGGAGCTCTTTGAATTTGAGGTGTCCAAATATCTTAGAAAATATGGTAGTAATCTTGCTAAGACCAGAAGAGCTGAGGAGGAAAAGGTGATCATTAAGATAACTTCCCTTTCTCAGAGTTCCCCAGCTGACCTCTTGGGGGAGGAGAAGATGGAACTAATTGAGTTACAAAATAAACTGGATAATATATATAAATTAAAAGCAGAAGGAGCCTTTATTAGATCTAGGAAAAAATGGATTGAGGAGGGAGAACAGAATTCATCCTATTTCTTTAGACTTGAGAAATTTAACTTAAAAAATAACACTATCCATAAGTTAAACATTGATGGTGTTATTACAGATGACCAAAAAGTAATCGCTAAATACTGCAGCAATTTTTACAGAAAATTGTATAGCTCTACGTACTGTCAGGAATCCACAGATATGTTTTTTAACTCACTGAATAATGTTCACTCTATCAGTGATATAGAATCTAAACAGTGTGATGAACCCATCAAAGTTGAAGAGATTATAGAGTCTATCAAACATCTAAAGAACAATAAATCACCAGGTGTTGATGGAATTACATCAGAATTTGACAAATTATTTTCTGAACAAGTAGCTCCCTTTCTATTTGAAGTCTTTTTTAGAGAGTATTAAAAACAATGTTCTCCCTCCTACAATGAGTCAGGGGTTAATAACACTGATACCTAAGCCTAAAAAAGAAGTGCTGCTCATCGATAACTGGCGTCCAATTTGTCTTCTTAATAATGACTATAAGATATTAGCCTCACTACTTGCAAAAAGAATTAAAGAAGTCCTGGATGCAATCATTGATGAAACACAGTCTGGCTTCATGAGGAACAGACATATTTCTAACAATGTCAGACTAGTATTAGACGTACTTGACTACTCAGACCTAACAACTGAGGATAGCTTCATATTATTTTTAGATTTTTATAAAGCATTTGACACAGTAGAGCATCAGTTTCTCTTCCACTCCCTTGAGAGACTTGGCTTTGGGGATTTTTTTCTGTAAGGCTATTAAGACTCTCTATGCAAATGGTAACAGCTCTATCAAATTGAAATATGGCACCTCACCTAGATTTGAGTTAAAGAGAGGAATTAGGCAAGGTTGTCCTATCTCTCCGTACCTGTTTTTATTAATCACCCAACTTCTTGCAAATTCTTTAAATAATAGTCCTGTACAAGGTATTTCCATAGCTGGTAAAGAAATGATTATAAGCCAGCTGGCTGACGATACTACACGTTTTCTGAAAGACGCTAACCAAATTCCCATATCGATCAATGTGATACAATCCTTTTCCAAAGCGTCTGGTCTATATCTTAACATTAAGAAATGTGAATTAGGCAAGGTTGTCCTATCTCTCCGTACCTGTTTTTATTAATCACCCAACTTCTTGCAAATTCTTTAAATAATAGTCCTGTACAAGGTATTTCCATAGCTGGTAAAGAAATTATTATAAGCCAGCTGGCTGACGATACTACACGTTTTCTGAAAGACGCTAACCAAATTCCCATATCGATCAATGTGATACAATCCTTTTCCAAAGCGTCTGGTCTATATCTTAACATTAAGAAATGTGAACTCATGGCTGTCGAAGATTGTGACACCTTCATATTATGGTATTCCAGTAAAAGAAGAACTTACATATTTAGGCATAACCATTACAAAGGATCAGAAGTCTAGAGGCTTACTACATTTTAACCCTCTTATTAAAAAAACTGAAGAAACTAAATCAATGGCTACAGAGGGACTTATCTTTAAAAGGTAGAGTCCTAATAACCAAGGCTGAAGGTATCTCTAGACTAACATATGGTGCTCTATCTTTATATCTTGACCGTAAAATAAGCAAGGAGAAAGACCAGATGCTTTTCAACTTTCTTTGGAGAAACCGTACCCATTACATTAGGAAAACTGTTGTAATGAACACTTATGAGAATGGTGGACAGAATTTTCTGGATTTTACTACTTTAAATAATACTTTCAAGATCAATTGGAAAAAACAATTCCTAAGAAGACCCACTTCTATCTGGAATGTTATTCCTCATCATGTCTTTCTCTACTTTTGGTGGCCTTAACTTCATGTTGTTTTGCAATTATAATATTGACAAAGTTCCAGTGAAACTTTCTGCTTTTCATCGGCAGGTTTTCTTGTCATGGTCCTTAATTTATAAACACAATTTTTCTCCACACAGATATTATATATGGAATAATCGGGATATATTGTATAAAAATACCTCTCTGTTTTTAGAATATTGGTTCAGAAATAATATCCTATTGGTGAGCCAACTGGTAAATGCAGAGGGTCTTTTACTCAGTTATAAAGAATTCTTATCACTTAACAAGGTCCCTGTAACACCTAAAGATTTTGCAATTGTTTTAGATGCCATTCCCTCAGGTGTTGCTATGTTATTCAGGAACATGTCAAGACCTGACCCTCAGAGCCTACCTTCTATTGACCCTGTTGACTCATCAGTAGGAAAGATTTGTTTCTCTTTTGGTCCATTCAACAACAGAGCGATACGATCCTTGTTTCAGCAGGATGTTGTATCTATACCTTATGTCATGCCTTATTGGAATGGATTTATTGATAATATCTGTTGGAAAAAAGTTTGGATGTTGCCACACACATACCTACTTGTTAACAAAATTAAGGAAGTTTCCTTTAAAATTATTCATAAATATTATCCTGCCAACCACTATATGAAGAAGTTTAAGGAAAACATCAACTCAAATTGCTCCTTTTGTAATGACCACCCAGTGCATCTTTTTTGGCATTGTATGCATGTAAGAAAACTGTGGCAAGACATCAGTAGGTTTATAATTGAACACATTTATGAAGATTTTACACTATTGTGGAGAGATGTACTGTTTGGATTCTTTACATACAATAGAAATAAGCGGAATCATTTTTTGTAATTAATTTCATTATTCTTTTGGCCAAATTTCATACACAAATGTAAATTTACAAACAGAAAACCACATTTTCTTACCCTACAAAAATAAATTGAACTGTATTTTAAGACGGTTAAATGCTCTACTAACAAAAAAGCTGTTAGAATTGTAAATATATGCATGTCCCTTAAGGTCCTTGTGTAATTGTAATGTGATATTGTACCCCCTAGTGCGATTGTCCATTGTTTGTAATCTATGTATGCTTGTCTTCCCTCATGTGCTTTATGTATTGATTTGTTGTTAATAAAATTAAAATAAAATAAAAAGACAGTGAAAAAAAAAAAGAAAATCAAATTTTTTATTTTATTTTACCTTTATTCAAACCTTTACTCAAATTATGTCAATTAGCCTATCAGAAGTTTCTAAAGCCATGACATTTTCTGGAATTTTCCAAGCTGTTGAAAGGCACAGTCAACTTAGTGTATGTATATACATTTCTGACCTGTCTAAACAATTGTTGGAAAAATGACTTATGTCATGCACAAAGTCGATGTCCTAACTGACTTGCCAAAACTATAGTTTGTTAACAAGAAATTAGTGGAGTGGTTGAAAAATGTGTTTTAATGACTTCAACCTAAGTGTATGTAAACTTGTGTGTGTGTGTGTGTGTGTGTATATATATATATATATATGTGTGTGTGTATATATATATGTACAGTACCAGTCAAAAGATTGGACACATCTTCTCTTTTAAGGGTTTTTCTGTATTTTTACTATTTTCTGCATTGTAGAATAATATTGAAGACATCAAAATTATGAAATAACACATATTGAATCATGCAGTAACCCAAAAAAGTGTTAAACAAATCAAAATAGATTTTAGATTCTTCAAAGTAGCCACCCTTTGCCATGATGACAGCTTTGCACACTCTTGGCATTCTCTCAACCAGCTTTACCTGGAATGTTTTTCCAACAGTCTTGAAGGACTTCCCACATATGCTGAGCACTTGTTGCCTGCTTTTCCTTCACTCTGCGGTCCAACTCATCCCAAACCATCTGAATTGGGTTGAGATCGGGTGATTGTGGAGGCCAGCTCATCTGATGTAGCCCTCCATCACTCTCCATCTTGGTCAAATAGCCCTTACACAGCCTGGAAGTGTGTTGGGTCATTGTCCTGTTGAAAAACAAATGATGGTTTGCAGAATGTTGTGGTAGACATGCTGATCAAGTGTGCCTTGAATTCTAAATTAATCACAGACAGTGTCACCAGAAAGGCAACCCCACACCATCACACATCCTCCTCCATGCTTCATGGTGGGAACCACATGCAGAGATCATCCATTCACCTACTCTGTGTCACAGACACAGTACTCATCAGACCAAAGGACACATTTCCCCGTGTCTAATGTCCATTGGCCGTATTTCTTGGCCCAAGCAAGTCTCTTCTTATTGGTGTCCTTTAGTAGTGGTTTCTTTGCAGCAATTCGACCCTGAAGGCCTGATTCACAGTCTCCTCTGAACAGTTGATGTTGAGATGTGTCTGTTACTTGAACTCTGTGAAGCATTTTTTTGGGCTGCAATCTAAGGTTGGTGACTCTAATGAACTTATCCTCTGCAGCAAAGGTAACTCTGGGTCTTCCTTTCCTGTGGCAGTCCTCATGAGAGCCAGTTTCATCATAGCTCTTGATGGTTTTTGTTACAGCACTTGGAGAAACTTTAAAAGTTCTTGACATTTTCCCGGATTCACTGACCTTCATGTCTTAACGTAACAATGGACTGTCATTTCTCTTTGCTAATTTGACCTGTTCTTGCCATAATGTGGACTTGGTCTTTTACCAAATATCTGTATACCACCCCCTACCTTGTCACAACACAATTGATGGGCTCAAACTCATTAAGAAATTCAACAAATTAACAAGGCACACCTGTTAATTGAAATTAATTCCAGGTGACTGGAAGAGCTGGTTGAGAGAATGCCAAGTGTGTACAAAGCTGTCATCAAGGAAAAGGGTGGCTTACTTTGAAGAAACTCAAATATAAAACATATTTAGATTTCTTTAACACGTGTTTGGTTACTACATGATTCTATGTGTGTTATTTCACAGTGCTGACATCTTCACTATTGTTCTACAATGTAGAAAATAGTAAAAATAAAGAAAAACCCTTGAATGAGTTGGTGTCCAAACTTTTGACAGGTACTAGGACCCCCTACAGGGGTCCTAAAATTCAAAAATCAAATAGCTAAATGATCCATAGTATGACCATCTTAAAACAATTCCATGTCAGTGTTGCACCCCCCCCCCCCCCCCCCCCCATAGTGGCCTTCAGATGCAACAACATACAAATCACACCATACATTATTGTTTGAAGGTTTATTAAATGGTACATCTTATGCTAATGACCCATGCACAATGTTTACAATAGTTCCATTTTTTTAAATTAACTGCTATGCTGCTTTAGTTAGAAATAAGACACACTACAGTAGGTTTGAACTGTTCAAATGTGTTCTCTTTTAACCTGAATTTCTAAATCCCTGGTTGCTTAGTCTTCCAAGTAAAAATCTTGCCTTCTTTTAGTGCATTATTTATCAAAACACAATACAGTCCAAGTGGAACCAATGACTGACCACTCACATCTGTGCATATACACACCGAAATAATCTTAATTTGGACAACACAGCATCCTGCAAGTCACGATAGGTTTTGTCCTTGACTTGTAGCAATCAAAGTCACCAATCTAAGACACAAATGATACCAGCTCAGAGGTTTCAGACTTTTGAGGGATCATGCATAGCTCATTACTTTGTAGATCAAGGAAGAAAAGATAGAACAAAACTTGCAATGCATGGGTTGATGGCAATCTGGATTATAATGAGGAACGTTATTGTACAGATTCTTTATGTTGACTTTGAGTTGTAGTACTATTTGACCTGGGTTCAAGTATTATGGCACATGCCACAAACCCAATCACACAGCATGTTGGAAACATACACAATTACAACAAGCTCGAGACTCTTGGGAGTTAATCATGTCCAGGGAGATACGAGCTAGCCTGAGGCATCCACAGCCAGAATTGAAAACTGTAGACTTTTCAGTGGAACAATCTAATTGAATGATCAGTGCATACTAAACTACATTAGGTGGATTCAGAGCAATATGAAACTTTCAATCCTAAGAGGAAGAATACTGCAATAGCAAAGGCAACTTACTGATATGATATTCTACATCTGTATATGTGGGGTCTTTCACTATAAAACAAATGTTTAAGGAGAGGACATCACCAGTCTGTGCTTCTATCCAACTACAGAATAAAAGCTTTTGTTTTCAAATGAGATTTAACTAGCTTAGCTAACTGCTTCAGATCATAACAGGCAGTCAAGAGTCAATTACTTCATGGGCACTTCCTTTCATTGAGACACACACACACCCACATTTCAGATACCACACTAACAACTGCTCTAAGCGATACATGGCATGACACAGATATCTATGACTATCATTACGATATTATTTGACAAGTATAGTAAATCTATTAATATTACTGTCACTTAAGTTCCATTGTCCAAGGCTATGAGGACAGATGTATTATAGGAGAAGGTTGAAGGTTAATGGACATTCAAGGTTGGAGACCAACAAAGGAGGGTCAAAACTACATTCAGAGTGCCTTCTCTCTCTCTCATCTCAAGAGGTGCAGAGACTTCCATCCTCAATAACATCAGATAATGCAGATCATTTCCCTCTGCTCCTTCCATCATGGCTTGCCAGTCCAGGGTTCTGAAATTTAAAAAGTCATCATAAGATTCTGTGTGTTTGAGAGAAGCTACCCACTGGGCACAAACTGGTTGAATAAACGTTGTTTGAACAAAAATTGTCAATGTATTGTGACTCGGACTCCACATGGAAAATACATTGGATTGGAAAAAAGTCCTCAACTGTTGTTTTGAGGGTGAAATTTCAACCACAGGATATCATCATGGTAACCAAATTTCAATGTAGACAAACCATGTATAAAATATGATGAATTTGTACCGTTAAAACAATGTCAGATCTCCAACGTTATATCCACTATCAGAATATAAACTATAGGCTGGGCAGCACCTCCTACTGGAGAATTGATCTACCTACAGCTACCCTTTAGTCTAGCCACCCAGGGCCTATATAGCATTTGCAAAGTCATCAAAAGTTATGGTCTCAATTCAACCCAGAATCAACAACAAAAAAATCTACAATATAATAGGCCCAGGATTTCAAGCTCTGGTTGATTTCAAATGTCATGATTGGTTGACAACACAACCAAATATCAACTTTTAAGGAGAGTTACAGTATATTCTGCTTGAATAGTTCCATCTGCCACTGACAGTCTGGATTCAGTTCAATTTTGTCTCCATCACAACCAAAAATAAAAGTTAAAGAATATGTTTTTTTTTCTATAATTTGTAGACAAATTGAAATTAAAGCAAGACTAAGTGAGTGGCAGATGGAAGTATCCAAGCAGAAGAAAAATCTCCTTCAAATGTCGATATTTGGTTGCATTGACAACCAAACACAATATATCTTTTGAAATACAATAAATAGCCTATTAGCTTGTCTACAAGTTAGCAAATGATATGTTGGATTCACACCTCTAAAGTTAGAGAATGGGATTAAGCCAGTAGCTCAGATGTACCTATGGCTAGTCCTGTCTCTTTTAAAATGTTTATATTTGGTTGCATTGTCAAGCAAACCCAATTCACTATTACTTTTATAATACAGTAAGTAGTCTAGAGTAAATGCTCTTTTACAAACTAATGTAAAATTCAACCATTAAACAAGTAACAGATCCATGGCCACATTGAGTTTACTGTAACTATAGATGTCTTCGTATGTAATCATATAAAGTGTGCTAGTTCAATATAGCATGTATAGGTCATAGCAGGTCTGTGGATATGTTCACAATTGCTGTAACAATTTGCGCAGAATCACTTGCACAATGTACTTCTCATGTATTCTCAACTGCAATCCAGGTCATTTGGTTCTGCTATTAGATGAAGCACAGTGATAACACAATCTGTTGCATAAATAAACAAAATATCTGACATTTTATTCCCAGTAGAACTTTGCTGTGCTTTTAAGATGGTTGAAAGCGTAGTGGTGACACATTGGAAATTCAACTATCTTTTGGCAGTCTTTTTGAGCGGGTGAAAATAGGTTGTAATCTCATTGAGCAACGCCTCAACCAAATATTACCCAATTATCCACCTTGAAATGACGTGATGTGCCCAGCGTGCAGTGCAAGCACTTGAGATGCCAGCGTGAGAGAGGTATTGTGGCAACCTGAGCAGTGTGTATTTTAACATGTGAGCGTAATATATTATTCTCATTCTCACATGCATTTTTATGTACCTGGCAACTGGATGTTGTGCTTGTATGAGGGTGGAGGATGAGCTTGGAATCGGCGCCGGGACTGCAGAGCCCGTCGATCAGGTTCTTGTTGCAGTCTCCTAGGCTGTCCACGTGGGAGAGTTTGGGGTAGGCCACATGACCCGTCAGGTCCAGCAAATCTTCCAGGGCTCGGGTATTACTCATGGCGTTTTCCTGGACCTCATTGACTGGGGAGAACTCTGGGATGGAGATAAGTTCCTCCTTGGAAACTGGGCTGAGAGGGGAAGAGGGAGCAACATTTATGAATATCATAATGGTTATTCCACCGATCGAATACTACTATGACCATATCTGTACATCTATGGGGCATGCGGTCCTTGGGTAATCAAGGGCGGATATGAGGGGAGTAATTTATTATGCAAATTGTTAAATGCGAAGCCATTTTTACTATCAATATTCGTCAGGGTATGAGAAAAGGCTGTGGTAAAGCTAAGGGTCCAAATAGGACTCTGATGAGACAATATCACTAATACTCTAAGAATAACAAACATAGATGCGGTAAAGAGGTCATTGGAACTCGACAAAAGCAATGGAAATGCCATGGAAACACGTGGGGGAAAGATCCCGAACGTCCTCATCGCCCCCCAGCTGTTGTTTATGTGTATTTCACACTAAGTTGAGGTAAAAATATGAGTATAATTATTGTATGGATGTCAACCCCAATACATGTTCATGTCACCATCACCAATCAACTCCATTACGCATAAAAAAAAAACAGTGATCTGGGTCAACAGCATCAATGCAACAGTATAACTTTACGTCCGTCCCCTCGCCCATACCCGGGCTCGAACCAGGGACCCTCTGCACACAGAAAACAGTCACCCACGAAGCATCGTTACCCATCGCTCCACAAAAGCCACGGCCCTTTCAGAGCAAGGGGAACCACTACTTCAAGGTCTCAGAGCAAGTGACGTCACCGATTGAAATGCTATTAGCGCGCACCACCGCTAACTAGCTAGCCATTTCACATCCGTTACACTAGCACTCCTAGCAGCTGGTACGAACAGGTGTTTGCATTTATCAATCACTTCTTCTAAACCTGAAAAGGGACAACTTACAAATGTTATGCAGCAAAAACAAACGTGTATCCAACCCCATCGTGGGCCTGTTACAATACATCAATCATGACAGATTTGTACATATATCCACTTTGTTAGATCAGTTTTGTTGACTGTGTGCCAATCCGGCATCCCTCTATCACCCACAGTATGCTTTCCATATACCTCTTTCTCGCATTTATAGCTAGGTTCCTGGCATGGTGGGCAATGTGTTTGTAACTGTTCATACTAACCAGTACCCCTAGAATGTATTGGTTCCACATCATGCATTCCTGTAGATAGAAATGGCCTTGCTCTGATGGCTTACCTGACCTCCATGGACTGCACCTCATCATACGCCCCACGGCTCTTCACATCCAGAAGCTCCAGGTTGATGAGTGGAGGTGGTACGAGTGCCAGGGACAGTTTGTTGGTCTGCACCCCTTGTCCGATAGTCTGTGTGGTCAACGTCACGTTTACTTGAGTACTCTCCTCGGTTTTGAGCTGAGCAGTGGCTTGGCTGCTCACCTTGGTACCCTCCTGGTTCTTCACCTGTACATTCACTTGTGCATTCTCCTGCTTGATCACGTGGGAAGGGACCTTTCCCTTCACTAAGACACTCTCTTGCTTGAGAGCCTGGGCTGCACCCTGTCCATTTACTTGTTGAGCGTTCTGTCCCTTTTCCAGAATATTCTTCAGTGGGGTCACCTGATCAGTGGCTTGCCCCTTCACCAGGGCACTGTCCTGCTTGTTGACGCAGGCAGCGGCCTGCCCATTAACCTGAGACTCAGCTTTTGGGTTTTCATGCACATTCACCTGAGCATTCGTTTCAACGTTCATCTTTGAGCTCATCTGCATATCCCCTGTAGAGAACAGAAATATCACATTGCACAGGACTATTCCCTGAGAAAGGGCACCACATGACCTGGCCAAGGATGGCTGAAATTAAAGAGATGCTAATTTCACACAAATCCCATGCCTCCTCTAAAATCATGTCAGGCTATTTAAGCGACCTACTGTATCTTACTGCGACAAAAGCATTGTCACATTAGTTAAGTCCATGGCCCTAACCCTAACCTATATGCACCACTTTGTGAAACATTTCATGAGCTACCTTTGAGAGCCAGAGTGGCTTCCAATTTCAAGTAGACAGGCATATTTGCTAATGTCCTCTGTTCTACATGAGCAAACAAAATAAAGAAATGCATATGGGTCCTTCTCTTTAATTGCATTACATTTTCTAAATATATAAAGTTACATGCTGAGGGCTGCATTGTGGCAGGGACAGAGGAGTTATAAAATAGCCAAAGACCTTGAATGGATGGCCTTGAATACAATCTAGGATGCCGAGTGAATCTGATCCTCTCCTGAGGACAGGTATTGGAAAACCACTGCTACATCACAGCCATGCAGGAGTCCCCTATATTGGTGGAAAAGTACTGGGATCGCTCACCCACCAGACTACCCACTGCTGCCACTGGGTGGGACTCCTACATTTATACATTCATAGTGTCTTTCCTGCTGGGGTGAGCAGGCAGGCAGAGTATCAGTGGGTGAATGGGTCACCTACCTGGTGGTGAGACCGGTTGAGTCTCCACCTGCCCCTCCTCCTGCTTCAATATGGAACACAGATGGAGGCAACATCTATTATTCCACAGCAAATAAGAGGACAATTATGTATAGTATTGTGCGATTAAGACCTGCGGTAATCAGGACGCATAAACCAATGTATCAACAATGATACAATTTAATCATGATAATGATCACAACATAGATATGAAAACAAAATCTCTTGGGGGAGGGGGGGGGGGGGTACAAGACGCAAAGTGTATCCTGTATTGGTATGCAATACCTGACAAGATCACACAACATCACGTGGGTAATATAGGAGTCAGCAGGTCTCTTTGCTTGAGGCGTGCAGAGCTATGAGAACGGCAGGCATCTCTACAGTACCTTCATCTCTTCCTGGTTCTCATCGCTCTTCCTGGTTCTCTTCATTATCTCCTCAATTCTCTGTGGAGACGTAGCAACATACAGACTTTGATATATACTGAGAGCTGCAGGCTGGGTATCAGATATACTGATTCATTCAATAATAATTGAATTTGGAGTCATAAAAACCTTCTTCCTCAGCTGTCTCTCCTCCTCCTCTTGCAGCTTCAGCATCTCTCTCTCCTGACGCTGACTCTCTGCATCCTTCTGAGCCTGAAACTCGCCCTCTTCCTTCTGTATTGATAAAGACGAAGGATTTATGCTTGGAATAATGTAAGACATGTACTGTGCATATACACAACGTTACACACAAACATGCACATGCACCAGAGAAACATATCACCATACATACAGTGACCCCCCCACTGTGACCCCTGACCTCTCTGTCCATCTGGACCTGTAGCTCCTTCTCCCGGACCTCCCTTTGCTGCTTCTCCTCTTCCGCTCTCTTCCTGCGGAGGTCCTCCTGTCTGCTCTTCTCCTCCTCCTGTCGTGCCCGCTCCTCTGCCTTTCTCCTCCTCAGCTGCTCCGCCTTCAGACTGAGTGACACAGACAGACATGATGACTTACAGTATACCCTCTCAGTCACCAGACACGGACAAGCAGACACCATCGATGCATCATGTACAGGCACACAGAGAGACACGGTGACACACAGTTTCCTTACCGTTCCTTCTCCTCCCGCTCAACATGTTGTTTCTCCTCCAACTCCTTCTGCACCCTGGCCAGACGCCTACGCTCTGCTAGCAGTCTGGATGCTTCCTCTGCGTTTGTCGTCCCGGCAACTCCTTTCCCTGTTGTTGTCACTGGCGATGGCTCTGTCACAAGGACAACGGCAGATATCAGTGTGCATTGAAACAGGTGCCCAATGCACTGATAGGTGTACTTAATGATTGACATACACAAAACGATTGGTAAACAGTAGAGTTTCACCTGTGCTCTTATCTGCATTCAGTTCACTGCTGGTGGACTTTGGCATCTTCTTATCTGGGGTGTCTATTTTGGAGGCTTTCTTATCAGATGTGTCAGTCATAGAGTCCTTTCTTTCAGAAATCTCACCTTTTAAGTTCATACCGGGGGTCTCAGTTTTGGGGAATCTCTTTTCTGGGGTCTCAGTTTTGGCCAGTTTTTTTTCAGGGTTGTCTGCTTGGGAAGACTTCTCAGGGCTCTGGATATCAGACATACTTTTCACAGGGGTTTCTGGCTTGGAGACATTTCTGTCATTGATGTTGTTGTGACTTTTGGCTTCTTCAACATGTCCATCCTCCTTGTTGCCGTCGGGAACCGGGGTGGTGGGTCTGTGCCTGATGGGAGAGGGGTGGTACTGGCGCACAGTGCAGGGAGACTGAGTACGGCTCTTAGGCAGCAACCTACAACCAGAAGGACATTATTATCCTCTGTCATAGTAACTAGGACATACCACACGGATACAGCAGCAGGACAGCGAGTCTTACTTGGGGGTGGCGGGGGAGGCTGAGCGTCTGGTGTACATGGCTGGGGATTCTGCTCTTCTCACAGAGGAGCCTGTCGCTGGGGAGCCAGTCCTTCTCTCTCTGCGTAACCTCTCTTTCTGAAAGCACACACAAGATAATGTGTGTGTTCCCGGATGTAATCATGCCAACATGGCCCTACCAACTGCTAGCAGGGTTCTGCTCTGGTTTCTCTCTATTCTATAACCAAGTGTGTACGTAAGACAAGTCTGACCTTGGGGGTTTGAGGGGTTGAGCGAGATCCTGCTGGTGACTCCTCTGGAGAGCCCTGGAGCCTCCGTCGATCAACCCGGCTTGGCGAGCCCCGATAGGGTGACCTGTGGGGGCTGCAGGGAGCTGCACAACGACAGGCATCAGAGGTCAAGTGAAGTAGTATTGTAGTCAAAGGAGATACAAAGTAGTAATTCTATGTTTTTAGATCAATACCCACAGTATAGGTATGGAGGACATTAACAATACTATCAATTGTTTAAATCAAATCATACAAACTATTTTTTCTTTCACATGTTTATTCGTGGCAAGTTGGAGTGATGTGCGGCATGCGCACACATTTTAATTAACTAGGCAAATCAGTGAAGAACAAATTCTTATTTTACAATGACGGCCTACCCCGGCCAAACCCTCCCCTAACCCGGACCACGCTGGGCATTGTGCGCCGCCCTATGGGACTCCCGATCACAACCGGTTGTGATACAGCCCGGGATCAAACCAGGGTCTGTAGTGATGCCTCTAGCACTGAGACGCAGTGCCTTAGACCGCTGCGCCACTCGTGAGCCTAAAATAAATCACAAAGAGTAAATAAAATTGCATGTAGAATTATTTTTTTTTTAAACATCCACACACGCTGTTGATGCCCAAAACGTTTATGCTGACGCAACATTCCCTCTGCCATATTATCAGAGGTGTAGTAAGCGGGTACTCGCACGTAAACATTGTTGCTTTACCTTTTTTATTTTACTCAGGCATTTACCCACCGGAAAAAGGGATTGAAAGTATAGGGAGCGTTACTTTACTTCTTGCGGACGGCAATCTGTGTTTACCCACCCATTTTTGTTTTACCACTACATATAAGGCATGCCCAACTAAGCAACACTGTTGCAAGTATCTTAGCATGTAGGCATTTCTTCTCCTTGGCACGCCAAAACATTATAGACAGCAGTCCCGCCAGGAAACACGCATATCTACACCCTCAGACACACGTTCACAAAAGCCAGACCTTGACATAAAGTGGATAGACAAGTGTCTATCTGCAGAACTACAAACGCTGCCATGCATTCCCTACTCTCTGCATCACCAATGATAGAAGTTTCTAGGGGCTATTACCTGTCTGGAAATATTTACTGCCGATGTGCAAAAAAAATGTCAGTCCAGATGTATTATCTAGGTGTTACCTGTGCATCGGTGGCAGGGCAGATGGAGGTCTGCTGCACTGTGGCACCTGGCCATAGAGGAGTGAGTGTGGGTAAGGAGGCGGTGGACCATCAGGTTCTCCACAGAGTTCAGGTGACAGCGCTGGACTGATGGAGGGGTCAGGGGTCAATGGAGGTGTTGGGAAGAGGGGACGGAGATGAGGACGACAAAACAAAACAACGTATGACCATGAGGGACATGAGACAGATAAATGAAGGTGCAAGAATCACACGGGGAGGAGGAGCGGGCTAAGAATACTAGTGAGTACAACCGGAGAATGGAAAGGATGTAGGGTGGGTCTGCCTCAAAAAATAGTTTGACACTGACAATGATAGCTATTAGCAGTGGTGGTGGTGAGTAGCAGATGCAGAAGTCGTAGTGTACAGGGTAGTAGTAGTAGTACTAGTGATGATACATCGAGGAGTAGTAGTACTAGTGGTGATACAACCGAGGAGTAGTAGTAGTACCAGTGGTGATACTAACGAGGAGGAGTAGTAGTACTAGTGGTGATACTAACGGGGAGTAGTAGTAGTAGTACTAGTGGTGATACTACAGAGGAGTAGTAGTACTAGTGGTGATACTACAGAGTAGTAGTAGTAGTGATACTAACGAGGAGTAGTAGTAGTAGTGCTAGTGGTGATACTAACAAGGAGTAGTAGTAGTACTAGTGGTGATACTAATGGGGAGGAGTAGTAGTAGTACTAGTGGTGATACTAACGAGGGGGGGTAGTAGTACTAGTGGTGATACTAACGGGGAGTAGTAGTAGTAGTACTAGTGGTGATACTACAGAGGAGTAGTAGTACTAGTGGTGATACTACAGAGTAGTAGTAGTAGTGATACTAACGAGGAGTAGTAGTAGTAGTACTAGTGGTGATACTAACAAGGAGTAGTAGTAGTACTAGTGGTGATACTAATGGGGAGGAGTAGTAGTAGTACTAGTGGTGATACTAACGAGGGGGGGTAGTAGTACTAGTGGTGATACTAACAAGGAGGAGTAGTAGTACTAATGGTGATACTAACAAGGAGGAGTAGTAGTAGTAGTACTAGTGGTGATACCAACAAAGAGGAGTAGTAGTAGTAGTACTAGTGGTGATACTAATGGGGAGGAGTAGTAGTAGTACTAGTGGTGATACTAACAAGGAGGAGTAGTAGTAGTACTAGTGGTGATACTAACAAGGAGGAGTAGTAGTAGTACTAGTGGTGATACTAACAAGGAGGAGTAGTAGTAGTACTAGTGGTGATACTAACAAGGAGGAGTAGTAGTAGTACTAGTGGTGATACTAACAAGGAGGAGTAGTAGTAGTACTAGTGGTGATACTAATGGGGAGGAGTAGGAGTAGTACTAGTGGTGATACTAACGAGGAGGAGTAGTAGTACTAGTGGTGATACTAGTGAGGAGTAGTAGTAGTAGTACTAGTGGTGATACTAATGGGGAGGAGTAGTAGTAGTAAAAGTGGTGATACTAACGGGGAAGAGTAGTAGTAGTAGTAGTACTATTGGTGATACTAACGGGGAGTAGTAGTAGTAGTAGTACTAGTGGTGATACTAACAAGGAGTAGTAGTAGTACTAGTGGTGATACTAACGGGGAGGAGTAGTAGTGATACTAGTGGTGTTACTAACGTGGAGTAGTAGTACTAGTGGTGATACTAGCGAGGAGTAGTAGTAGTAGTAGTAGTACTAGTGGTGATACTAATGAGGAGTAGTAGTAGTAGTACTAGTGGTGATACTAACGGGGAAGAGTAGTAGTAGTAGTACTAATACTAACGAGGAGTAGTAGTACTAGTGGTGATACTAACAAGGAGTAGTAGTAGTAGTACTAGTGGTGATACTAACGGGGAGGAGTAGTAGTACTAGTGGTGTTACTAACGAGGAGGAGTAGTAGTAGTAGTAGTAGTAGTAGTACTAGTGGTGATACTAACAATGAGGAGTAGTAGTACTAGTGGTGATACTAACGGGGAGGAGTAATAGTAGTACTAGTGGTGATACTAACGAGGAGTAGTTGTAGTAGTACTAGTGGTGATACTACAGAGGAGTAGTAGTACTAGTGGTGATACTACGAGGAGTAGTAGTATTTGTGGTTATACTACGAGTAGTAGTAGTAGTACTAATGGTGACACTAATGAGGAGTAGTAGTAGTACTAGTGGTGATACTACGAGGAGTAGTAGTAGTAGTACTAGTGGTGATACTACAGCGGAGTAGTAGTAGTAGTAGTAGTACTAGTGGTGATACTACAGAGGAGTAGTAGTATTAGTGGTGATATTACAGAGTAGTAGTAGCAGTAGAACTAGTGGTGATACTAACAAGGAGTAGTAGTAGTACTAGTGGTGATACTACAGAGGAGTAGTAGTAGTACTAGTGGTGATACTAACGAGGAGTAGTAGTAGTAGTACTAGTGGTAATACTATGAGGAGGAGTAGTAGTACTAATGGTGACACTAACGAGGAGGAGTAGTAGTAGTAGTAGTACTAGTGGTGATACTAACAAGTAGTAGTAGTACTAGGGGTGATACTAACGAGGAGGAGTAGTAGTACTAGTGGTGATACTACGAGGAGTAGTAGTAGTACTAGTGGTGATACTACGAGGAGTAGTAGTAGTACTAGTGGTGATACTACGAGTAGTAGTAGTAGTAGTACTAGTGGTGATACTAACGAGTAGTAGTAGTAGTACTAGGGGTGATACTAACGAGGAGGAGTAGTAGTACTAGTGGTGATACTATGAGGAGTAGTAGTAGTACTTGTGGTGATACTACGAGGAGGAGTAGTAGTACTAGTGGTGATACTAACAAGGAGGAGTAGTAGTAGTACTAGTGGTGATACTAACAAGGAGGAGTAGTAGTAGTACTAGTGGTGATACTAACAAGGAGGAGTAGTAGTAGTACTAGTGGTGATACTAATGGGGAGGAGTAGGAGTAGTACTAGTGGTGATACTAACGAGGAGTAGTAGTACTAGTGGTGATACTAGTGAGGAGTAGTAGTAGTAGTACTAGTGGTGATACTAATGGGGAGGAGTAGTAGTAGTAAAAGTGGTGATACTAACGGGGAAGAGTAGTAGTAGTAGTAGTACTATTGGTGATACTAACGGGGAGTAGTAGTAGTAGTAGTACTAGTGGTGATACTAACAAGGAGTAGTAGTAGTACTAGTGGTGATACTAACGGGGAGGAGTAGTAGTGATACTAGTGGTGTTACTAACGTGGAGTAGTAGTACTAGTGGTGATACTAGCGAGGAGTAGTAGTAGTAGTAGTAGTACTAGTGGTGATACTAACGGGGAAGAGTAGTAGTAGTAGTACTAATACTAACGAGGAGTAGTAGTACTAGTGGTGATACTAACAAGGAGTAGTAGTAGTAGTACTAGTGGTGATACTAACGGGGAGGAGTAGTAGTACTAGTGGTGTTACTAACGAGGAGGAGTAGTAGTAGTAGTAGTAGTAGTACTAGTGGTGATACTAACAATGAGGAGTAGTAGTACTAGTGGTGATACTAACGGGGAGGAGTAATAGTAGTACTAGTGGTGATACTAACGAGGAGTAGTTGTAGTAGTACTAGTGGTGATACTACAGAGGAGTAGTAGTACTAGTGGTGATACTACGAGGAGTAGTAGTATTTGTGGTTATACTACGAGTAGTAGTAGTAGTACTAGTGGTGATACTACGAGGAGTAGTAGTAGTACTAGTGGTGATACTACGAGGAGTAGTAGTAGTACTAGTGGTGATACTAACGAGGAGTAGTAGTAGTAGTACTAGTGGTAATACTATGAGGAGGAGTAGTAGTACTAATGGTGACACTAATGAGGAGTAGTAGTAGTACTAGTGGTGATACTACGAGGAGTAGTAGTAGTAGTACTAGTGGTGATACTACAGCGGAGTAGTAGTAGTAGTAGTAGTACTAGTGGTGATACTACAGAGGAGTAGTAGTATTAGTGGTGATATTACAGAGTAGTAGTAGCAGTAGAACTAGTGGTGATACTAACAAGGAGTAGTAGTAGTACTAGTGGTGATACTACAGAGGAGTAGTAGTAGTACTAGTGGTGATACTAACGAGGAGTAGTAGTAGTAGTACTAGTGGTAATACTATGAGGAGGAGTAGTAGTACTAATGGTGACACTAACGAGGAGGAGTAGTAGTAGTAGTAGTACTAGTGGTGATACTAACAAGTAGTAGTAGTACTAGGGGTGATACTAACGAGGAGGAGTAGTAGTACTAGTGGTGATACTACGAGGAGTAGTAGTAGTACTAGTGGTGATACTACAAGGAGTAGTAGTAGTACTAGTGGTGATACTACGAGTAGTAGTAGTAGTAGTACTAGTGGTGATACTAACGAGTAGTAGTAGTAGTACTAGGGGTGATACTAACGAGGAGGAGTAGTAGTACTAGTGGTGATACTATGAGGAGTAGTAGTAGTACTTGTGGTGATACTACGAGGAGGAGTGGTAGTACTAGTGGTGATACTACAGCGGAGTAGTAGTAGTAGTAGTACTAGTGGTGATACTACAGAGGAGTAGTGGTATTAGTGGTGATACTACAGAGTAGTAGTAGCAGTAGAACTAGTGGTGATACTAACAAGGAGTAGTAGTAGTACTAGTGGTGATACTACAGAGGAGTAGTAGTAGTACTAGTGGTGATACTAACGAGGAGTAGTAGTAGTAGTACTAGTGGTAATACTATGAGGAGGAGTAGTAGTACTAATGGTGACACTAACGAGGAGGAGTAGTAGTAGTAGTACTAGTGGTGATACTAACAAGTAGTAGTAGTACTAGGGGTGATACTAACGAGGAGGAGTAGTAGTACTAGTGGTGATACTACGAGGAGTAGTAGTAGTACTAGTGGTGATACTACGAGGAGTAGTAGTAGTACTAGTGGTGATACTACGAGGAGTAGTAGTAGTAGTAGTAGTACTAGTGGTGATACTAACGAGTAGTAGTAGTAGTACTAGGGGTGATACTAACGAGGAGGAGTAGTAGTACTAGTGGTGATACTACGAGGAGTAGTAGTAGTACTAGTGGTGATAGTAACAAGTAGTAGTAGTACTAGGGGTGATACTAACGAGGAGGAGTAGTAGTACTAGTGGTGATACTATGAGGAGTAGTAGTAGCAGTAGTATTTGTGGTCATACTACAAGGAGGAGGAGTAGTAGTACTAGTGGTGATACTACAGCGGAGTAGTAGTAGTAGTAGTAGTACTAGTGGTGATACTACAGAGGAGTAGTAGTATTAGTGGTGATACTACAGAGTAGTAGTAGCAGTAGAACTAGTGGTGATACTAACAAGGAGTAGTAGTAGTACTAGTGGTGATACTACAGAGGAGTAGTAGTAGTACTAGTGGTGATACTAACGAGGAGTAGTAGTAGTAGTACTAGTGGTAATACTATGAGGAGGAGTAGTAGTACTAATGGTGACACTAACGAGGAGGAGTAGTAGTAGTAGTACTAGTGGTGATACTAACAAGTAGTAGTAGTACTAGGGGTGATACTAACGAGGAGGAGTAGTAGTACTAGTGGTGATACTACGAGGAGTAGTAGTAGTACTAGTGTTGATACTACGAGGAGTAGTAGTAGTACTAGTGGTGATACTACGAGGAGTAGTAGTAGTAGTAGTACTAGTGGTGATACTAACGAGTAGTAGTAGTAGTACTAGGGGTGATACTAACGAGGAGGAGTAGTAGTACTAGTGGTGATACTACGAGGAGTAGTAGTAGTACTAGTGGTGATAGTAACAAGTAGTAGTAGTACTAGGGGTGATACTAACGAGGAGGAGTAGTAGTACTAGTGGTGATACTATGAGGAGTAGTAGTAGTACTTGTGGTGATACTACGAGGAGGAGTAGTAGTACTAGTGGTGATACTACAGCGGAGTAGTAGTAGTAGTAGTACTAGTGGTGATACTACAGAGGAGTAGTGGTATTAGTGGTGATACTACAGAGTAGTAGTAGCAGTAGAACTAGTGGTGATACTAACAAGGAGTAGTAGTAGTACTAGTGGTAATACTATGAGGAGGAGTAGTAGTACTAATGGTGACACTAACGAGGAGGAGTAGTAGTAGTAGTACTAGTGGTGATACTAACAAGTAGTAGTAGTACTAGGGGTGATACTAACGAGGAGGAGTAGTAGTACTAGTGGTGATACTACGAGGAGTAGTAGTAGTACTAGTGGTGATACTACGAGGAGTAGTAGTAGTACTAGTGGTGATACTACGAGGAGTAGTAGTAGTAGTAGTACTAGTGGTGATACTAACGAGTAGTAGTAGTAGTACTAGGGGTGATACTAACGAGGAGGAGTAGTAGTACTAGTGGTGATACTACGAGGAGTAGTAGTAGTACTAGTGGTGATAGTAACAAGTAGTAGTAGTACTAGGGGTGATACTAACGAGGAGGAGCAGTAGTACTAGTGGTGATACTATGAGGAGTAGTAGTAGCAGTAGTATTTGTGGTCATACTACAAGGAGGAGGAGTAGTAGTACTTGTGGTGATACTACGAGGAGGAGTAGTAGTACTTGTGGTGATACTACGAGGAGGAGTAGTAGTACTTGTGGTGATACTACGAGGAGGAGTAGTAGTACTAGTGGTGATACTAACGAGGAGGAGGAGTAGTAGTACTAGTGGTGATACTAACGAGAGGGAGGAGTAGTAGGAGTAGTACTAGTGGTGATACTAGTAGAAGGAGTAGTAGTACTTTATCAAATTGGAGGGCTACCTGTTCCTGTGCATGTTGAATGCAAATACTGCTCATCACTTCATTATTATTGGGTTGTTTTCACTCATGGGGATGGGATGGGCTCTCTGAAACAAAAAAATAACACTAAGTATTTGTATGGGTGAGATAGAGATTGGTAAGATGCATAAAAGCACTGAGAATGTCCAACCTCAACCAGAGTGTTTTGACTGAGTGACATATGCCTTCAACAAGGAGGGAGAGGAGGTTTCAAACAATGAAAAGGAGGAAGTGAAGTGGTGTACATGTCCCCTGTTCCTTGGCTCTTTGTGTACTGTAAATTCCCTAGTGCCTGTCATTTCCTAATGGATATCTTCTTCGCTCTGAATCCCAAAACCCTACACCTCTATTTTCATCCCAATGCTTGCTCTTTTTCGACCCGGGATCGACTTGGAAGTACCAAAATACAACTAAGACATCAAGATACCCAAGCTGAGCATACGCACACACGTCAAAAATGTATAAAAAGCAGCAATTACACAATGTCAATGTGCACTTTGTACAATAGTACTTGTACAAGGTACACATTGACTTTTCACACATATCCTCATGCTTTCTGATTCAGTTGTTGCACATGCATTCTGGGAAATATACATAAAATCTTTGAGTTGGCATGACATTTCCCCTCAAGCCAAACTGCCATGAGAGCAGTGGTCATTGTGGGGTGGAGAGAAGGAGGGGGCAGGGGATTGGTGGACCGAACGGGAGGGTTTCATAACATTACCGGATTCGCTGGCAGCAGGAAGGGGGGCGGCGAGTTCATGGGGAAAGGTGGAGGCAAGGAGAGGGGCATTCTCACAGTCACCTATAGGCAGCAGGCGGAGCAGAGCAGAGAGAGCATAGCGTTATGATCAGAGCAGCCACTTGTGTCTTTACCTGATGACCCCCTGATACACCTCTGCACCCAGCAGGGCGCTCCTGTAGACAACTGGGGAGGTAAACCCATGCAGCAAGGCTGGAGGCAATGAGCAGGCCAGGGAGAAAGGCTCTCTCTCTCTCTCTCACATACACACCTTTGTCCTCCATATATCCCTCTATGACCCAATCCAAATCACACATACATAAGTCATAAACATATTCAGAAAACTGCATGAAAATCAGCGTTCTAGGTTTCGAACATGTTTTTGTATCTCAGTCCTCCATCCCCCCACCTCCATCATAATCCTGAAAATGCAACAACCCTGAGGAGTGCCCCAGGATAGAAGCCATCAATAATGCCCTGAAGCAGTAACCAGTATGTTGTCAATTTTAAAACTGTCTGTTTTGCTCCCCTCAGGGTTGACTGGACTGATGACTATTTCCATGGTTTACGACAGGTCTGGGACAGGCTGACAGAGACATCACTGTCTGACCTTGAGTCTCGATTCGAAGGGCAGAGGAGCCATCAGCTAGCAGCAGCTTCCCCCAAAATACCTATCATGTGTTAGTATATCTGATGGACTACTTGTGTGATTTGTATCTGACAGAGAGCAACACCAAATGTGTATCCTATCACTTTAGAAGCCAGAAGGGACATGCCAAATTGAATTAGCCTAGAACATGCATTGCTGTCCCTTCCAAAAGTCCCTCCATGCCTCGCACCATTCCTCCTTCCAGTCACAGCTTCATCATTCACATCTCATTGCACCCTCATCTCCAGCTCCCCGTTGTGGACTCACCCTGTGCTCCTCCAGGTCCGCCCCATGTCCAGCGTTTGGGCCTCTGCTCCAGCTGCAGGCTGCGTTCCAGGGAGCGTTTCATCAGAGCCTCCAGCCGCTCCTGGTTGTGCCGTTCCAGGACCGGGAAGACAAGGGACTCTGTCACTGAGCTGCTCCCCTGGCCACACAAGGACCAGGCTAGTCGCTCCATGACCACAACCTCTCCTCTGACACAGCACGGTACAGTCTTAACAGAGCAGGCAGATACAGACCACAGCTGCTTGGGACTCCACCCCTCCGATCATACACCCAAGCAGACACAAAGAGACACTCTGACACATTCAGTTTCGCAGCAGCAACAGTATTGACAGGTTGGAGAATAGCTCCCCTTTCCTTTATCTGATACCCCCCCCCCCCTTTTATTTTTCTGGATGCCTGTTCTACTCAGACTTCCCCGAGTAAAATATCTTCCTAGTTAGTTAACCCTTCCCCACCCACAGTTTTGCCATGGTACACAGCCCAACAGAGCAGGAGACAAAGCCATCTGGTGGGTGATCAACCATTGCCAACATCTCTCCATTTAAATGTGCTCCATCTTTTCCTCCTATCTATATCCCTGCTCTTTCTTTTTATTTCTTCCTATCAAACACATAAAAGATGTGGACATGTATCGGCAAATGGAACTACACACAGATGGAGCCAGCACAATAACAAAATTATTATATTATTATTATTATTATGATATTATTATTATACAGAATGACCAAGCACGGGTGAAAAAGTTTTTAAAAATAAATCTTAAATGAGTACCACAGAAAATAAAATATGACATTAGCCACACCCCATAGGCTCCTCCGGAATTTCTATTGGTCTAAAATGACATCACCCAGAGGATATAAACCATTTAATGGGAACACACACACACATAGATAATCAATCTGTGTGAGATGGATGGCCAAGGGAAATGCTGTGTCATCCAAAACATTCCTCATCGTGCATCCACTTACGAGAGCAGACAAAAATGATAAATCAAGTTATTTCACGTAACCTTATTAGACCAAATTAAGTCTTTCTTGAAAGGTTAAACGGTGAGATCAATGTAGGCTACAAATCCTAACAATAAATGGCCTTAGAAAGTGGCAGTGTGTGACATGGTTTCAAAAGACATATCTGTGGATAACTTTGTGCTCAGCAGATAGCTTGGGACCCATCGAGGAATTGAGGGCAATGACAAAACAGGATTAGGATCCGATTAAGCAAATGGAATGACATAGATATTCATTAAAGAGTCTGATGAGGTTACATATAGACCAACACCAGCATTCCCAGAAGCCAGTGTTGAATGGTGTGCAGGGTGGGGAGGACTAATCTAGAAGGGGAGGGTGGGGTTGCAAATCCTATCTAATATCTGATTGGGAGACAACGTTAAGTACAGAGCATAGTGTAATTAATGAACCAAAGGATTTTAGTAAATTAAAGAGCATATGTCCCTGCATATCTTTTAGAATAGGATGTTGCTGTACTTGCCCACACATACAATCAAAAACAGTACATCCAAACGGTACAATAAACACAAACTTTTTACTGAAACTGAACTGGAGGTGAAAAAGCTGTCTGAGTGTGAGGACAGAGGGTGATTACATCATGCACTGGAGACAAAGGAATCTGAATATAGATGTAGTGCAGGGTTCCCCAACTGGCGGCCCGCGGGCCGAATTTGGCCCACAGGTGATCTTATTTTGCACCCCAATTTTATAGAGGGAAAAAATATATAATAATAATAAATATATATATATATATATAGAAAAAAATGGTTCCGCGTCTGACTCTAGTTGATGATCCCTAATGTAGTGGCTAAGTGATGAGTCTGACCTTCTCCTCCTCTAGCCTCTGCCTCCTCTTTTCCTCCACAGCAGCTCTGCGGACCTCCTCTCTCTGTCTCTGCTCCTCCAGCTTCCTCCAGCGTTCCTCCACCGTACGCTCATACTGCAGCTGAGCCCGCCGCTCTTTCTCCCTGATTGCCTGCTCTCGCACAGCTGGAAACACCAACCAACACATTCAGATCACGACCCTCTAAAACACCATTATAACAACCCACAACAATTCCAGAGCTTTGCTTCCTTAAACTGCACATTTACTGGCTGCCGGTTCTATAGGGCAAAATTAGAGCATTTTTGCTAACCTGCTACAATACAAATACTGGTTTCAATAAGAAGTGATTTCCATCAGTCTCAATACTTGAAAGAAAATGTCAGGAACATCACTTACCTAGACCTTTATCTCTCTCCTCACGTCTCTCTTTGGCTAAACGCATCCGGTCATCTGTCCTCAGATACCCTTCCACGTCTGAGATTTTGGGATATAAAGATCAACACAGAGAAACAGACAAGCTAGACAGAAACAGAGCAAGGAGAGACATTCCAAAGAGATAGTGAGGGAGAGATGTGTTTATAGAGAAGACCCAGTGAGGGAGAGATGTGTTTATAGAGAGAACCCAGTGAGGGAGAGATGTGTTTATAGAGAGAACCCAGTGAGGGAGAGATGTGTTTATAGAGAGAACCCAGTGAGGGAGAGATGTGTTTATAGAGAGGACCCAGTGAGGTAGAGATGTGTTTATAGAGAAGACCCAGTGAGGGAGAGATGTGTTTATAGAGAAGACCCAGTGAAGGAGAGATGTGTTTATAGAGAGCCCAGGACCCAGAGAAGGGGAGATATGTTTATAGAGAGGACCAAGTGTGGGAGAGATGTGCAGGGGAGCTAACAACCACAGTGGGGGTGGGACTTACACTGTTTACCTGCATGATTGTTAGTGTTGTTGCCTGGCAGAAGTAAAGTGGAGGGGAGCCCATTGAGCTGGGGCCTCTTCTCTGTGACCGAGGGTGGGCTCAGCACCTCATCTGATATAGGAGAGACAACAGTCCCCACATTTTATCAGCAGAGGAAGGCAGTGCTGTACATAGCACTGAACTGCAGTACTACTTTGAGACTGCAGAGGGAGACAGTGCCATGCTCTTTGTTCAGTGAGAGTAAAGTTCTGAGGGTAAAACGATTGCAGCCAGGGCAGTAGATAACGTAAAAGGTTGGATTGCCAAGCAATCCAAGGATGGACTGTGTATGTGCTATGTTTTAAGGTGTCCCAGCAAAAAATCTATTTAAAATGTAAGCAGTTGTTAATCAGTTGTATGATAATTACTAAAGCAAAAGGATCTTGCCTTTGCCAGAAATTGCACTCTAAAATATGATTTTAGGCCAGTTCATATTATAAACATCTAATTGTGCTTTTATTGTGGTCACTGTAGGAATCTTGAAAAACATCTTCTTGGGAAAAAAAAGTGTCTTATAGTAATCCTTAAAATGATAAAATGACTCAACAATGACTCCCCTTGACACGCAAGTACCAAAGAATTCAAATCTACCCAATTCTGCCATGGTAAATTGTGATTGTTGTAATTATGGAAAGTCATTTTCCAATTCAGATAAGCGCCAAAGAAAATCCTTTTAAAATGTTAAGAGTGTGGGTGAGCCATCGGCATCTTACTGTGTTTCGCAGCTAGGCTCCCTGGATAGAGTGCCACACGGGCTGGGGAGCCATGGCCGTTGCTTTGGGATCTCTTCTCTGCAACTGATGGTTGAGTCAATCCTTTGGCGGGAGAAAGAGGCAAACACATGAAGAAGAAAAAATTAGAAGACAGGTAAATACAGTGGGGCAAAAAAGTATTTAGTCAGCCACCAATTGTGAAAGTTCTCCCACTTAAAAAGATGAGAGAGGCCTGTAATTTTCATCATATGTACACTTCAACACTGACAGACAAAATTAGAAAATAAATCCAGAAAATCACATTGTAGGATTTTTAATGAATTTATTTGCAAATTATGGTGGAAAATAAGTATTTGGTCAAAAACAAAAGTTTCTCAATACTTTGTTATATACCCTTTGTTGGCAATGACAGAGGTCAAACATTTTCTGTAAGTCTTCACAAGGTTTTCACACACTGTTGCTGGTATTTTGGCCCATTCCTCCATGCAGATCTCCCCTAGAGCAGTGATGTTTTGGGGCTGTTGCTGGGCAACACGGACTTTCAACTCACTCCAAAGATTTTCTATGGGGTTGAGATCTGGAGACTGGCTAGGCCACTCCAGGACTTTGAAATGCTTCTTATGAAGCCACTCCTTCGTTGCCCGGGCGGTGTGTTTGGGATAATTGTCATGCTGAAAGACCCAGCCACATTTAATCTTCAATGCCCTTGCTGATGGAAGGAGGTTTTCACTCAAAATCTCACGATACATGGCCCCATTCATTCTTTCCTTTACATGGATCAGTCGTCCTGGTCCCTTTGCAGAAAAACAGCCCCAAAGCATGATGTTTCCACCCCCATGCTTCACAGTAGGTATGGTGTTCTTTGGATGCAACTCTGCATTCTTTATCCTCCAAACACGACGAGATGAGGTTTTACCAAAAAGTTCTATTTTGGTTTCATCTGACCATATGACATTCTCCCAATCTTCTTCTGGATCATCCGCATGCTCTCTAGCAAACTTCAGACGTGCCTGGACATGTACTGGCTTAAGCAGGGGGACATGTCTGGCACTGCAGGATTTGAGTCTCTGGCGGCGTAGTGTGTTGCTGATGGTAGACTTTGTTACTTTGGTCCCAGCTCTCTGCAGGTCATTCACTAGGTCCCCCCGTGTGGTTCTGGGATTTTTGCTCACCGTTCTTGTGATCCTTTTGACCCCACGGGGTGAGATCTTGCATGGAGCCCCAGATTGGAGGGAGATTATCAGTGGTCTTGTATGTCTTCCCATTTCCTAATAATTGCTCCCACAGTTGATTTCTTCAAACCAAGCTGCTTACCTATTGCAGATTCAGTCTTCCCAGCCTGGTGCAGGTCTACAATTTTGTTTCTGGTGTCCTTTGACAGCTCTTTGGTCTTGGCCATAGTGGAGTTTGGAGTGTGACTGTTTGAGGTTGTGGACAGATGTCTTTTATACTGACAAGTTCAAACAGGTGCCATTAATACAGGTAACGAGTGGAGGACAGAGGAGCCTCTTAAAGAAGAAGTTACAGGTCTGTGAGAGCCAGAAATCTTGCTTGTTTGTAGGTGACCAAATACTTATTTTCCACCGCAATATGCAAATAAATTCATAAAAAATCCTACAATGTGATTTTCTGGAATTGTTTCCTCTCATTTTGTCTGTCATAGTTGAAGTGTACCTATGATGAAAATTACAGGCCTATCTCATCTTTTTAAGTGGGAGAACTTGCACAATTGGTGGCTGACTAAATACTTTTTTGCCCCACTGTAAGTCTAGGATAGATGGCAGCCAGGCCATTGATTTATTCTGGACTAGATTAAATACAGCAGCCATAATCTGGCCCTGTTACTTCTGCATCACTCACCAAAATCTAATACAGCTCCCAGTCAAGGAGCGACCCATCAAATCACAACATTGGGTTGTACTAGGAAACTAGGTACTCACCTAGGAAGTGAGGGGTCCTTTCCCAGACCCAGAGTAAGCCTATTTATTAAAAAGCACTTTTGATTGGGACTCTCCATATCCTGTTTTTAGAGTAGGCTATAGACTTATACGGCCAGGACCGGCCGTACAGGTAGGCTACTAACACCTGTCACATGTCTTTAACCATTGATGAAAGGCCTGTGACGTTGTGTGCTGGTGAGAATCCATGTTTAATGCCCCTATTTAAATATGTGTCCACTCCATAACAATAAGGCCTCAAAACCCAGATGCAGCTATATGCTTTTGATCATCCCTAAATTCAAGGCTACATTCTGGGCTTTTTGAGTACAAATCACACTTTTTTGCTCACATTGGTACCAACCAAGTTTATTACAGTTGTGTTCTTATTTCTATTCGTTTTTTTATTTTTTTAAATTTGAAATTCAGTTTAGTTTCAGACCTGATTTGCTATTTTTTTAAATATAGTTGTAGTTTTTTTGGGATGTCACTTGTTGCAACTGTGGAGCTGTAATAGTTAACCGATTAATAAGGTGTTGGGTCAGGTCATAGGTCAGGTTTAAGTGATAAAGTAAATCTCAATGTGACTTGGATTTAAAGGGAATAGCGTCGAGACTGGTGCCCCAAAAAAATAGGGTGGAAACTCTCTCACCCATGTTAACATCAATCTACTGCTTTTTAACTTTAATAGTACATGTAAGAAGAATCAAATCAAATCAGATTCTACTTACATGTACTACTAAACGATTTACCTAGACGATTTACTGTAAAAAAAAATGTTTTTACTGTAATTGTAATGAATGCATAAACGAATGGATGAATAAAATTAATTGGGGGGAGATGGGACTTGTATTTCACAATATATTACTGCAATGACATGGGATTGGTGCAAGCAGGTTGGCTACTATAGGTAATGTGTTTACATGTTACAGAATATCAATGGATATTGTGTTTTATATCACGTACACTTCCAGAGGTCTTAACAAAGGCTTCCAAACGGGCAGCACCGGAAGGGCAAAATAATGGGGCACCACTTTATTTTATCTTCATTTAACTAGGCAAGTCAGGTAAGAACAAATTCTTATTTACAATAACGGCCTACTCCGGCCAAACCCCAATGACGCTGGGCCAATTGTGCGCCCACCCTACCACATACCAGTTAAATTGGTATGGTTTAAAAAGTTTAAGGTTTTCGTCACTTCAAGAATCAGGTATTCTACTGTATTCTGTGTGATAGAATAACGGTACCATTCAAAATACAGCAATTACTTCCCCGTTCACCATTACTTCCCAAAATGTACCATCATTTACAGTATGCTGCGATAAAACTTTTCACAGTATTTTACTGTTGATAATACTCCAAATTACAATATGAATTACAGTTGTTACAGTTTAGTGATAGTGACGCACAAGCCAGATCTGTTTGAAAACATCGCCATCTCCTGGCCGCATTTACCCACCAGATTCAGTACCTTGAACCCCCCCATCCCCCCAAATAAAACAAATATTTAAAAAATAAAAACAAAACATTTTCATTATGGTTTTTATTTTAGTTCGTTTTGGAGTTAAAGATTTTTCAAACGGGTTTATTAAGTATTTTATTTCAGTTTACTAAATCGTTTTTTCATGATTGGTTTTCGTTTTCGTTTCCATTTTAGTTTACTATAATAACTTTGGTACCAGCGACAGAAAAACATCCTTGGACACCGACATCTAGGTTTATGCGGGTTAAAAATAGATCAAAACATATAAATACGCGTAATGTAGCCTGTGACAGAGCCAATCAATTTGTCAATTAAAAAGGTGCGTGTTGTCCTTCTGCATCTTGATGATTTAACAACTAGGCTATTCAGCTTTTATTTAGACAGCTGGCCATAAAAGCAAACAATACAAATGGCCTCGGCTAGGCTTGATTATAGCCTATGCTAGGTACAAAATCTGTCGTTCTGCCCCTGAACAGGCAGTTAACCCACTGTTCCTAGGCCGTCATTGAAAATAAGAATTTGTTCTTAACTGACTTGCCTAGTAAAAAAAATAAAAAAATAAAGAGGATGAAGTGAAATGCACAATTTGAGGTAACAGAAATGTCATAGCAAAAAAAAAATATGAAGAGAAACATTGGATAATGTTAACAATAGACCGTTCGTCTTTTATCCAGTTTACCTGTCAAGGCACCACTGGATGCTGCATTGACTGCCGTCTCCGCCATCTTCGTAGTCACCGGCGGATGCCACCAAACGTATGTATGAAATGTCGTAAACACCCCGCAGCGAAAGGCTCCAAATCAAGTCTAGGGAAACAGCATCGCCAGTTTCTACATTCAGGCGCAGGAGGAGAACATAGGCTACTATATCAGGGGATGTAGGCCTATCCGTTTCCCACTGCCTCAGCAATCAATATGTATGCTCGACCGGAATGCTAACGGTGCACAGGCGGTCAGGAGAGCGGAGGGTATTCGGATGAATGCGGTTACTGAATGAGACCATAGGCTACTATTAAGTTTGCTATTTTGAAGGTAACGTGTGATCGTAGCTGGTATCCTTGGTTAACTGTTGGCAGACGGAGAGAAAATGATGCGCTTCAGTTCAGGGCGTACTGGATGGAAATTATGAATATTCGACAGCGCAGCAGCGCTTCGCCCGCCGGTGTGCCGAAAATCTCTTCCCTGCCAGAACCCCCCCCCCCTTTCTAATTTCCTTAATTTTGTAGCAAACATCAGATTCAAGTACTTTCTATAGAACAAACTTCGTCAGGATATGCAATCGAAATTAATAAAGAATGTATGTGTGTTATATTAAACAGAGGGAATAAAATGTTGGCAAGCAATAAACATTTCAGAACAACTATGGCTGAATTATTATCCTTACACTTTCAAAAATACTGGTCGAATAAGACATGGGAGAGATGACGAATTTTGGCAAAGATATTTATTTATAGACTAATACAAATCAGTAGCGGATTTAGGTACGGGCGACATGGGCAGCATCTTGCGGGCGCTGGGGCAGGGGGGCAGGGCGCCATACAAGCTACAACTGCCACATCCACTTGACACAAATAGCCAAACCGAAAACTGCATCATTGATGGAAGAACCAACTGTAGCCTAATTAAATGCATGAAGTCAAAACGAAGTATTGAATTGCGTTTAATTGCTTTAATTGCTTTAAACGTTGCCATTAAATAACTATACTGAACAAAAATAAACATGTCAAATGTTGGACCCATGTTTCATGAGCTGAAATAAAATATCCCAGAAATGTTCCATATGCACAAAAAGCTTATTTCTCTAGAATGTTGTGTGGAAATTTGTTTACAACCCTGTTAATGAACATTTCTCCTTTGCCAAGATAATCCATCCACCTGACAGGTGTGGCATATCAAGAAACTGATTCAACGTAACGATCATACTACAGGTGCACCTTGTGCTGGGGACAATAAAAGGCCACTCTAAAATGTGCAGTTGTCACACAACACAATGCTACAGATGTCTCAAGTTTTCAGGGAGCATACAGTTGGCATGCTGACTGCTGGAATGTCCACAAGAGCTGTTGCCAGAGAATTGAATGTTCATTTCTCTACCATAAGCTGCCGCCAACGTTGTTTTAGAGAATTTGGCAGTACATCCCAACAGGCCTCTCAACCGCAGACCATGTACATGCATGGCACGTACATATGTGGGTGAGCAGTTTGCTGATGTCAACGTTGTGAACAGAGTGCCACATGGTAGCGGTGGGGTTATGGTATGGGCAGGCATAAGTTTCGGACAACGAACACTATTGCATTTTATCTATGGCAATTTGAATGCAGAGATACTATGACGAGACCTGAAGCCCATTGTTGTGCCATTTATCCGCCACCATCACGTTTCAGCATGATAATCCAAGGCCCAGTGTTGCAAGGATCTGTACACAATTCCTGAAAGCTGAAAATGTCCCAGTTTTTCCATGGCCTGCATGCTCACCAGACATGTCACCGGTTGAGCATGTTTGGTATGCTCTGGATCGACGTGTACCATAGTGTGTTCCATTGGGACAATCTAACTGCACTGTCCAATTTACAGTAGCTATTACAGTGAAATAATACCATGCTATTGTTAGGAGTGCACAGTTATGAACTTAAATTTATCAATTGGGTGGCAGGTAACCTAGTTGTTAGAGCGTTGGACTAGTAACCGAAAGGTTGCAAGTTCCAATCCCCGAGCTGACAAGGTAAAACAAATCTGTCGTTCTGCTCCTGAACAAGGCAGTTAACCCACTGTCCCTAGGTCGTCATTGAAAATAAGAATTTGTTCTTAACTGACTTGCCTAGTTAAAGGTAAAATAAAAAAAATCTATTAGGTACATTTGGGCAGACTAGATACATTTTGAACAGAAACGCAATGGATCAGTCTAAAACTTTGCACATACCCTGCTGCCATCTAGCGGCCAAAATCTAAATCGCACCTAACCTGGAATAATACACAGACCTTTCTCTTGCATTTCAAAGATGGGGGAAGAAAAAGTTTTTGTATTTGTACATTTACCAGATCTAATGCGTTATATTCTCCTACATTAATTTCAAATTTACAAAGTGTTTCCTTTCAAATTGTATCAACAATATGCATATCCTTGCTTCAGGTCCTGAGCTACAGGCAGTTAGATTTGAGTATGTCATTTTAGGCTAATATTGAAAAAAAGGGTCCAATCCTTAACACAATTAAGACTCAACTAGAAGGGAAGAACAGAATACAGCATCAAACTTTATAGTAGACGCGCCGCGCCTTTCAACCTCTCTGCCCAGAAATGAAATGTAAGCGTGGATAACGTTGTGACAGCATCCAAGCGACACTGGGTATTCTGCGGAGGTCGCTTTATGGTAGGTAGGCTTACCTACTGTCAGTCGGACTTCATAGCAAAGCCAGCCAAGTTCTTGTCTTCCGCAAAAAAAACTTAAGCTTAGAGAATGGCAGTGTTCAACAGGATCTAAATCGTAATGTATCATGGGTAAATTGACTGATCCACAAATAATCATGTAGTTATTTTTGATGCAAGGTTCTTTGTAGATCTGGCAGTTGCCTGCACTGTCGGCTGAAATGTCAAAGCAGCCCAATATTTCTCCAGCGTTGCGCAAATCCTGACTAGGCTAAAAGGTTTACCAACATGTCAGGAACATGAGTTATACCTGCTTTCACCATTTTTACAAAGTGAGAGACTTCTGTTGCCAGACCCAATGTTCTTTGATTGAAAAAAAAGCATATAGAAATTATCACAAATAAGATATTTTATTGATAATCAAAATCAAGAAAACAAACATTGGTAAAAATAAAATTTTAAAAAGGGGGAGGGATCCTTTGTTTTTGACAAATCTCCAGACCAAACATAAAATGATTCAAGTTTTTATTGTAAACTCTGTTGTTCTGTAGTTTGAGGGTATATTCCACATGATGGAATAAAAATACATTACAACTAACAAAAATATGAAGTGTGTGAACTAAAGTAGGTGTGCTGATGTTCTCAGTGACAGATTCCAGGCTTAAAGCAGTCTCAAGAGAAGGGAAATGAGCTGCCTCAACTGACTTGAGGAAGCAGGGAGTTGTTGGCAAGGTTGCACTGCCTCTGCCAGTATAGAACTGTCCACTTTCCTCTGCATAAACGACTTGGCACACAATAGTTCTGATTCAGATCTGAGTGGAAGGGGAGAGACATATGTTACCAAGTTACCTAACCCAAAAGCAGACAAAGAATTCAAGCAAAATGGACAGAGCAAAAAGCATTTCACTCAATTGTATATGATTTCAGTTGATTGACTGCATCACACAAATTATTACATATGGATGGCTTCCCTTGTAACTAGCAAGAGGAATCCTCTACTTACATCATCAATGTCCTCGTCGTCATCTCCAATGTCATCAAACTGAATATCCTCATCGTCACCAGGTCCAAATGTGTCAGTCTCATTGATTTTAGCTAGGGTGTTAGAAGATAGTCACAATTAATAAACTAGCCTACTTAAAAAAAATAAAAGAGTGAACATGTGCCTATAATTGGAAGCAAGACAAATCTCCATTCCTGGCTTCATTTCATTTTAGTCTTAGGTTAGATGCTATTAACCTCCCTGATTCCCTCTCTTTTTTAGTGGCCCAAGATACTTACCATGTTCAGGAAGCTCCCCATAGGCCTTCAAACTCCTGGCCTCGTCTGCATTGTACTTCAGGATAACATCGGCTTTTTGGTCCTTCAGGGAAGAATGTAATGTAACCATTAGGACATATTCTTTGAACTTTGGGCCTCCTAGTGCCTTGGGTTGTATTAATATTACCTGGTAATCTCGAAGTCCCACAAGGATGATGTCTGAAGTATTGATCCAAACCTGCCCAGGAGCGAAGAACAAGATGTCAGCAAGGACAGCTTGGAGTATGGAAACTGTAATATTTCCAGCATAGAGCCAAACTAATCAGGTAGAAGAGTCTGTCAACCCTCATGTCAAACCCAAAGCATTGTGGAAATGGAGTGTAAAGGATAATGGCATTGGATTGCATTTATACAGTACACGTAAGATCTCAATTAGCTTCAGTCTACAGCTATTTGCCAAACACGTGGTGGATATTGTGACTAATGGCACTACTATATAGGCTACTGTGTACACCATTACCTTTTTACGTAGCTTTCCTCGGATGTGGCATAGTCGCTTGACTCCATCAAAACACATAGCTTCCAGTCGTCCATTACCCAACATCTTAATCACCTGTGCATATTCTAGATTAGAACAGAAGTTCAGCCAGTTAGTCAATTCATATAGAGGGGGTCACAAGATGGCTCAAATGTAAAAGCTGAACTGTTAACCGCCCTACTCCCTGGTTACAGTGACCGTATTACCGCCACACCGGCAGTCACCAGTCATGACCGAAGTCAAATTCCACATGACCGTTGAGTCACGGTAACTAGGCTTCTCCAAAACTGCACTCTGATGCCGCTGATGGTCATTAGTAGCCTTTATTTATTTCACCTTATTAAACTAGGTAGGCCAGTTGAGAACAAGTTCTCATTTACAACTGCGACCTGGCCAAGATAAAGTAAAGCAGTGGGATAAACAGTCAATAACACAATAGAACATCTGTATACAGTGTGTGTGCAAATTAAGTAAGGAGGTAAGGCAATAAATAGGCCATAGTGGTGAAGTAATTAAAATATATAAATTAACACTGGAGTGATAAATGTGCAGATTAGAAATACTGGTGTGCAAAAGAGCAGAAAAACAAATATTGGGATGAGGTAGGTAGTAGGTTAGATGGGCTATGTACAAATGGGCTGTGTACAGCTGCAGCGATCGTTAAGCTGCTCGGACAGCCGATGCTTGCTGGAGATAGTCTCCAGCTTCAGTGATTTTTGCAATTCGTTCCAGTCATTGTCAGCAGAGAACTGGAAGGAAAGGTGGCCAAAGGTGGTGTTGGCTTTGGAGATGACCAGTGAAATATATCTGCTGGAGCACGGGCTACGGGTGGGTGTTGCTATGGTGACCAGTGAGTTGAGATAAGGCAGAGCTTTACCGAGCAAAGACTTCTAGATGACCTGGAGTCAGTGGGTTTGGCGGCAAATATGTAGCAAGGACCAGCCAAAGAGAGCAAGGTCGCAATGGTGAGTAGACTGCATCCACTGTGATAGACTGCATCCAGTTTGCTGAGTAGAGTGTTGGAGGCCATTTTGTAAATGACATCGCTGAAGTCAAGGGTCGGTAGGATAGTCAGTTCTACGAGGGTATGTTTAGCAGCATGAGTGAAGGAGGATTTGTTGTGAAATAGGAAGCCGAGTCTAGATTTAATTTTGGATTGGAGATCCTTAATGAGTCTGGAAGGATAGTTCACAGTCTAGCCAGACATCTAGGTATTTATAGTTGTCCACATATTCTAAGTCAGAACCATCCAGAGTAGTGATGCTAGGCGGGCGGGTGCGGGCACCTATTGGTTGAAGAGCATGCATTTAGTATTACTAGCATTTAAGAGCAGGCCACGGAAGGAGTGTTGTATAGCATTGAAGCTTGTTTGAAGGTTTGTTAACACAGAAGGGCCATATGTATACAGAATGGTGTCTGCGTAGAAATGGATCAAAGAATCACCCGCAGCAAGAGCAACATCATTGATGTATACAGAAAAGAGAGTCAGCCTCCCAGGCTTCTACTATGAAGGGGGAGCGAATAAGAGCTGTTTGAATCAGGGGCCTGGCTGAAAGCCATTGGCCACGAGCTCCGTTACCTTTCATTTCTAGAGACAAAAGAATTGTCTGGTTGGAATATTATTGAAGATTTATGATAAAAACCATCCTAAAGATTGATTCTATACATCATTTGACATGTCCCTACTAACGTTAATGAAACTTTGACTTTTCGTCTGGACTTAGTGCCCGCGCATTGTGCATTTGGATTACTGGACTAAACGCGAACAAAAAGGAGGTATTTGGACATAAATTATGGACTTTATCGAACAAAACAAACATTTGTGGAACTGGGATTCCTGGGAGTGCATTCCGATGTAGATCATCAAAGGTAAGTTAATATTTGTAACGCTATTTTCCTTGGTTGGAAAATGGCTGTATGGTTTTCTGTGGCTAGGCACTGACCTAACACAATTGCATCGTGTGCTTTTACCGTAAAACTTTTTTGATATCTGACACAGAGGTTGCATTAAGGAGAAGTTTCTTTAATTGTATGTTTAAGCCTTGTAACTTTCATCAATGTTTATGAGATCTGACAGGCCACCATTTAAAAAGAGGATCCCAGCTTTCGCGCTGCTATATTTATGGGCAAATTTGTAAAAGTATGCACAGTAATTCACTTTACAACCAGTGTAGCCTACCTGGCATGTTAAAAAAGTGTAACGTATTTTTTTGTGGATGGGGGTAAACTAGTGCGAGTTTGGCAGCATAATTTCTGCCTGGCATGACAACGACCTTAGTGGTTTCATTTCTGATATCCATCGTGGCAGTGGCAGATTAGCTAGTTAGAGCTAACTCTGTATTGGTGGGGCAGAGTTGAGGGAAGCAGCTTTAACTGTAAACTTGACCCTGTCCTTAAGAATTAAAATATTACAGGTGGAGGCATATCTTGTTATTCACATAGCCTACCACAGATGAGCAGCATTTCCCCCTACTTTTTTTTCTGTCCATGGTGCTGATACAGATTTCGTGACAACCTGTCACTCACTCATTTTAACTTTGGTATTTTTTATATAGGGACATAAAACTAAAACTGGGGGGGGCACACGTTTCAATTGAGTGGGTTAAGCCCCCTTTGCCCCCTCACGGAGCAGGCCAGATTGACAGCAATGTCAAAACCTGCTTGCTAAATGTACAGGTTAAATAAGGTTGAAGGGGGTCCATGCACTCACCTTGGCCATCCTCTTTAAATACCAGCTCTCTCTTTTCTGATTCATTCTCGTTCTTACCACGTCGCCGATTCTTTCCTCCCTTACCTGTAATGAGAAGATGATAGATAGTAAACATGTGGCACTGGTAAATGTAATTCCAATTCCACCATAAGACAAATAAACACAGATAAATAAACCAACCACATGCCTGTTATCTAGCTACAAAGATTTTAACTAACCCATTTTACATGTGGTAGTTAACTAAATGTGACCGCGATTAAGGCAGAGGCTCAAGATGATGGAAACCGCTGGGCAGGGATATTGTTGGCCTACCACTAGTTGATGGTAGTCATTCTGCGGCGCAACAGAATGTGACAAAAGCAAGCAAGGCAGTTCACTTAGCTGGATAATCGCCATTTGAATTCCTTATTTTAATAGTCTAATTACGCTTAAATAAACAACGAGGATGGTTGTAACTAAGGTTAACGTTTCCACGCTTTCAATACTTGTTCAATGCCATACCGTACCTTCCTCCGGTTACGTTGCTAAGCATGGGCCGGGAAGCTAGCTAGCTAGCACCCCCCCCTTAAATGGAATAACAACCAAAGACAACATATTTGATGCGTACCTTTATTCTTCGGCATATTCCCAAACGAACAGACTTCTTTAAACGAGTCCTGTTTTTTCCGTAACAAATTAACTAGCTAGTTTTATTCAAATGGAATGGAAACCAATCGTTGACGATGTCACACACTCTTTACAAAGTTAGCTAGCTAAACCAGAGATATTAGAGAAAGGAGATGGGAATCTCATTGATCAATGAATAGAGGACCGTATAACGCCCCAACCAGCAGACTGTCGACCAATCGTGTTCACGTTGTACTGCGACGTCACGAGGTTGCTAAAGTCATCCTCACTTAATCCCTTCTAAAAGTTTGATTAAATCAAGAAATCTGCCTATTTTCCTCGAAAGTACGTAATGTCACGATTCCAAATCTATATGATATGACAGAAAACAAGTTAGCTATCTCGGGAAAATATTTAATGTTGTACTTCTTTTTCACGAAATTCATGCTAATGTTTTTTTGGAGCTAGCGCCCAATTGACACCCATTCTCTCCTTGAAGTAGATCTCTCCCTATAGCCCAGAATGCATTGTTCGTCCTATTGACGACGTATGAGCAAACTACACACTGGGCGTTAATACCAATCCAATTGAGTTTCCCATCTCCTTAACTAACTTTAGCCAGATATACTTTTTTCTTGCGAAACCTCTTCCTCTTGTGACACCATACTGCCCTTGCGTGAAGCAGCATTCTTTTCTAAAAAAGTGGTTCTAGTCTCCTACATTGTGGCTTTCAGTGGAGGAAATAATAAAATACTGATACAGTTGATTGTATATTTATTTATTCGTGATAATTTGCAAAAAAATTAAAGTTACAAAATAAGCTGCAGACACTTGCCTGGACCACACCTGAGAATGTTTTTTTTCATCTGTTAAACATGGATAGACAGATGCTAAAGCAGAGAGGAAATACAGTGTCTATTCTCACCTCCATCTAGCATGTTACATTTCACAGCAGCTTCTTGGAAAGCCCTTCCCTTTAAAACAAAGCTGTCCTGTGGCCTCAATCATGCACACCAAGTAGAAAATGTTTCATTCATCCACATACAAAATTACATTCTTAATAGGCTCTTAAAATTAGACTGTAAAAGTAATCCTAATTGCTATAAGTATATCCCTTGTTCACGTGTTTCCCTTTATAAATCATGAGAAGGACAAAAAAAAATGTAAAGACTGAGTAAAGCAAAAAAAACTTTTGACCCCTGCCCCAACACAAAGGTCTGAGAGAAAGTGCAGCAGCAGAGGTGAGCACATTTTCTCCCCCCAGGTTTGAAAGGGTCTTGGTAAACTGATTGTTGTAGAATTGAGGAGTTTGCCCAATAGATGGGTATAAGCAATAGCCCATATTGAGTACCTATCGTATCTTCTCAGATTCACACAAGTGCATAGGTAGTGGGGGGTGAGACTGGCTTTTGCCATCTTGTGCTCCATGCAATTGGAGGAAACATCCTTGTAATCCTCTCTAAACCCCTTCATCCCACAGTGCTTAACTCAATCTCTGTTTAAACAGACCTATAGGAATCCGTACAGTTAATTCTATTTTTTTCTGGTAAATATATCTAATTTTCATAAAATAATATATACAGTCTTGTAACTCTTGATCTGTGGGCAGTGAAGATTGTACACGCAAATACATTGTCAAGTTCCTTTTTGGTCTTACACACTGTTCTTCTAACACAGCTGGAGTCAAAACTCACGAATGCACTGGTGCAGTAGCATTAAACAGGTGAGATGATAGTAGTGGCAGATGGATTCACAGGGCTGTGGAAGTCAACTTCTTCACTCCTCTTCGTTGAGCTAATGAGGAGTGTCCTACAGGGTCCAGCACAGGGGGAACATGCATGTTCAGAGCAGAGTAAGTGGCTGCCATCGCACCCTGTAGGAGGAAAAAGAGAAAGGTCTTGGAGTCTTAAATGTATCAATACCCAGCAGAGACTTTCTTTCAGAGTGGCAGAGAAGAGACTATAGTGCATTGAATAAGTTTTATTATTACCTTGACCAAATGAGGGGTATCATGTCTATTGAGCTGGTACTTGGGCAACCGGTCCTTGTGTACTATCCAGGAGTGTCGCAGCACCTGAGCAGCAGTTAGCCTCTGATGGGGGTCCACATGCAGCATCTTTGACACTAGGTCCTAAAGAAAGCAATTCCAAAGTTCAGTTTGTGCATTAACTGCCATTACTACAACATCAAGTACATTGTGCTAGGAACAAAGTATTTACTTTGGAAACTATTATCATAGAGTAATTGGATACTATGGAATGCACAGTGCTGTCGTCCAACCGATGTTCCAGACATACCTTGGCCTCTGCTGAGACAGAGTTCCAGTAGCCGCCTGTCAGAGAGAACTTTCCACTGCCAATCCGAGCTAAGACCTCTTCAGGAGTATCTTCTGGTCCATTGGCAAAAGGAGTGAACCTGAAACATCAAGAAAAACACATACTTCAAAAGGACCTCTAACATATGAAAGTACTTAATTGGTCCTCTTAAATTGTATTGCACATCATTGACTATTGCCTGCATTACAGTTGATAGAGCACACATACCCAGTAAGCATTGTGTAGAGCAGTACTCCCAGACTCCAGATATCACACGCTGCATCATAGCCCTGTTTCTTCAGCACCTAACAACAACATTATTGCACATTGCATTAGAATACAGAAAGCAAAGAACATTGTGTCACATACTAGACAAACATATTGAAAAAATAAACACAGACTAGTTATACAGCAGACAAACATTAGCTGAGGATGCAGGTACTAGTCACAGAAACATGTAGAAGAGACACCTCGGGGGCGACAAAGTTGGCCGTGTAACACGGAGTCATCAGGAGCCCGTTTTCAGCTCTCAGCTGTTTGGCGAAGCCAAAGTCACAGATCCGGATGGACTCTGGGTTTCCAGACTCATCCACATACAGGATGTTACTGGGCTTCAGGTCTCTGTGGACAACCTGAGCAGGGGGACAGATATTTCATCAGTGACATCCTAAGTCAGTGAGTCAAATTTCATAGATGGCCAACTCATATTTCTTATATAGTGTGAGGTTGACCATGCGGTAGGATTTTAATAGCGATGAAATGAATGGATTTTTCTTGCCCAGAGTGAGGCTTTTTACTTACAAGTGAAGATAATAATAGCCAGCAAAATGTAAAGTATTTAGAAAAATAATAAACTGGATCAAATAGAGCTCCTCAAACAAAAACAAGCAACCTGCCAAACTGTTCCCTGTCCTGTCCCTCAATGAGGACAGGCTTCTTATAGCAATACCAATGGAAACCCTTACACATACTATATCTGGTCAATTAACATTCAAAGCACATGATATACCATACAGAAATGTTCAGCTAAATATATATACCTATACCAGCACACATCTCAATAAAGGTGCTAGCATTCTTTAAGCGTCAATAACCTGGGATATAAACATGTACGTCCCCCGGAATAAGCTACTACCACATTACTCGTACCCTAAATAACCATGCGGTCAAACACGCCCCCCATTTTCCTATTAATTCTCTGAACATAAATGAACAGAACTCTTCAACGACGAGAAAAACAGGTACTTTTTTTGCAAACAATTCTTTACCTTCAATCTAGCCATTACATTACCATAGCATGTGCCCTCGAATGTTCATTTAGCTCAGAAAAAGCATGCCCAGCACTACAAACAAATGGTTGGCACGCCCATAACCAAAATGACTGTCGGCGTAAACTCTAAGATGCATTTCTCTCGTTACAGGCAAACGGTCGGCCGCACCGAAGGACATAGGTAAACACATTCAATTCAATAAATATATGTGCATTCTTATGAACCCATAAAGCGTTATTGATATAAGGTATGTCTTTAAAATTATGTGACAAGATCATAAGTGGATCGTCACATACAGGAAAAGGTGCATATGTTGCTTTGAAAGTACCGAAGTGCTCTAGGTAAAAACAATAATACATACATGGAAGTCATAGTATATTAGTGTAATGTATCATAGTGATGGTGATTGCTTACCCCCTGTACATGCAGGTACTCCACAGTTTTGGTGATTGTGTGGAGAACAGCACTGGCCTCCCTCTCAGAGAAGAACTTCTGTCGGAGGATCTTATCCAGCAGCTCCCCTCCTTTCATCAGCTCTGTCACCAGGTACACGGAGCGCCCATCGTCATACACCTACAGTCAACAGAGCACAACCTCACACTGTTACCTAGAGATACTCACAAATAACATGAGTCGTTAGAAGAGTATTCAGCGCAATCACCCACCAAAAAAAAAAAAAAAAACGGAGACAGGTGGCATAATTAGTCAGAGAAAATATGCCCATTACTCACTCAGAACATAGACATACTAGCCAAACAATGAAACAACAAAACACGTGAATCTAGAATAATAGCACCATCTTGCTGTAACTTTCAACTGTGGCTCAAAAGCAAAACAGTGTCGCTTGCTTCATGAGCATACTGCGGATGTAATGACTCACATCTTTGAGAGTGATGATGTTGGGGTGCTGTCCGTAACGCAGAATAATCTCCACCTCTTCTGTGGGGTCCCTCTTGGCCTTACTGATGATCTAAGATAATAACATCAGTAATGACCGTTAATCATACCATTCTAAACATGGGCAGCCCCAGAAGGAGAAACTGACAATGTTTAAGGACAGTGTTACAACTCACCTTTACAGCATACTCCATACTGTTGCTCTTCTGAACGCAGCGTTTGCATATGGAGTAAGAGCCCACGCCAATATCCTCCTTCACATCGTATACATCACTGAACGGTGCTGCGTTTCTGTGGAGTTGCTGAAAAGACAAAGATTCAGATACAGAGACCAGTTCTGTTATTTTCACACACAACCATATAATAACATAAGATCATACCCCATAATGTATGTGTATGTGTTGGTACCTGTATTGAGGTCATGTTCATGCTGGGGGTCTGTGGTGGTTGACTCTCCTCCTTCGAGATGGCCACGAAGCTGAAGCCTCTGAAAAGCTGGTGGGCGTTGGCACTCGGGGGACAGCCAGGAGAGTCTGTAGGGACAATCCTCACGTCAATCCACTCGCTACTTTTCATTGACACAATTAATAATTATAATGATAGTGGGTATTTATACTTCTGGCTATTGTTAAGTTCCAATTCGCCACTTGATGCAAGAGTGATATACCGTTGGGTGATGTTCCCATTTAATTCATAAAATAACACGATGACAATTTAAACTTGATGGCGATGGTTTGTGGTCGAGTAATCCGGGTTGACTAGCGGTAAATGTGAATCTCCCAATTCACCCATGCAGCCCTACTATCTGTTTGCCTGTGACCCTATACGCCTGACCCACCACCTGACCCATAACCCAAGTGAGACTGCTCTCTAGTGGTGAGAAGACCAAACAGCCACAACACACATCAAAATGGTTCTTACACTTTTATTTGTCCTATTTCACGTGTGAATTGGAAATTAGTTTTTTGCATATCCCAATTCCTGGGAGAGTGGGGTCACAGGCAGGGTCAGCCACCATCAACGGCAACTCTGTGAGCAATGGGCACAGATGGATTTTTCATCTTGTCGGCTCTGGGATTCAAACTAGCAACCTTTCGGTTACTGGCCCAACACGCTAACCGCTAGGCTACCTGCCGCCAATAACACTGTTCAGATTATGAAACTGTGTATTGTAAAAGCACCAAACAAGAACCTTTTATTTACCTCGTGGAGTTTTTGCAGTGAATTCAGAGTCAAAGTAGACAGTGTCATCAGGTCTGCCACTCGCAGGTTTAAAGGGGGGATGGATTTCTCTCCTGAATAATTTCTACAGGCATACCAAGAAAAAGGGATGCTAAATGGAATAAACCTAAACATGTATGTTAAAAACACAAAAATACATGTATAATACATAAGGACAGTGTAGTAGGCAGATGGTACACATCTGAATAGCCAAAAACGTACATTCCAGTCAATAGTGGAAAAGAAGAAATGTCTCTTGATCTCTTCCACTCCGTCTGGACCAGCACCTGTGAACAACAAAAAACACACACATCACATCAGGACAGCTGGGGTAATAGGATTGCAGTTGTTCAAACATTCGGTGATGTTTCAGTAAAGTCGGACTAGCGTTTTTCCGTTTGAGTGTGTTTTATTTGAGCCACCCATTAGTTACAAGACACAGCAGAAAATACAATTTTAGTGATGAGATTGATTACCCAGTCTGTTGCCTGGGTTGCGTTTGAACAGGTTACGTAGGAGAGACTGGGCCTCTTGACTCAAGGACTGTGGCATTCCCAGCTTGGCCCTGCAGTGCAAACAAAAAAAGTACTATGGTAGATAAAGAACAAATTATGGCTAACTATTTTAACAGCCTGGTAAAACTGGTACGAGAGAATGGGACATGTTGAGGGAGGACGCACTTCAGTATCATGGTCATGGTTTCCTTCCGATCCTTCCCTTGGAAAGGCAGTGTTCCCGTCAACATCTCAAACTGGGGAAGATGAAAACAGTGGTCCTGTCAGCCATTGGACACATTGGCCCATACAGGCAGATATGAAGGCACACTTGATACCAGTCAGATATTTGAACACATCCCAGAGTAATAAAAAGTAAAAGAGCAACAAGCATTCACCATGAGCACACCGTAGGACCACCAGTCGGCGCTAAGGGTGTGTCCTCGGCGGTTCACGACCTCTGGTGCCATGTACTCCACTGTTCCGCAGAAAGAGTAGGCCTTGTTCTCATGATCAATGGACTCTTTACT